>NW_027210622.1:1350000-1792500 GCF_029030835.1 Brachyistius frenatus
ACAAATTAATGTGATTTCAGTATGTTGTATTCTGTTTTATGTACAGATGGAAAATTGTAATTAAGTACATTTAAGTACATAGCCATTACTTGAGCATTGCTACACAAATTGACTGCACATTTTGTGGAGCTGAACTCCATCAATCATCTCCCAACCCCTCAGATTGGTTTTAAACTAACTGAAACTAAAATTAATTTCACAAATAACCATAGACTGTATATAAAAGTGGATATAGCTTCTGGGTATAAAAAAAAATGAGGCCGTTATTGAAGTGCCTTAAGCTACAATATCACTGAGTACCACTAAATGTTGGTTCGAAAAGGCCTCCGGCTCCACAGAATCCCATTCAACTTGTCTAATAAAACGTGATGTCAATACATTTTTTCTACATGTTATCAAGAGTTTGCTTTCTTAAGTCACTCCTTCTTCTTAGTTTTCTGGTGGTCCATCTGAAAATAATCCTGTTATTAATTATAAAATAAGCCTCAAAAAGCAATGTTTTTAGGGGGCGTACTGTATTCCGTTTTCAGCTATCGGTGGGCGGGATGTAGTATCGTTGGGTTTACAATACAATACAATTGGGTCAGATCCACTGCTCGCTTCCCCCCAACTCATCCAAATTTGTGGCTCCAAACTGCTCTGAACTAGCAAGATGGCGACAGCCAATATCCAAACTCCAGGCTCCATAGCGGCCGTTGGGTGACGTCAATGTTGGTTGCTGCTTGCTATTAACTCATGATGTTCGTTCAGTTATTGTCCATATATTTCTGCAGAACTCTTAGTGCTGCTGCAACCCCAGTTCTTTAAAAAAAAAAAAAAAAAAAAATACCCAAATAATAAAGTATTTATAAATAAATAATCTGCCATGTGACTATGTTGTCTTTATCCCTTTCATGCAGCCCTGAAGAGGTCCTTTGAGGTGGAGGATGTTGACACCTCATCTCACTCTTCACCTGGCAGCCGTCGGACAACCAGCTCCCCTCACCGTAACGCCATGTCTCCCACCAGCATCTACTACCGTGACCTGGGCACCGCCGCCCCGGCCACCAACAACAACAACCTCAACTACACCCAACCCCGCTCCATCATGGGTGGAGGAGGTTCCAAGACTCCTGAGCCCATGTCACGCCGGTCTGAACTATCCATCGACATCTCTTCTTCCAGCAAGCAGGTAGATAATGCCACCAGTCCCACTTCCATGCGCTTCGTGAGCAACAGTGCCCTGAAACGCCCCGAAGTCCTGGGACACTCCAAGACCCCTGAGATGAGCCACAAGAGGGAGGTAACTTTTGCCAAGACGCCAACTGACTCCCCAGTGACTCGCCGCAATGAGGGCAACAATAACAACAATGGGACCAGCCGAACCCTCGAGCAGAACCATGCTCGCAAGTTTGAGCCCCCCAGTCCCGGGGATGTCCGCAAACCTGACATCTGCATCACCAGAGCTCCTCCAGAGAACAATGGACACCACCCAGGACTGCACCACCCACACCACCCCAACCCTCACCACAACACCATCGTCACCACCTTCCGCTGCTCCTCGCCTAACCATGCTGGACGCAAATCCCCCAACCCGGACAGTAAGTCTGCTCTAACCATATGTCACTCCAACACGTGCTCGTTTCAGTCATACTTTTACTTGCAGTCATATCCTAAAACTGCTCAACACCTTCTTAACACCTTAAATTCTTATTGAAAACAAATTGGAGAGACTGTGTCTTCATGAGAAGCTTAAAGAGGTAATTATTTGGATTTTTATGGTGATATACAAGCCTCCCTGTGATCTACTGCTTTTAAAAAAAAATGTGTCAAACATAGCATCATATTTTTGTGAAGACACCAAACTCAAACCCATGTAAAATCTGATCTCTGATGGTAAAAAAAAGCTCATTGTTGTCATCTTCTCTAAGCCCAAATATATTCTGCTAAACTATGGATAAACAAAAAAAACAAGTAATGAGGTAAGTTCAAGCAATATGTCATAAAAGACATTATACATTTTAAATAATGTTCAAAATGTGAAGATATCGCCAAGATTGTAAGAACCCATGAATTGAGTTCCAACAGTGACTTGCAAATGACAAAAGCATTGGATTTTGCCTTAACTGTTCCCTTTTTAGAAATGGTAAATACTGTGTCTTTTACAGCACCATGCTTAAGACATGACGAACAAGCATACAGCTGAAACACCCCATCAAATACATGTGTGAATGAGGACATTGTCAGTTACTCATCACGAGGGTCCATTTCAGCTCCAGACTGCACAACTGCAAATCTTCTCCAAACTGCTCTCTTGCATAGGGGGGATTATTTTGTAGTTTTAGCCACATAACAATCACCACCTTAGCTATCTGAATAAAGAAAGAACAGAATATTCACGAGTTATTTAGGCCTAAAGTGGATTTACAAGCTTTTTTGATAACATAAAAATTGCATCCAAAACCGGCTTTGAAAACAAATATAAAACAAAAAATTATTGTAACAGATGTACTTTAACAAGTGATCAATGGGTGGTTGTATTTGGCATCAATGTGACTTTGGCTCGCAGCCTGAAGTAAGTTTACCTTTTTTTGTACACGCTTTATTTTCTTGATAAATAGTTGCATGATAAACAATGAATGGTGAAAGGAGTTTTGACTTTGCTGGAGTACACTGAAGTTTGCTCCCATCTCTTCGTTCCATATATTTTTGGACTGCAGCTTTGTTGTTATTGGGGCTGTTATCGATGGATGGTGGTTTTTGTTAATAACAGATTAGCTTGTGTTGGTAGAATGCTGTTTGACAAACGGTTAAAATTTGTTGGCATGCTTAAAAAAAAATTCTATGTAATCATACTTATTATTTTAGCAAATTGCTGGTTTGATGCTATGATTCAGTAATTGCTTGAGCATCACCCTTCAAAAGTGACTGCTTTAACTCAATTGAAACCAAATTACATTTTCTCTCTTGACTTTTAGTTTACATTCAAACCCCAATGGGTAGAACATGTTGTCACATTTTTCCACTGTACATTTGATCTAGACTCTAATGCATTTGGTCTCTCTCTTCGACTTCATATATCTTCCTGCTCCTTCTCCACTCTGTTATAACAGTCTGACCCAAGTATCAGATCCCATCACATCCAAATTAAAAGCCAGCAACAGGAGCAGTTTGTGTGATTAATCTGATTCCTGCATGTCTGTCAGTAATACAAGTAAGCGTGTCCTTGGCGGCCCGTCTATTGGTAGAAACAGCAGACTGTCTGTCTGTATTTGTGGTAATCCATGTCTCTTCTTAATGCCCTGGTGGAGCCGGTGGTGGTTTTTGTGATGTGATGAAAGTCTAACCTTGGCAGCACCATAACAGTGGTATAGCAGTTAAATAGTGATTAGTCTTAAATTTGCATTAAAGCTATCTCAACAGAGAAGAACATATTTTATCCCATAGTATCATATCAGTTTTTTATAACACATAAGAACACAATTCATTTTAATGTTTTGGTTCAGTTGAGTGTATAATGCAAATGTATAAATACTTTACGTAATTTTTATGTTAGATTTCAGTTTGCACACTCTCAAAGATAAACCTGACCTTTGTTTGTAAGTGCATGTACCAACACGTTTCTTGTTTACCAGACAGTTGTCTCACATTTTAGCAGTACATTAAAAGTATTTAGCCAATGTATAGATGATAAATTGGGTATTGTTTAAAACTTGAACCTGAATTTATTTTTTGGGGGGATACTCGGAAGAAAATCATATACACAATACTGAAACACTATATCATCACGTGTAAATTTGATACAGGAAAATAATTTGAAAATGGCTAACAAATGGAGCAACAGTATTTGGAAAACTCTAAGAGCTGCAGATTCAGATAATAATTCTCTGTAGGTCTATCCCATTGGTCTCACACTTTGATTTGATACGTTGTTTCTATAAAAGAAATAGGGATTATATCTATTACTGCTATGTGTGTTATTTACTTATGAGAGCTTTTAGCCACATATCCATATTAAAAGAGGTGAACTATGTTGTATTGGATAAATGAGTATATACAGTAGCTATTAACCACATTACCAAGTATTTTATAATTATCTCCTGATGAAATTGAATGTGTTTTCCTGTTGATTTAGGTCATTTGATATTATATGGTCCTGGTTTGTACTATTATTCCACCTTTAAAATGGAGTACTGCGCTTTATCCTTTGGCAGATGTTTCGTTGTCAAGTTCTGAACAATGTCCCAGTGTCTGCGCCTGTGGTATCCCTGCGCTGCAGTATTTCATGTTTTACAGTGTTTTTACTGCATATGACCGTAAATCTCTTGACTGTGTCTGTGCTGAAAGTTTTACATGGTTCTCCTCTGGATTATGGGGGTTGTAGCTACTTATCTTTCCACAGGGAGAGGCTCTAATAGGGGTCTAAAATGAAGGTTGACCTGCCTGGAGGGCCCGGTGGCTGTGACTGGGCCCACCCTGTTCTTCTCAACCTTGTGATCAAGAGAGTTTTAACAAAAAGACGTGACAACATTTTTTAAATATATATTGCAGTCCAAATTTAAGATTACTGGAGAGTATTTGTCATTTTGATGCATCTTATATCCAAGAGCTGAATACACACTGTTCTCTTGGTAAATTATTATTTTCCTCTTTGCTCAGATTGTAAATGCTTTTATTGGATTTCTACAGTGACATTGGAATGAAAAATCATATGTGCAGAAGAGCGGTTCGTAACAGTTCAAGCAAATATTATTTAGCATTGTTTTATGATTTTTCCATATAGGTGTTGACTGTGTTTTTGGAAGGCTGTTAGATAAGCTGCTTTCCTGCCCATTCAGTTTCTTCAGGAGGAAATGACATCATTCACAATTTACACACACACACACACACACACACACACACACACACACACACACACACACACACACACACACACACACACACACACACACACACACACACACACACACACACACACACACACACACATAGAGTACGATGTGCTTCCTTCCGTGTTCTGTCAGTGTGATTGTTTCCCCCGCAGTGTGACCTCACTGCAGACCACTTCCTGTCACAGGGGTCATGTGATCCAAGTCAGTCAGCTTCCCAGCCAATTTCCCTCTGTACTTTGATCTGAGCATTACATAGAATGAGCTATACCAGGATGTTTATGTAAAAGGTCAGCATGAAAAGAACTGTGGACACACTTGGACAAAGTGCGACTGCAGTTGTTGGTAGATCAAAGATGAGTAAATATGTCATTTTGAGGAGATTAAAGTCGTCGTAGGTCACACAATCCAACTAGATTTTATTTATATGGCACCAAATCATGTCACCTCAGGGAACTGTGTTATGGTAAGGTCATTACAGTATTGTAGAGAGAGACTTAACAACTGCTCCTTGACAAATCATTTTGCGACAGTGGGGTGGAAAATCTCCCGTGTAACAGGAAGAACTCCTACAGAACAGGGTGGGCGTCCGTCTGCCTCCACAGACACACAAAGACTCAAATACACCTCTGGGCATTAAATTAACACGTGTACCAATCCAGGATTGTTTACACCCTGAGATGCCGTCTCAGTGTCCTTTGTATATTAACCAATGTATTATTTGAGAAATCCATAATTTAACTGATATCAAAGATGAGCTCTACCTAAAGCATTTGAATTCTAGTCATGATATCATCATTAATAATAAGCAGATAAAGCATATGTATGTTATGGCTTCAAACAGATGCTGAAAGTGATGTTTTATTGCTCTTGCACATTAAAGTAAAATGACAAGAAAAATCCAGCTGTCACTTGTGGCTAGAGACACAAGTCTCTCTCTGATTGGTATCTGATACACCTCCTGTGTGTACAGCCAGGCAGGGAACCTTATCTTGACAGGCAAGCCTGCTGTTCATCAGTTCATCAAACATTGCAGCTCTATCTGACATCTCAAGACAGAAAAGCTCAGACCACCTGTGGTCCAAAATTGCACTTCTCTTATCAGTTTTCAAATAAGCTTTTCAATTTAAGAAATGTTTTCTGGCCCGAAGACCTTTTATCCCCAGCCCCTTTTCATGTTTGAACTTAGTAGCAGATGGATTTCTACACAAATAAGGGACAAAATAATTGTGTGTCCTTTTTGACATTGATGGAAACAGAAAGTCACTTTCATCTTAACAGCAAAGATGGACATCCTCAGTTTTACAGTAACTAGACAGTGGATAGGTCATTAGACAGAGCGTTTGACCATAAATAGACTCCTTATCGCTGGGATGATGGGACTGGTAGGTTATCTTTGGGTCACATTTAGTAACGTCATTTAGTAACTCCTTCTGTTTCATGATGATAAGAACGAAAAAAGAACATCAAAAATGGATTTGCCTTTTTATCATCAGCTCGAATACTGATACAGCACTGAAAAAGTAGAAAAGAAGGCTATAGATATAGTGCTGCTTTTTTCTAAGAAATGTTTGTTTAATGGGTGTTACTGAGGAGTCATGTCGGCATATAGTGCCACTGTGTCTTGCCTTAGTGTTGTCATGGTAAAGAACCAAAGAGATGTCCTCATTTCAGCCTCAACTGGAATATCTTTATGTCTTGCCTAAATAAACACAATATCTTGTATTGCATTTGTTTCATAATTAAGGTGTAGTCATTATTTAAGAAGGAGCCATTTGTCCGTTCTTTGCATGGATTGACCTTCTTAGTGTGGGGAGGGGACGCCTGCAGAGGGCTGAGGGTGATTTGTCTCTGCCTGTCTGTAGGTTACAAAAGGTCACATCCACACATAGACTTTCTTCACCTCAGATTTTTTTTGGTCTTATTTTTGTTGTCTCTCATCAACACACCTACACAAGTGCACACCCACACACACACACACACACACACACACACACACACACACACACACACACACACACACACACACACACACACACACACACACACACACACACACACACACACACACACACACACACACACACACACACACACACACACATACATGCACCCACAGGCAGAGGCATATCCGAGGTCAGTCCTCTCCCAGTTTAATTACTCTGGACTAATCCCACACCATTACTCAGTGTGACCTGTCGGCTAATTACCCAGAAAAGAAATGTGAGCTGAAAGGCGAAGAAAAGCCAAAAGAGAATTTGTCTACGTGCTTCTGAGGAGCAACTTTAGCTTAGTGAGATTAACATCGTAGTTTCAAATGTGGTATTTAAAATTACTTTGGACTCATATCAATACTGTGATGATGATTTCAAACATATTGCTCAGTTTTCCTTTGTGTCGTGTTCAATTTTGAAATGTGTTTTTAATACTCTCAAATCAAGTAACACATATGTCAGGATGTAGGACCTCAGTGATCATTTTATAAACTTAATGTGACAAGAATGGAAACTGTGACAATTTGCCAGTGGAAATGTCTCCAAACACCTCGACGCAACCACCGTCACTTTTAAATGCCAAAATCCCAAAGATACCGAGTTTCAGAATCAGCATAAAACTTTAAATTCAAATAAATGTAATACATTTAGTTACATTTCATTGGCTAATTGATGTAAAATCTTCCTTATGAGCTAAACTTTTGATTAAAAAAAAACAAAGCTTTGAGGTATATTAATATCTTTATGTTTAGCCACAAGAAATATTTGAAAAAGAGTCCATTTTAGCAAGTATCAAATTTAATTTGTGTCTGTGAAAGAGCTTTCACTGAAGCACAAATTGTCCACAACTGGCTCGGTGTTACTGCCAGATTATGTCCAGTTTTGCTCACTTGACGTCAGTGAGCCCCTTTTTTGGTATGTTTGTCTTTTTGGTTCCAAAATGTCCTGCGGTGACAACAGTGACAAGTGTCACTTCATATTATCTTGAATAGGACTGTCACTGTCAGTGTGCTTCCCTTCCAAGCCACCAGGAGGCAGTGTGTGATAGGTAAAATCTGGTTAAGGGCTGAGTCTGACTAGCAGGTAAAATAATGCTCTTACCTTCTTCCTACAAGTAGTTTTCTTTGCAAATGAAAATTAAACATCCAAGCATTAGGATCACTATGATTTCTCTCATGAAACTGGATAAAGAAGCAGCTCGGGGTCAGAAACTTGGATCACACTGGTGTAGCTGCTGTAGAAATACATCAACACAGATATGTCGGGCTTTTCTGTTCAGATCTGGTAAAAGTTTTTAACAATTCAATATATCACTTGGACAGATACTTATTCAATCCACTGCGCTTTGAAGTGAGTGGACATTAACAATATTTTTCCTTTTTCATAATGAACATCTTACTTTGGAGGAAGTTATGAAGCTGACTAATGGGAAAGGGACAGCCCTTCTGCCCCAGATATATACACTTGAAAACACACACACACACACACACACACACACACACACACACACACACACACACACACACACACACACACACACACACACACACACACACACACACACACACACACACACACACACACACACACACACACACACACACACACACACAGTTCCCCTCTCCCCTAGATAAGGGTTTCGGAAGTTGAAGTTTACATTGCACATCTGGGGGAAGTCAAGGGTTAAAGAAGTTTCCCACCACTGCAGAAAGACCTTTGTCCTTTTCAGTCACTATGCCAAATCCCACAACTGCTGTAAACACCCCCTCTTCATTCAGCTTCTTGTGCAAACTGTGAGCCCAAATATACTCACATATTTTACCTTTTCTTGCATTAAATAGCATATGTTTTCTTGTATTCAAACTTCAAACACATCAAAATGGAAACTTTTGGTACAATGTTTACACTTTGTCTTCTGCTGGAAGTTTTAGAAATGAATCAACTTTCTCACACACACCCACGATGCACATCAACCTCGCTGTAAGATAAAAGACCAATAGTAGGATATAGGCCATCAGAGCCTAATAAAGGAAGCCAAAATAACATTTAGTCTCATCATTTATCTGATCCGTCTCCGTGTGAATGCCCTCTCTTATTTATATGAGATTCTGCTGTGATTCCTTTGTCCAAGAAACTGATGGGAAAATCATGTCTTTCATCTTGGCCACAAAAATGAAGAAATTAAACCAGAGTCGTATCGGGTCTTCAATGTTGGGGGGGACACCACCCAGCCACTACGAGCTATCGTTTTTTTATTGTCATCAGTCAAACTCTGATGACTTGGGAGAACTGAGCTAAGGTCAGCAAGCAGGGCCACCTGTCAGAAAAATGATTAAATACTTCATTACCACATCAAATATAATTTTAAGGCAATTAAGAAAGCAAACACACAAACCAAAAAAAATATCATCAGGAGGACAATAAATTGGGTATCAATAGCGTTCTGAAGCTGACAAAAACAGTTTATTCTTAGTGACCGTGGGGTTTTAGCATATTTGCACTCTTAAATTAGATGAGTAAATCTGGTCTTTGTCAGTCAGACGAGGTGCACAGCAACAAGTATATATTTACATACAGAGTGGTTTTAATTAAGCCTAAAGTTCACATGAAGTCAGTTTTCTCCACATTCCCTGCTAATGGTGTTTTACCCACTTGTTGGCAGACAGAGAACATACTGGAAAAACAATAATTGGTGTATCTGTGTGTGTATGTGTGTGTGAGGACAGACAGATGGCCTTTTGTGCCACAGTCCTGCCATCTGCTGAACTGAGTAGATGAGGGACCAGAGGGATCCATGTGTGACCATGTGTGTGTCTGTCTGAAATGAGCGTGTGTAGAAAATTAAAGAAAAAAAGGTGCAGTCATGTCAAAAATTTACTTTTGTCCCTTTGAATTCAGGCTAAAACTGGTTGGTGTGCTCATCTTGTCCTTGTTTTAATAGTTACCGCTGTCTTTTCCCTGTTTGTTTGGACGTATGAAGCAGTGCAACAGAACAGAGGTGTTTTGCAGGGCTCTTACTCGATGCACCAGATGACAATGAAGATCATTTAGATTATGCAGAGTCAGCAGTAATGAAAGCTTTTCACAACATTTTTGTTTGCCAGTATACATGCAAAAATCATGTATTTACTGTGGTCTTACTGTGTTTTGCTCTGTCAAATTGAACTTGTGATACAGTTAGATCTGAGTTGTAGGCTACTGAGAAACCATTTTTTTTAAAAAAAACACTCTTTTGTACATTAAAATCTACTGTTATAATAATATTTTGAATAATTTGTCCATTATTAGAAATCAATTCTGTTGTCAAGACACTATAAAATGTTATTTGAAGTGATATAGATAAAATCTAATTCATCATTTTTCTTAAGCAGGACAAGTGATACTATCATCATGGTCATTTACTGTTTCCAGGTAGTCAGCTATGTGTAAATTACATTTAATATTACAAACTCTCATTGTCAGTTGATAAGCTCTCAGCACATAGGCAGCACTCTGTGAAGATGAACCACAATATATAAATGGCATTTGTTAAAGTAGAGTTAAGTCCAGGCAGAATGGAGGTACTGCACGCCTTTTCTGTTATTAATCCCCTTTGCCTCTTTTGCACTTAAGTACAATTACTCTTTCACCTTGCAGATTAGTATTTAAAATTAGCCGAGTAAGCCTCGCACAGACATGGTGCTTAGCTGACTGATTGGTTCCTCAGTTGGGAATGTGCAAGTCGTTTTTATGGATTCATTAAGGATACTCAAATCTTAACTTTGCGATAATCTGCACAGACTTTAAAGGCACCGATGTGGGACTGAATCACATGCTGCGATTTGCGATGATAATTTCAGGATTTATTTAATATGTCTGCAGTTTTGTGATTTTTGGGCAATTAGTGTCTTTTAAGAGCATCATCGTCTGTTGAGAAAAGACTTGACAAAGGAGCTCGGAGGAACATCGGGTGAATTCTCACCTCCAGCCTCAATGGCGTGAAGTACTTGGTGGTGCTTCGCAGCAGACTGCAGACGTCAACATCTCTGAGGAGAAAAGGAGGGAGATGGAGGAGGAATGCACAACTGAAGGGGGAATAGGCAAGTTGCCATTGATGAGTTATTCTGTTACTCACTGACAAACTGAAGTATAACACTGGATGGAAGATTATTCAATCCTGACACACATTCTGAATGTAACACCAGTTTAAAAAGATAATGGTTCGAGGAGAAATCCTCTCTTTGCCTCTGCACTTGAAAGGTTTCTATTATAGATAATTAGCATCATAACTCGGTTAGATGATCCTGGAAGGCATGCAGCGACCGCACAAAGAGTTTAATGACAGAGCCCCTTCCGTCTTCTTTGCGTTTTTGGAGTTTAGTCATACATCCTTCGCCCCCGCAAATCTAGCAAGAGTCCAGGGATTCCCCAGAAGGCCAATCCCCTAGAGTGGCTCTGTTTATTGTTCATCAGGGAAGGCTTCGACTCCACAACGTCACGAGAGAGCACATGTTAGTGTGTGTGCACCGGAAAGGGTAGTCATTTTGATTAGCTCTTGAGTTGTGCAGATTTTAACAGAGGCTGCCAGAAAGACAAAACTGGGAGTTTGGTGTGTTAAATCCTACTGAAAGAGAGCGAGAGAGACGAATAGGAAAAGAGCTGACATGAGATATGTCTTCTACTTGCAGTGAGATGTACAACAGCCATGAGATGGAAACCCTTTGTGAGTATCTGTTCGGTTGTTGTCCTGTGTGTCAGTGGGAGAGCTTGTCTGTTTTAGACTATCACTGCGCTGAGGTAGGGGAAGTGCCTGGTTTCCATTAAGGCCAATCAAGGCGAGGCACGATGAATCCTCTTCAGTTGGGGATGTGGGGAGTGGATGCCCAGAAAGATGTCACTTTTTTTTAAATTTCTGTTTCATTGCAAGTGTTGTTGCTTGGTTGAAATTAACCTGCTTCTGGGACACTATTGGTTACTTCCTCCTATACGATCCTTTGTAGTTGTATAAACAAGTTGTGTTGCTGTTGTTTTATTTTAAAGGGAACTTCATTTGAGCATATGGTTGCTGAAAGTGTTAAAAGCTACTATTTCTTGCTCTCTCTCTCTCTCTCTCTCTCTCTCTCTCTCTCTCTCTCTCTCTCTCTCTCTCTCTCTCTAGCTGTCAGGATTAAGCCAGTCCAGCTGGGAGAGCTTTCCTGGCTTAAAGCAGACCAAAAGAAACCATGGGCAAATACTTACCTGTAAACAAAAGCCTGAACCATAAAATCGGACCAGTTTATCTCGTTATTGCAATACAGCAAGTTTTTTCCGTGTTGAAAGCTGATGCAAAGGCAATTACAGGCCTGAGTTATTGTAACCTTGAGATACAATGTCCAATGTGGGGTCTGAAGAATCAACCTGGAGGAGTGACGTATTTTACTGTCAACATGTGAAGTAGCTCAAGATACATACACAGATGACTCCATCTGTACACACATTATGTGCAGTTGGAGGGGGGAGGCCTGAGCCACTTCAGGGTGTCCTCACTCATCACACATGCTGTCTCCATTTGCACCACAGGGGAGCATAGCAACCACAGCAAAAAAAAAAACACAACAGGAAGTCTCCAACAGACACAGCTATCTTCCCTGTAGATAAGCCAGATGTTCTTCCTCTTTCCCCTTCTCCCTCTTGTGCTTTACTTTTCCAGCAACCTCCACCCTCTGCTCCTCCTCCTCCTCCTTTATCTCTTGTTTCTCTGTCCCCTCTTTCCCTTCCATCCTTCCTTCGCCTTGCTCTCTGCCCTCCCCCTCTCTAGGCAAAGATGTGTCACTGAGTCACTTGATCCGCTGAGTCATGGAGGTGACTCTTTTAATCAGCTCCATATGTGCTCTGACCTGATTGGGTAGCCTTCAGCAATCAGCCCTGACCTTTGGGCCAATCACAGATTTCCCCAATTGGGCTCACAGCATGCTAGTCATCACAGCATATTAGTGTTCAGTTACCTCTTCAGCCTGCAGGGTTTGATGATCTGATGATTTGAGCTGGAATGAGTTCAAAAGGCAAAAATAATGAAATACAGCTAAAATCTGTAAACTTGGGTTTTGTAGATCAGTTGTGAATAATGAAACTAAAATATAGAAGGATCTTTCACGTATACAGTAATCTTCCTCAACGGTTTTCTGAAATTTGTTAGTGTTTGTTGTGTGGTCTAAAACATAGAAACATAGAAAACATATACTGCATTGTACAGTATTTACTCCTATGTTAGCATTAAAATGATGTACATTATCTGCTAGCAGAAACACACCCCGGCCTTTGCTCATAGCTGCCTTTTAGGCGTCATTACAGAACTAATAAAATAAGCTCCTGCCACACAGCAGACCTCTCCTTTTCATCTACAGACACTGATTTGTCATGAGGTTCATACTGTCAACACTGTTTATTTTCTAATGACAACTGTATGGAAAATAGTTTCTTTGATATAAAGAGATACAAAACAGACATTTGTCAAAAATGGTCACCCAGAAAAGGATGTCCTACAGGCATTTGGGGCAGAAAAAACATTTAGCTTTGTCCTGTTTCCACTCTAGACGTTGGCCTGTGACAAATTTAGGCTCCCGATCTCTTTTGAAAGTGCATTTCTAGATTCAGCCTCCTTATCAAATCTACTGATCGCCCTACTAGCAGATATTATGTTGAGAAACTAGAGCAGAAATAGCTGAAACAGAATTGTGGCCAACCGATTTCTTCTGCAGCCAAGAGGTTGTGGATACTTACTATTCATACACAGAGCACATGAGAAGTTATTGTAAATTATGTCTTTCAAAGCAGGTAAATAGGTGACTGACATTTGATACGTTTTTCAGTCCAGGCACTGGAGGCTTGTCTTTACCATGTGCCAATGGTGTAAAATCAGTTTAAATGTGAAATTAAATTCGATCAAATCCACTGTATGATTTTGTGCAACATTCACATGAAAATGTAGACACATGATACTAGTAAATGGAAACCGATAAAAATAATGTGTACATCACAGATTACCTGAAAAACATACACACGCTGGTAGAAGCATTCATGTTTTCAAAACAAAACCACAGCCAAGAGCAAGATTCAGCTCCAGCTCTGTCAGGAAGGAAGCATTTCTGCTGAATATTATGAAAACCTCCATCAGACCTTCAGCTTAGGTGCTGATGGAAAGAAAGAAAAAAAAGCTGAACCATATCAACAAAGGAACAAGTTAGTCACTGTTGGTCCAGGCAGTAAAATCCATTTTGTAACCAGAATCTCTCTTTTTCTCTAATCATAAAATCTATTCTTAGAAAATATCTCTTCACATGTTGACTGCATTAGTGTTTTGCAGTCCGCGGGTTGGATGTGATAAATGTGAATCTCTCTGTTGTGGGAGAGCTGGGTCACAGGAAGCAGAAGCAGGACAGAGTTCCAGGGAACATTTGGGATTTGGAACAACTTTGATCTGTTTCGCAGCCAATATTGAATTCAATGCAGCTTCACTCCTAAGTACAGTCCAGTTGTCAGTTTGCTGTGTTAGACAGGAACTCTTCTCTTGAAGAATAAGTTTGACATCTTGTGAAATTCGTTTATTCACTTTCTTGTTGAGAGTTAGACCAGGAAATTGATCCCACTCTCATGTCTGTCTCTGAACTATGAAGCTAAAGCCTGAACACACATAAACTTAGCTTAGAATAAAAACTGGAGACAGAGGAAAACCGCTAGTCTGGCTCAACCTAAAGGTAAAATCTAGTAAATCTCAGCTTGTTGTTTGGCACTGTCATCACTCCAAGAAGCAGTCATAACATAATATAACTTAATCCATCGTAAAATCTAGTGAAAATTTGAGTTTTGGCGTTGCTGGTCGATGTTTTTTGTGCCTGCAAGTGACGACAGCTGTGCCCAGAGGCACTGTGGTATCGAGTTGTCAGTCACATTTTCTTAAACATGATAACTCAGAAACGCCTTGACGGAATTTCTTCAAATGTGGCTCAAAGGTTCAGTTGGACTCAGGGATGAAATGCTTAGAATTTGGTGGCCAAAGGTCACTATGATCTGACAAACATGTTTGTGGCCAATGGATATGGATACGTAGCAAACATTATTTCTGTAAACTTAGAAATGCTCTGATTAGTCATGGCTTTAGTCATTAGTCAGACAGTTTGAGGGATGGAGACGTGCTTGTGTGTGTGTGTGTGTGTGTGTGTGTGTGTGTGTGTGTGTGTGTGTGTGTGTGTGTGTGTGTGTGTGTGTGTGTGTGTGTGTGTGTGTGTGTGTGTGTGTGTGTCTTTCTCAGACAAAAAGAGAGAGAGCACCGTGAAAGACTGAAGTCGAGAGATGAACAAATACCTTCAGCATGTCCACACACACACATATAATGTAATACCCTCCTCTGACAAAGCAGTAGGGGGCGGAGAGAGCAGATGGACACACAAGGAGAGGGAAGTAGGATATTACTTCTTGTCACACACACACATACACACACACACACACACACACAGTACTTTGTTTGGATTTTGTAATTTGCCATAAACAAACACTCCCAGTGTCTTTTATTTTGTTTGAAGCCACTTCTCTCATGGGTTTACTTTCATCACACATGGTTTGGGAATAGCTTGCTACAATTCACAATGTTCTCCATTCACTTTCTTTGAATGAGGGGTGTGACTGCAGAATGCCTTCCCAGCCACTTGGGATGGCGGTCACATGACCATGGGTGGGCGTGGCCAGGCAGAGCAGCAGCATGCAGCCCAGCCTGTCCAGCTGTAGCTGTGATTGAGGGGAAGAGAGTGGAAGAGAAGAGAAAGAGAGGAAAGGGTTGGGTGAGTTGTTAATTCGCATGCTGGCTGTGTACTTTTATGTCTTGTAGTAAAGGTTGGGAAGGATTTTTAGAGAAAGGGAAGAAGACGCAGAGCAATGAAGCAAGAGGGAGAGAGAAACAGAAAGTGTGTGTGTGTGTGGGGGGGGGGGTGAATTGGTGCTGTGAGGCTGTTTGGTGTCAGTTTACCAGGTGATTCATTTGTGCTGTGCAGAAAATAAAAGTTTTGAGGCTGGGAGGTGTAGATTCAGTGTGTGAAGGCCTCAAACTTTCTCATTTCTTTTCTTTCCCTTGCTTCCCTCTCCTATTGTTCAGCCATGGGGGAGAGTGTGGGGGGTCAGCACTGCCACTCACCCCCCCTCCCACACCCTCCAAACTCTGCTCCTCCTCCTCTCCTTTTCTTTCTTCCTTTCCCTCCCATTGTGTCTTCAGCTCTAGAGCATGCATAGATAGTCAATCCCCCATATTGAAGCAGCATGTTGACCAATCAGGACAGCCCTTGCCGCTCTTTAGGTTTTACATGTCCAGGGCCCTCTGGTCAGGTTTTCTTCTCAAGCCTCAGTTCTCATCACATCAGGCAAAGTTTCCAGACTTGGTTTGATCCAGTGCAGTGGATTAGCCAAGCACTGATGCAGCCAAGCTGTTTTGATGTGATTTAGTTTTGGCAATCCCTTGGTGTCTGCTTTCTAAAGTTTTTTGCCAAGTTCAAGGAGAGGTGAAGAGTCAAAGAGATCACATTTTAAGTTGGCGAGTTGCTCTTCCACAGGGAATACTAAAAACTCCTTTCTTCTCCTAACTCTTGTCAGTTGCTTCTGTTGGGGAGAAAATTGGGTTGTGGTAAGTCACTCGGCTTTAATTTTGGGCTCCGGAGACGAGCCTAACTTTTGAAATTTCCGTTATCTCTCATGTTTTCAGTGCATCAAATGGTCTGATTTTACCCAGTTTGCAATACGGTGGCTGAATAGTGGCTTTGTTGGATGCAACATCTAGAAATTTCAGTCCAGTGTTTAGTAAGGTAAGACAACAAATGGACCTTTCTGCTAGATCTGCATTGTAGTAACGTAAAACTTAGCCCCTACCAGCCACATTTGTAACATAACATCTGAATAGTAAAGGAATGTATTCAATCTTGCACATAGAGAGTCTGCATGAATAAAATGCAGGTCCCCTTAACAGCACCACAAATACAACAAAGCATTATTGAATTAGAAAATGTATTTACATATGTTTTCCCACAGTCAGCCTGCTGTAGCTTAACACATTTGATATCACTAAATCCTAATGCTGCCTCCTATCTGATTTACATAAAACCTCATGACAAAGTGCTTCACATGAGGCACTGGTTAAAGTCACTGAGCCATTGTTTACATGCTGCTAATCAGCTCAGCTCGCTGATAAGTAATTTAATCATCATTGATAAACACTTCATTAGGATTGTTCAGGGCCATCACCGTGATATTAATACACAGCCTTTTGTTTTTCTTGCCATAATTACCAGCCTGAAACTAGTTGTGTCGCAGGTACACACAAAGATTTAAAATCTGATAATTTAAAGGTAAATCCATCACTGTATAGACCTAACCACTTGTACCATCATGTTGGACATTCATTACACTTTTGGCCAACGTTTGTGACCAAAGAATTTGCCCTGAAGGCAGTACATCTGAAAGGAGGAGAGGCGGGAACATGTTTTACTGTAAACAACCTGACTGTCTGAAAATATTCATCCTTCAGCTAATTGAATCCATATGTATAAAGTCTCATACAGACTTCATCTTCTTTTTCTCCTCCAGTTTATAGTTTTTATAGTTTTCATTTTTGTCATCAGCAGTTTGTAGTAAGAAATGACTTTTTATAAAACACAGTTAGTTAAAGATGTCAAATACCTGCAACATGAGTCCTGTACTGTTTATCACTCTTTCTGCCCACGTATACATTTTCTGTCTTCATCATGGCTGTAGTGAAGGCAGTTATGTCCTGTCATTGATGACAGCTTGTGGGCTTGCCAGCCCTGGATGGGCAGAGGGAGGAGGTTGGAACATGTCAGTTCATGGTGGTCCCTTTAGCAGCACTGTTGCAGTAATAAGCCTTAAGGCACAATGGCTTATCTTTCACTTTGTTTTTGATTCAGAGACGATAATTACATTATTTAATTAAGAATCAAATATTTAGCTTGTACTGTAAAACTTCTCATATAACATAATGAAGGTTCTTAATTGTCACACCACAATAACTTATGAAAATAACCCCTATACAATGGAGTTTAGAAATGTTGACACATATACACAGTTTGGTGTTTTATATCTCTCCTCCTCCGTTTCCACTTGCAGTTGGATTGATCAACTTGGCTGAGGATTTGCAGACAAATTATAGAAACATTTAGATAAGCAGTGACCATATTTTTTTTAATTTTAATTAAAATTATATCGAGCTTTAGACTGATATTTAGTGTAATTCTAAATATTTCCAAGCTGTTTTACTCTTTGAACCCTCTAAACAGAATAAATGGCCTTCTGTAACTGCTCAGTATAATTGTAATCATGCATAGCTAGATACCTAAGCTTAACTGGTGAGCTAATAAAGACACCTAATTAGCTGTCTATTTTATGAACAACTAAAATGTTCGACTCCAAGACAAATAACTATCTTTGAGAGCAGGAGTCATCTCTGAACAGTGCAATGCTCCTCATTTCCTCTCATTAAGCACTATGCATCATTCAGCGTTAAAATATTTTAACCAGTCGGCCCCTTTCCCACTTCATACTTAGTGGTTGTCTGATTTACTGCACTATGGGCTGTGTTAGTCCTCTACCCTATACCAGTTCTTCCACTGCAGCTGTGGATGGATCTGCGGCAGGACCCTCCTTGTTCCCTGTTCATGTTTCTCAGAAATGTTTGGGCTTTGAGTTACGGCTGTGGTCACTGAGTCTGCAGCACTCAAAGCTGCCCAGAGCAGCGGGCTCTCACAATGGTACTCGGCACCACAGCGTTTTCCCTGCTGCGTTGGGATTTGCTTTCTCATTTTGTCAGTCTCTGCTTACAGTTAGATCCAAACCAAGCTCGGTCTTGTTGTGTTTTTCAGCTTGTCACTGTTATTTTAACATGTATCTCATCTCTTTCTGCCCTTTACCTCAGTGGCCCACTATGTGTAGCTCTTTCTCCCGGTCTGTTCTCACTCTCTCAATAGTTTTGAGATGTTTTGGGACAGGTTGTTATCTACACTACCAGAAGTTTCCGAGTGGAAAGCTGCATTTCAACACTGAGCAACACCATCTGCTTTGCTCCACATTAGGCCAGGGGTTGCGTTCCCAGAGGGCCTTCACGAATGACAAGACTGAAAGATGAAGTGGGCCGGTAGCATTCTTCCTCCTTTTTTGAAGTGCCGGATTCGGTTTGTGTCAGCTGCACCAATCATTGACCTCACCGAACCTCAGCGTCTTACACGACAGGGAGTTGTTATGACCGAGAAACACAGTTGGATTTTCAATCAAAGCGTTCCTTTGGCTTTAAAGTACGGATGGGAGATTGAGTGAGAGGGATTTCCTTCTGGATGCACATGACAGCCCAGTGAGAACCTCCTCTATCCTTCTAACTTCCTTCTGTCGACCTCACTCCGTCACATGCCATCATGTTATCTCCATCAAACAGAACACAAGGGAGGATTAAGCTAGCGGCCTGAGCTCAACATGTGTACCCTCGACACTGAAGTCAATGATACCAAGCAAAAACTGTCAAAGGATTTCACAGAGTTCTGGCCTTAGAATTTTAGAAAATTAGTAAGTGTAGATAAACTAATATTAACACTTCTTTGAATGGGACTTTGAAGGGAAAAAGGAATTTGAAGCTAGTACAGTGAATCATGATTTCAAGCATGGCCTCAATATTAGCTGTCATGCCATTTAGCCTAGTCCACCATATATCCACCATGTCAATTCAAACTTGTGACCTCTGACCCTGTTGCCTATGATATCCTTATTCCTGATTGTAGTCCCTCACAGGAATATTTCTCCACTTCTGTGATCAACACACCTGATATTTGGGTGCAGATGATTTAAAGACTTGTCATGTGTTTCTTTGAAGACATGAATGTTGATTGCCAACTCTCAATATCTTCAAAATCTATGAAGTTTATACTGTATACATGAGGCAGTTTAAGTTCAGCTGCATTGTTTAAGCTTTTTTTTGTGTGCAAAAGTTGCCTTTACATCAGTTGTGTTTTTGTTTGTGTCATTGTCACAGTTGAGGTAAGGCAAGGTTATTTTATACTGCATTCCCCTGAATGTATTGGTGCCGCTGCTCGTTGTCAGAAACAGGGCCGCAATTTGGAGTGAGTAAAACTGCAGCAAGTGTTGTTTTGAATTGATGTCGCTGAATCTGTATTTCTTATTTGATTTTTAACCGGACTGTAATCAGAAAACGACTCCCTAAAATTATATTATTATAGGATACAAAATTGTGTATGTTAATCCTGACATGACACTCATGACTGTTAGTCAATCCTTGTGCTGCCTTCTTTTACTGGACCATCCATCCATCTGCAGACAGCAGCAGGCATAAAACGTAATGATCTCTTCCTCTTCTGAGGGAGCCACCACGCAGCCGGTGGAAATGTCATCTCCGGTTTAACGAGAAAATAGAGGAAAGTAACAGAAAAACATATTTTCACACACACACGCGCGCACACACACGCACATACACACACACACGCACATACACGCACATGCACACACACACACGCGCGCGCACGCACACACACACACACAGTGGAAAGTAACGAAAGAAAATACAACTGAACTGCACCAAGATTTGGGGGTTTCACTTCATGGGAACCATGTCTAAAATACAGAAAAAAGAACAGAATTTTCAGATAACAGAACTCGTTTAAGAGCTGTCCGTAATGGTGTGTGAGTGAAAGAACAGACATTATACCTTCTTTTCCCAAAGCTCAATCCCCGACCAGAGTGATTGGACAGAAGGAGGAAAAGGAAAACAAGTTTGTCTTCAAACACCAAATCACATTTACCTAGAAAACATTAAGTAAAATGTTAGTTTGATTTAAAAAGTGTTTTATCAGTAACTTCATTATGAAAAACTAATCAAGATTTGGGTATCCCACAGAGCATTTCATGAAAGGCAGCATTGTTCAGTAGACATTAGACAGATTTTATTTTGAGTAAACAACCTGACTCGTCACTTGTGTGACTGAACATTCAGGGACATCCAGTTACCACCTTGTGCTTTATAAATTTTAAAAAGCCGAATCTATGAGAATAAGGATTTTGGCATTTTGAGTGAAATTCTGTGTGCCTGCTAAAGAGAATATGAACAAACAGTTTATTTTTCACCTCTCATTTCTTTACGATATTGTCCTGCATGACAGTAGCTGGATATTCTGAACAGTTCATCTTGAAGCCAAACATTAGCATTATAGTTGCATGCACATTAAACCTGCAGGATGTCCATGATGAACAGTGTGAATCCAGAACTAAAACCAACTTTAGGTCAACTATGAAATCCTCCCACAAAGACCAGTTCCTAATGTAAAGTGTCAGTCATCAACCGCACCATTAAAACAGTTTGGCTCGAAGTGCACTAATTACATATTTTGTATGAATTGAATCATTTTAGAGAGTTCTGTCTCTGTCTCCTTTACCTCCTGTTTTTATTTCCTCTTTGCAGTATATTCATTATCGTTATTGTTGGGTTCTGGTCTGGAGTCAAACAATAACGCAGAAGAATTTTCTCATAATTTAAAGCAGGGCTGAAAAGTGGTGATGTGGCGTTGTGGATCGATGGAAACTGCATTTCGTCGGGTTTCTCGCAGACAATGGAGGCTTTGTTTCTAGCAATGGTGTGTTCAAATTTCACTCGGTGAATATTAAATGTAGGGTTGGATGTGATATGCCTGATGGGACTTTAATGGAGGGCTTGAGAGGGGAGTGTTGAGTTATGTGTGAATGTAGAGTGGGAAGTTGAATCTCTGTTACAGCAAAACAGAAACTGATATCTGATCGAAGAAGAGCACGGTGTGTTAGCTCTCCAGGAGGATTGGATTACAGGTCAGTGTGAGGAAAAAGCAAAGTGGGGTTGATGCTTCAGGATGGTAGTTATTAATATCTGTCCACTGCATATTTACATGGTACATACTTTTTGCAATTTTAACATTTTGTATTACTCTTCTATAAAGTTTGAGGCAATACAAGACTGAGAAGCAGTTTGTTTTTTCTCGTCTCAACTATACTGGTTAACGAAATGAATTGTGCAGCATTCACTCTCTGACTTTAAGGGTGTTTTCAGACCTACTTTGTTGGTCCGGACAACATGCCAATGTCAGATGCACGCCCGTCAACAAACCAATCAATGTCAAGTATAATGAGACGCAGCCCATATAGGTGGCGATAGAACATATATGTAATGTAAAGTTCTTTAGTGCACTCACAAATATGCAATGTCAAACCAAATGCCAACCCCTCAGAGCCAGAAAAAGCTACTGTACACCAGTTACGACATGGTACTTGTTGTGAAGAATGACCTGATATCCGGGTGTTGGAGTGTCCCTTTAAGTGACAAAAAAACTTTTTAGTGCGGATGTAAACACTGTGGTTTATCTGCTGTGAAGCCCTTAGCAACAAACAGGAAACCGAACTTCTACCAGATAAAACACGAGGAAAAAAAAGATTTTACAGTCCCATATGAGTGACATACAAGCACTTGAATGAAGACACATTTCACCAATAACATAGAACTCAACATATTTTGTTGCATACTGCAGACAACGAATAAATAGCCAGACGTCATCTTCAGGATTGTACAGCTACACAGATAAAAGCCAGAGATAAAACTTAAACCAACTCCATAAGTGCTCTTATTTGAAAATGGATGACAAAAGATGGGAGTAATCTCTTTGATGGGATCTGTCCTTTCATGCAAACAAAAAGCCTGAGCTCATCCCCATTCATTAAACAAAGCTGTGAAATCAGGTAATCCTAAAGTGGTGCTTTTACATGTCATGAGGCAAAAAGAAAATCCTCTGCTTTGAGAATTTTATGTCAAGTGATAATTCATAACATCTGTTTAGAGTTTAATATAGTTGTTTTGGGGGTTTGTATTGATGAAGGAAGATTAGAGCCGTGTCAATTATCTGGATGTGTTTGATCAGCTCTGGTCCATCGTTGCACCAGTTTGGTCCTTTCAATGGGTCTATTTCCCTTTCATTATTCAGTCTCACAGGTTAGATACATTGTTCTTTTTTTTACGCACATGCTGACTCTTTTTTTTTATTCAACAGTTTGGTTTCAACCGTTGAGGCAACTTAGTCATGATTTGAGTCATACGGTATGTTTCTGCTTATTCATAATGAGGTTCGTAGAAAAATGTCTGCTGTGGCAAAGGTTATCAACGCTGTGAAACATCACAGGCTTGAATGCCTATCTGATGAAAAAACACTTTATAACAGAACTGTCATTCATGTAAAAGAGGCGCTTAAATAATTACAGAAAAAAGCAGATGACAACAGCCAGTGAACCTGTAGCTCTTAAAGATTAAAAAGAGCGTACGAAAGAATCAGCACAGCAAATGAAAGTGCCCTGTGAAACTTAAAAGGAGAAGTTAATAGGGTAGATGTCAGATGGACATTTCCAACTCTGGTGCTGCTGTTTGCTCTTCCTTTTTCTCTTGCACATGTGTCTCACACTTGGCTGTTTGTGTGCCGGTTTGCCTCTGCTTCAATGCGACTGTTTGTCTACTCTTGGAGAGTGGCCTTGTAAACCAGTAGGATGGCCTCAGGGGCCTGGCGTGGTCATGGTGCCCAGAAGGCAGTTTGGCTGCAGACTTGGAGTATGTCATTAGAGTTAATCCACCTTCTGTCATTTAAGAAGCTACTGATGCAATCAGAATCAGGGTATCGGAGTTCAGTGTGGGTTTAGCCAAATGACAATTTGTGACACTATGCAAACATTTGCAAACACAGGATAAAGATAAATCAATCCAAATATCTCAGGGTTATTGTGTCACATCCAAGAAACAGCAGCTCTGTGTCGGGTTTCTTGAGGACAGTACTGCTGCATGAAATCAGCTCGATCTCACCAGGATGCAGTACTACCAGAAGGTTTATATTACAGCATGGATTGAATTTTACTCCTAATTACCACGATGTCTTTGTTTTAGATAAAATTATTGTCCTATTTTAAAAGGAAATTGATGACTTGTGGAAATTACTGGGCCAAAACAAAACCTTGTAGGGATCATTTACTGATAGATGATAATGGATTTATTGAGTTATATCCAAGCCACACGTGGTATCTCAGTGCAGTCAGTCAGTCAACCATTAGACTGTCAGGGACTTGAAAGTTAGAAGGACTGACGGACACTGTAGAGGCTGCTGATTCCTCGTGGTCCAAGAAGAGAAGAAGGGTTATTGAGTTCAGATGTATTGGATTTTTAAAGTGTGGACACTGAGATTATGATGTTAGAGCAGATTTGTGTGCATGAACATCACATCATGTTAGTGCCCATATTTGATGTGTGAAGTAGAAAAGTCTATAATCACACTGCACATGCTAATTCATGCTGTTTAATTAAAAGGTTAAGTCTTTTGAGATATAACATTGACTTTCAACCTCCCTCAGTGTGAGACGGCTTCCAGTAGGTCCCTTTAAGAACCATAAAAGCCCCCGCAGTTTTAGAAGAGCTGCACAAAGTGGTTATTAGTGACAGCGTTTCCAGGACAGTCACAGCAAGCCAAAGGAGGGCCTTTTTGTTGTTGTGGAAAATATGGAAAATATATACTCTTAGGATCATCACACGTCTATAATAACCTCCCACTGTCTCCTCTGTTGCCATCTCACAGTTTCCATCTTATTTAAGGGCCCAGGAGGAGAAAACTCTGAGCAGGCTCTTAATATCAGCACGCCCTCTGTCATGTCTGCTCCATTTGTATTCATTGTTTATAGACAGGCTATTACTGTGTAATCTCAGAGAGACAACTCAAAGCACAAAGACTTCTGTCTTCTTCCAGAAAAGCTTTTAGATGTTTTTTTAAACTCTCACTTTTATGTTATTTTAGGACAATAAAAGACCGAAGCAAAACGTGCGGCCACAGGTCGACTATACAGGTCTGAAGTTAGGCCGCTCTCCTAGACAGAGATATGTGTATATGGTTAGGATGGCTGTCGTCATTCAGCTTCAGGTGTATACATCTGTGGTTGTTAGTGTCTGTGACTGCAAACCTCACACACGCACTACTACAAGCTTCTGTCACAGCGCAGGAAATGCTGTCTCCTCCTACATTAAGAGGAGTGAGTCTGCCGCTGCAAGCACACACTAGCACATTTGGCAGAGTGGAGCTGTGTTTTAAGTTTGCTTGTTGCAGCAGTACCTTGGCACACAGCCTTCGTCTTCCAACAACTGATCCTTCTTAAAGTGAGGTAAGCCACAAGTCAGGGTGCTTGTTTTCCTCACGAAGTCTGTTCGTTTTGTCTTCCTAATTCCTTTACAATCATGAAAAAAAAAAAACTAAATTTCTGGTTTCAGCTTCAAAAGTTAAAATTTGTTTTGTGTGCTGGGCTGTTTACATGAGGTGGTTGTTTGTCAATGTTTATGCAGTATTAAGGAGCAGATGTATTCCTGTTCCCCGATGACTTTGACAGTTTGATGACTTTCATGTTTACACATTAACTTGTATGAAGGGAGGTTACTCGTGAATATAAAGTTTGGCATCCTGTTTCACACAGGAAACGTCCTGCTCAGATTAGTATGTTCTCACATCTTGTGTGTTCACAACACCAAGTAAAGTGTGGAGATGATTGATTTGAATACCATGCAGTTGCTTTTTAAGTGATTGCCTCCAGTTTTTGAATTTTCTTATTTAATTTGTCACTTTGGAGACTTTTAACTGCTCAAAAATCACGTCTAGTGCATACGCTTTCTAATACATCTCTTTGTCTGCCTTTAGGGTCAGAGGTCAATCTGAGCCATAGCAACATGTCTGAATCCGCCAAGCCCCACCACCCCAGTCCTCAAGTTAAGGGGGAGAAGACCCAAGGTAGTGACTTCAGCTATGTGGGCATTGATGCCATCCTGGAGCAGATGAGGAGGAAGGCCATGAAGCAAGGCTTTGAGCTCAACATCATGGTTGTGGGTGAGTAACACGCACATCATCATTTGACAAAAAATGTGTGTAATTATCCTTTATGTTGTCTCCCACAAATTACATGGAAATATGGAGGATGATAGATATATTGCATATAAAAAGATAATTATTGGGAGAAAAGATCATCAATCATATCCAACCTGACCTTGAACTTGAGAATGAGCCTGATTATGTCATCATTTTACATTTGGATAAAGCTTTCTTAAACTGACACAGCTGTGTACGAGACAAGTTGGAAGCTGCAATTGCTCCCAAATGTGTTGTGTTTACAGCAGATATTGACTCAAGCCTGAATTCAGCACAAAAACTGGGAACCATTAGAAAAAATTTCAGTTTCAGCAGCAGCAACAACATAAAATGCAGAACAAAGCACGTAACAAAACAGACAGTACAGCCATCAGTACTAAAGTCCACTTTTGGATTCTCACTGGCACATAAATACGACGTAAATACACAACATACGTAATTTGCACATTCTTAAATTGGAGAATTGAACTTGGGTTCATCATGAAACCTCTTATGAGCCGTTTTTTCACTGTGCTGTAAAAATGTAAGAAATACAAACAAAATGTATACGTTTGTATGTGTGGTTCTGAGAGAGTCTGCCAACGCGGTGCCCGCCTCCACAAGGTGTGTGTGTGTGTGTGTGTGTGTGTGTGTGTGTGTGTGTGTGTGTGTGTGTGTGTGTGTGTGTGTGTGTGTGTGTGTGTGTGTGTGTGTGTGTGTGTGTGTGTGTGTGTGTGTGTAACAAACAAACACACTTACTTGAGTGGATAAAAGGAGGCTTGTCAGGCTGAGAAAGTTGCATAATGATGGCGATTACTCTGACAAGCTAAAGCACACACTCCTGTAGGAGCGCCCAGACTTATCTCTGGGTGCACCTGTGTACTCGCATACATGCATATTGGTAAATACACAACAGAAATAAACTTGTGCCCATGCTGTCTTCACAGACAGGCATATCAAAAATGTTTCGTGACAGAGATATATTGCCTCAGCGACATCTCAGTTCATTTGTATATGTTTTATTTATGATTATATTGGCCCGTTAACAGTGGCTATAATCCAGTTAGATTGATTCCAGGCCCTGCCGGGCAGTGTTTTATCCACATGGCGCATGTCAGCGCAGCTCCAATGAAACATCTGTTAGCATGACAAACAAGGACTTGTTGCATAGATGCTGTTCCTCAAAACAGGCATACAGATTTATAGATGCTGAGGAATGAAGTAAATGTGTAAAACAGATCTCTATTTGTGACAAAATGATGAGAATAAGCAAGTAAAGTATGTGAGTAAAACAGCCCTGTCTTTAATCTTTCTCAGATGTGCATCTCACTTTTCATTACTGTTATAGGCAGGCAGCACATTTCTACCGAATGATGACATGTATCGACTTGCAGCGCTCTGACACCGCAAGGATAAATGAAATTTGTGTAGTCAAATGATATAATCTGCAGACTGTATTGGATTATGATAAAAAAAAAAAAATTCATAATAGAAAAGAACAATGATGAGTTAAAACATGTGAGGAAATGTTTTTTTTTTGCTAGAGGGAGATTTGATGTATACTACTTCAGCAATGTATCAAGTTCTTCTTGGTAATGTATTAGCACATACTTGCCAAACACATCATTGGAGGCCTGCTTCTCACAGTGAGGCCAGCATTGACCTGCCTTTTAGGTTTGGCCCGTTAAATTCGGAGAAAAATGTCTCAATCCCTCTGTTACATTAGATGGTGAACATTGTTTTGTGACTAATCAGACACATGGGTGTGAGGCATGTTGGAGATCCTTGTGATATTGTGTTCACCCCTCGCTCATCACTATGACGTGCAGTCGGATAGTTTTTTGTTTTTTTTTGCTGTATCTTTAATTAGGTTTCTTTGCATGACCTTTTCCTAGCTGCTTATTTGAATGAGGTTACGTTTTATAAGAGGTATGTTAAGATAATACAGGATAGAAATGAAATATAAAAAAAATAGATAATTTGTTGTAATTCTCATGAAGTTTTTGTTGGCCAACAAAGTTGTCAGTTGGATGGCCCGTGAGGATGTGAACGATTAGAACAGCTGTCGTCTTGGTCCTATCCCTTGTGGTCTTGTGGCATTCAAACAATGTATTTGCCTAATCCCACCCTTCAGCTAGCTGACCTCAGCCAAATTACTCTGTGTGTGTCAGTAAGACATGGGAAGAAAATGTGAGCATTTGCTTGTGGGTGAACACATACATTTGAGTAGAACACGCATGAAGTGTTTGCAAAAGTGCAAGTGTGTGTGTGTATATGTGTGTGTATGTGTGTAAGAGGTGAGAGAGAGCTGGAGAAGGCAGCTCTGGGTGTCATAGATGGCCTCGCAGCTTGGCAACGCTCCACACACCACTGTGGATGCCCAAAGGGACTGAAAACAGAGAGCAGGAAGCGTGAGGGGTTTTTTTTATGCAAGAGTTTTTTTGTCGCAAAAAAAAATACGTTTTTAAAGTATCTTAAAATTTTAAAACAACACTAACAATCAAGTCAAATAGATTGATCCACTCTTCAGGGTGCTATATTTGTCCCAGTTGTTTATCGGAAGTAAGAAAAAAAAATGGGCTATGTTTCCATGGACGAAACTAAAAACAAATGTCATCGGTGTATAAAAAAAGTTTTTTTTCAGGAAAATGTTCTAACCATGTAGACTTGTCTTATTGATCTTTTGTCAAGTTCAAAATATTTAAATGAAATTTGAAAGCACAAATTTTTCTGGGTTTTCTATTCCAATACTTTAACACAGTAGATAAAAACATAACTGAACATCTTATGTCTAACATGTGTGCACTGTTTAAGACAACTTGTTGTCATGTCTATATGTTGTATAGCAAATGTGGCTCTTTTATAGACAAATAAATACCAAATGTAATGTAATTATGCATTATTCAAGACAAAATTACACTTATTTTGTCTTAAAATACATTTGGAACTAATTGAAAACACAGGTGCAATTATTATAATAGGCACTTTGATACATGATATCAGTTCAGTTGGTTCCCCCTAAGAAAAGGGTTAAACAGATAGTCCTGAGGTGCCTCACTGGCTCCCTCAGCCATGTCGAATTCATGTTTATTTTACAATATATCACAAAGACAACCATGTTCAGGAGAAACATACATTACTGCAGCTAAGACTCTGGAGAATTCATCCCCTGATGGATGAGGTGTGTGTGTGTGTGTGGGGGGGGGGGGTGCGTGCGTGCATGTATGTGTGGTCTATACAATACATTTGTCCTCTCAGCCTCCACGCTTGTGGTCTATTGAGACTCTCACATATGCACACACACACTTACTATAGTACCCATAGGTTCAGGCTAATGTCATGTGCATAGGACATACTCTTCTTCATTTTATGGTGAGAAAAATCCTGGAAGACATTTCTGTGGTTTAGTTTAACTAGGCTCTTGTTTAGAGAGCCCTTGTGACTGTGTAGGGTTAAACACACTGGTCAATATGTTCCTATTTTCTCTAACTGTTGTTTGTTTGTGTGTGTTTTTCCGCTCAGGGCAAAGCGGCCTGGGGAAATCCACTCTGATGAACACACTGTTCAAATCCAAGGTGAGCCGTAAGTCTGTGCTGCCCAACCTGGAGGAGAGGATCCCCAAGACCATCGAGATCAAATCCATCAGTCATGGTTGGCCAAAGTTCATGTTGAATCACTTTCAGCTTATATACATATATACACTAATATGCAACATTTCTTCTTTTTTTTTCTCCTGCTTTATCAAAGTCATTAATTTTTGCTTTCCAAAATAATGCGTCCTATAAAATACTGATTAAATACCCTTTCTTTGTCCAGATATTGAGGAGAAAGGAGTCAGGATGAAGCTCACAGTTATCGACACTCCTGGCTTTGGGGATCAAATCAACAATGAAAACTGGTGAGCTGAGATTTAGATAATCTGCAGGCTGCTGTTGCTGGTTTTAAAATCACTTACTTCACTATATTTGCATGGCTACTTCTTCATTTCTAAGCCTATCAATGTTTAGTGTTTTATTAAAATAATATTGTAATGCTTGCATTTCATGCCACTGACATTCATAAAGATTTGGTAGTGTGACCAATTCAATGTTTGTATAAAGGCTTAATTTACAAAAATGAATCATTCAGTTGGCAAATAAAATGTGTAAAACTCATCTTTAGCCTTACAAGAACAAATAATTATTGTCACTGGATGAATGGATGCAGTATTGTAGAATCCCTACAGAGGCAAAATGACCAAAAATAGTACCATTACTACAATTCTTCAGTTCCTACCATAGACTGAATAACTCTAATCAAAAAGCTTTGATGGTGGACAAATAAAATTGAGTTTTTTATTCCTAAACTCTGTTTCCTTTGTCAGCTGGCAGCCCATCATGAAGTTCATCAATGATCAGTATGAAGTCTACCTGCAGGAGGAAATCAACATCAACAGGAAGAAGAGGATCCCAGACTCTCGGGTGCACTGCTGCATATACTTCATACCTCCCACTGGCCACTGGTAAGATCCAAAATTAAAGAGACACACATCTTTGTGACTAAGTGCCCCACTTTTTCTCTCTCAGCCACAGAGACAAATCAGGCCTTCTGGGAATCTCCCCTGACCCATTGTCTGTCCGCAGCTCTTTAACCACGTCCTTCTGCAGCTTTTCTTTTTCATCTCACCCTCTAATGACCACATGTGGAACTCATTCTCTCCTCAGAGATACTGGAGAATCCCTCGAAGAGTCAGATTTCATAAAGAGGCTGTACTATACTTTTTTGACTGTTCGGAGAGGCAGAGAGATGGTAAAACAATTATCCGAATTCAGAGTGTCTTACAATAATTAAGAGGAATTGCCCGTGACCTCATGGCTACGACATAGAGAGTGGTGTGCATGGTGTGCTTGGCGTTCAAGTGGTTAAGTTGTGAGAACACTGCTGCGAGGCAACTTTCTTACCACCTTTCCAAGTGACAGACCCTTGCACTGCTGCTTCAAATATCTCTGCGCACCAGTAACTCAACAGCTGTCCACTTTGGCGTTCTTTGTATGAGTGGTGTGTGTGTGTGTGTGTGTGTGTGTGTGTGTGTGTGTGTGTGTGTGTGTGTGTGTGTGTGTGTGTGTGTGTGTGTGTGTGTGTGTGTGTGTGTGTGTGTGTGTGTGTGTGTGTGTGTGTGTGTGTGTGTCGCTGTTTGACAGACCCCCTCATCATCTGCTCATGTCGCCACAGCTGCTGCTAACAGAGAATGTGTGTATCCTTGTTCATGTAAAGCACGGCGCAGGTATTGGGGACTCAAGTGGGCAGTGGGCATGCTAACACTTGTGCAATCACAGTCATGTGGATTCCCTGAATGTGTTTGTGTATCATCTCGCTTACAGCTGCAGAGTTCATGCAGTTCAACAATCAAACCATTCTGCTACCTCTTTTATTGTGAATCTGCATTTCTTTGCTCTCTCAACTCCTACAAATGTTATCTCTAAACAGCCGGTAATCAAACTGTCACAACCGCACACGTACTGTACATAAGCAAACATGCAGACTTTACTGAAACATGTTCGTGAATACATGAAAATTCACTCATTTTGAAATCAAACATGCAAACATCTGTCAGGAAGTGGTGTCTTCCTGCAGCCAACCAGAGTTGTAGGTATGAGAATAAAAGAGACATCTGTTGGGGCTACCGTTGTGGCTTGGCACTCTGAAGAGATAAATGTACGTTTAGCAGATTTTCAAATGTGCAAGTTTAGATTTAGGAATTAAGAATAGGTTACATACAGAGCTACAGTACATGCCCAGTTATATTTCTGTGCACATCTTGAATAAACAATGCATTAGAACTCAGTGATCCTCCTACAAATTTTAGCTTGGGTCATGAGAAAATAAGTCCCAACATTTTTTTAAATCGCACTCTGTTATTCTCTTTCTGCTTATTTTCTCTTTTTCAATTCACATTGTAATGCCAGCTGAAGTTTTAATTTGAGGTCTGTTACCAATTACAGAGACAGAGTGCCAAAAGCTTCTGGATGCTTCTGTACAATACGACCAAGAATGACGAGTAGGAAAATGATGACAGAATGAGTTCTTGTTGGTGTTTATCGTTGGAGATGTGCTGCTTTTTTTTCTCTGCTTTTGTTCAAACCTTCTCAAACAACAGTTTGCATTTACCGAGGTTAAAATGTAATTTGAAAGTAATTTCCTTTCAAGTTGTTTCTGTGGTTTCATAAAGAACAGTGCTCGGTGAAGCAGAAATGCTGCCTTGGCATTAGCAGCCATTTCTGATAATGGCAGAGTCAGCCACACTGTTTTCCCTCGGGGCAGTCTTGTTGTTACCTCATTTAACATGTCTTCTTGAGAAAAAGAAGGCCACACTTTGACTCTCATCAACTCCGAGCTGGTTTCTGATCCATTACTGAAAAGGAGGGAAGGGGGAGGTATTTGCACTGTGGCTGATTGTTTGCTCCACATTTCATTTGACCACAGCGCTTTACCATTCTCAATTTATTTAAACATGACTTCAATTTATTTCAACCACAGGAATGGTATAGACGTTGTGAATGCAGGCTTAATGGTACATCTGTACATGCAGGCATACATGTATATTTTATATGTAATGCCCACACAGCATATGTCCGTGTGCAGGGATGCATGTGTACATTTAATCGTGTGCATGTATGCTCAGTCATGCATATGATGCAGCACACGTCTATTTTTACATTCTCATGTATGCAGTTACATAATTATATTCATTTAACATTGACACAGTGATCATCAACCACCAACCTATGTCCTTTGCATTGATATCTCCCCATCTTTCCTCCATGCACTTATAATTCACATTACATTTGTCCCCTGAGCATTTGAACGCATCACTTTCTCTTTACCTTTGTGCTGCTCAGTTTCTCCTTTCCTCTCTCTGTGCTCTCTGTAACACATGCTCACCCACCGTTTCATCCTATTTTGATGGTAACATGTCTGTCAGTCGCTGTGGAGAACTAGCCAGGCCTCTCCTCCAGCTGTCCCTGGGTCTTTGAACCAGGCTGGCCCAGCTTGGTCGGGGCTAATTGGAGAGCAGAGCATGAAGGGAGTCTGTCTGGAGGAGCAACTGGAGGCAACATTGAAGGAAAAAAAAATAGAAACCGAACAGTAGAGTACAGTATAGAGTACAAGGACAGTGCTAATCATTGCCACACAAGGCACGGTCATAACCTGTGAAGGGAAAAGAGGGAAAATTGGTATCGAGTGTAATCGTGTGACAAAAAGGATCCAATGAGGCGAATATTCTTTTATCCAAATTTGCTTTAAGTGCAAGCAGAATATTAAAGACAAATGGAAAAATGAACAATTACTGTTTTATAGATTAACCGTCAAAGTGAATGCGCAAGCTCTCCTTTAATTCACTGAAAACACAGAGTAAAGAGTGTAACAGCCAAAATGGTTTCAGTGAGTATAGAAAAGACAACCATCTGGACATGTTAATGCATTGTGCTGCCAAGGTCAGAAACTAAGGGTGGCCTGAATGTATTGGAATAGATCATGACTGCCCTCTAATGGTTCTTCTGTGTCAATACATCCGTACAATAGGAATTCTCCTGCTGTAACGAGATATTTTCTTTGTGTCATATATGAAAATAAGCATAAACAGTTTGATCCAAGTGAGGTCAGCTTCTCATTATTCTGTTATGCAGAGAAATCATACCAGAAAAGATTTACATCTTAGTATTTCTGAAAAACGATGTAAAAGTGTGTAGTGCACTTTGTTTTCCATATTTCAGTTCTTGCTACTTCTGCAGCCCAGGACAGCTAAATTTGGAGCATACAAACAAATGCATAATTACAGACATGTATATATGAAATAAATTGGATTCTGTCCTCTCTTTAATCCCCAGTCTTCGGCCTCTGGATGTGGAGTTCATGAGACGTCTCAGTAAGGTGGTCAACATCGTCCCTGTCATTGCCAAGGCCGACACACTCACCCTGGAGGAGAGGGAATACTTTAAAGAGACGGTGAGAGTAGTGTGTTTGAGGGTATTCGTGGATGTGCGTTGGTGTTTTGATGACAGTTGTGATTTTCACTCAAAAAGTAAATATGAGTGTGACCTGGTTCTCACTTGTGACAATAATATATTTTCCTGCCATCACACCTGCAGTAGTCTAAAGCAGCTCATCAAAGTATGCTTCAAATAAAAAGATGAAGTGCATCAGTAGGTCAGTCAGCAGATTTATGTCTTAAACACAGGTGTATGTATATGATTAACCACCAGTTGGTAACATATGAGGAGGTGCCAGGCACCACAAACAAAAGCCATCTGGGCAAACCCACACCGTAGCCATCCTGGGAAATACCGTATTATCTCCACAACTGTAAAAAAAAAAAAAAAAAGTAATGCTCATTCCAGATGGAAGCATTTAAGAGCTACAGTATTTATGTAAAGTATTTATTTTCTGAGTGGCGACCCACAACCCCAAAGTCTGGCTCTTTTTTTAGATGTGGAACCTCTGCCCACTTGCCAGCTGAGCAGGCAGGCCCTTCATTACCCGTGAATTACGGGCTGACCCTACAATGAAGCCAAGCTCAATGACGTCTCCACTCTGAAACGTGACTGCAAAGTCAGTTAGAAAGTTGCATTGAAGTAAATGATCAGTTTGACAAATTTTCAGAGGTAATTTCCTGTTTTTGATACTTCATCGAGAGTCAAAGCTCTACAGAGTTTACAGTCTCTGATCATTAGGTGCTGCTAAATATTTTTAGCTGCAGTAGCCTTACTCATCACTTAGCTGCAGACCAACATATTTGATATATATATATAGGCTCAAAATGTTGTACAGACATTTATGGTTCCCAGGTAATGTTTTGTTAAATCCTGGATTTTCTTCCTGTGCCACCATGAGAACATTTTTGGCAACGTTGTCGATAACTAATAGATGGTTTGCAGTATCACATTGGAGGCCCCTGCTTTTTCCTGTAGTGGCATCAGGAGATCAACATTTCATCCGGTCCAATGTTTATTTGCAAAGCAAATCTATAAGCCTCAGCTGTAGATTGTGATCAATGCTAATCAGCAGATTTCAGCATGTTAACACACCAAACCTAAATGGTGAACATGGTAAACATTACCTGCTAAGTATCAGTTTCCCTGCACTATTAGCATGTACCATTAGCTTCATTTGGCATGACCTTGTTTTGGTATATCCTTAACTTTACAATTTGAAATAGCAAAACCCTTTACAAAAAACAAACCGAATTAAGCAAATTTATAAAGAGCCATTGGTCACTTCTTGTTCCTCTTGGGGGTTCGTTATGCTTTTTCTTGGCATATTACAGTCGTCTCATTCTTAGTAAACATACAAGACTCTTCAGTCTGACAGTCTTCCGCTCACAGCGCTCTCCTTCGTATCATGGCTTTCCCTGCAGCAACAGAGTTTTTCTTCACCTGGCTTGAGTCTTAAACAGTTTCTGCTGAATCTCTTCCTCAGTGCGTTTCTGTTGGATCATTTTCAATTCACAGGAGGCAGACAGCCACCTGCTTTCCCTCATCATTGTGTTTATCTCTGCATCTCGTCTTTCAAGATTTCAGACTTCCCTAGCAGCTTTATTCATTTTAGATGGGTGGAAGCACAATGGGTGTCTTGGCTACTAATTTCCCCCCGATGCCCGTAACACTGTCCAATGAGAACAAAGTAGGGACTAGCCCTGGCCCTGGCAGGGAATAGAAGCTGCAGGGCTTGTAGCTGGTTAGTTTTGGTTGGCCGCACATGCTCTGTATGACCCTGAAGATTATTGACTAAAAGCTATTCGTGCCAAATGTTTTTTTTCTCCAATTTTCCCTTCAGCAACTTAACATGCAAACAGGAAAAGTTTTTTTTTTATTTTTTTTTTATTAAATGTTGGGCCTCTGTGTCCAGCTGTGAATGTCTGTTCGCATTCCTCTAACCGACAGTTGATGTGGCTTTTTTTTTTTCGCCGAATTTCACTTGGTTTGCATCCAGTAATGTAACCCTGAGAAAGCTTCCAGGGATAAACAATGAAATGTTTGATCAAGGACCAAGTGGAAATTGTCAAAGTAGTAATTGTGGGAGTGAGCAGTCATTCATTAAAATGACATTTCTCTTAGAAACTTGTCTATTTTTTTGCATCCATGACTAAGTTTCAGTAATTATAAAAACATACCTCCCTCTGGATGTCTTTTTATTTCTCTCAAGTGTCTAACCTCCATGTTAACGCGTCCATGTCAAGGATATTGGAAACAATTTAATTTCAACACTAGCCAGTATAACATAACCAAATGTTTATTTAAGTACTTTATACTTGTATGTGAACAGGATTCAGTGCAAGAATTAAGTGGGTTTGTGTAAAATAGTAATTGATTGATTGATTATAGCTGCCAGTCTGACTTCCTTTTCTTCAGTCTGTCTAATGATGTGTCATCATATAATGGCCCTGCAAGATTATAAAGATTGCTTTAGACTTCAAAAACACACCATATACAGTTTAATATGATTCAGGGTGGCGTTATATTTTTAGTCAATTTTTGTGTCATTGTGCACTGCTGTGTAGATCAGAGAAGAGCTGCGAGCCAACGGGATCGATGTTTACCCTCAGAAAGAGTTTGACGAGGATGCCGAGGACAGGATGATCAATGACAAAATCAGGGTAAGTTCACAGTAAATTCCGATTTTACAACCACAGTAGAGGTAATCCTGCTGTGGCTTTAGCGCAAATGTGTATTTTGCAGACTTAAATGCAAATGTAATTGTTTGGTCTCCTATTTCTTTGGGATATATGATTAACACAAAAAAGTCCTTATAAGGTTCACGATATTGTTCTGTTGGTAAACAACGAAAGCTTGACCTTAAAACAAATCACTGGAAATACCTAAAGCATTTGTGTGTGTTTGCACTCAACAGGAGATGATCCCTTTTGCTGTGGTGGGCAGTGACCAGGAGTACCAGGTGAACGGGAAGAGGCTTCTGGGAAGAAAAACAAAGTGGGGCACCATAGAGGGTAATATACATAAATCCAAATCTGCAGACACATAACATGGCACAGCTGGTAGCTTGTCCTGCTAAATGGACAATAGAAAATGCATCATTAGGTAGATGTGTCCTTACAGTCCTCACAGCTTCACATGTAGCTGCCAGTGTCAGTTAAAGTAGAAACCTTGACGTAATAATATATAACAATGTCCATCTGCATGGTTTAGTCAAACACTAAAATGGCTCATCTCCCATTCTCATAACTGGGTCACACCTGATCCACATCTAACTTCATGCTAATGAGTAACACAGTCATATGTATGCTACCGGATCAGTTACCGCAATGTCCAGCACCAACAAGGCGAAGCAGCTTTGTAAAGAAAGCAACAGATTCTGATTTTAGTGGGTTTTCAACAAGTGGAAAGTTAATGGACTTCAGCTTTAAAATCTAGCCATCTATTTTAAACGTCTGTTGTTTGACTGCCAGGTGCCTGTTCACATAAGTTTCTCTGAGTTTGTTACCGGGGAAGATGTAAGAGACAGGAGGAAAAGATTTACAGGGACAATTATTTGTCCTTGGGGATGACCGGCAGAAATGTAAAACACGCACGTACTGCCTCACAGAGGACACACTTGCATGCAATAACTTTGCAGTTTGCATTTGTTGGCCTCTGCTGCACACTCACACCTGCCAAAAAAGTTCGTAGCAAAGTGAGTGTCCTTATGTCACCCCTGGGTGTTTGTGCATGCGTGTGATCGAGAGGACATCTGTCTGGACGGACAGTGAAAAGACAGCTGAAGGAGGCCTGAATAGGGGACTTTCACTGCTTAACAAACACTGTCTCCTTCTCAGGAAGCCCTTCAATGCAGTCTTCTGTAGAGCACACTGCACTCAAGTTTATTGGCTGTCCTATAAATGTATTGTAACGAATAAATTATCCACAAACAACAAACCATTTAATTACCAGGTAAATGAAAGAATAAGTGTGCATGGGAAACGCAATGCTCACCAGTAGCAGGTCACTAGTATGACCTTCGAATATATTGTAAGAAAGGTTTGAAACTCAACAAATAGCCACATAAATAGGAATTTGTTACACGTCAATTGAAACAAGGTACTGGAATGCAAGACCTGGCCTCTGAGCAGGTAATCAAAAAATAATTTCAAATATTACGATTTATTCATTCAGGTGTTTACCATTGCAATTATTATTTTACTTTTGGATGATTATTTGATCCTTAGTTAATCTCATAAATGTGTACAAAGAGAACAAGACTGTTTTTCCTCCTCAAAAGGTGGCATTTTGTACTTTTAGTCTTTTAACCTAAAGGTGGCTACTGTTCTCTCAGCAAGCCTTATGAAATCAACACAGAGTTACAAGGTGAGAGAGGTGAAGCACACGTACTGTGGGACAAATGTAGTGTGGTCCAGCTGAAAGAACAATAGCTCCATTCTAGTAAAGCCAAATGGAAGGAGAGAGGGAACATGGAAAAGGAAGAGTGAGGAGGCTGCTGCGCTGCTGGACATGTCGGCACCGACATCATAAATTAGGCCTCTGAGGAGAAGCCAGAACTTAAGTCCCCATATATCACAAGTGGAGAAGAAACTGTTTGTTTTCAGAGGTCGAGGGAAAAGGGAGTAAAGTAGGAATGCATTTAAATTTATATAGGGATTTCTAAATGTTACCCCAGGAGCAGAGATTGTAGATAGCAGCGGTGCAGCTCGTTACAAGTTAGTAGCGTGCTCTGATGCCGCTAATCAGCACTCACAGACCCAGGAGTTATTCCACTCTCCTCCTTTTCAAAGAGAATTTAATTTCCTGCCCTGGATTTCAAAGCTTTACATAAATAGCACCCTCCTTTATTTCATTTTCACCCTTGACACAATCTATAATTCAAACATGTGTTAGCTCGACTGGAGGCACCAGCAGCTTGTCATAGGGAGTTTGTTAAAACGTCTCACTTAAAGTTCTCCAATATAGAGGAGAGCTGGGATGTATGAAATTACTCCAAAGTGGAGGAGTGTGTTATCTTGGCTTAAGAAAATTGCTGGAGATGTCATGCTAGAGGATGCCCTTCAGTTGACTTGAGAGTAACACTGACATCGTGTGGTGTTTATAAGGTATCACAGGCTGCTCTGGACTAGAATTTTGTATGGTTTTCTAAGCTTAGTAACCCTCCAAGCTGTGGTGTAAAAAAGTAATAAGACTTATTTACAGTACTTATGAGTATTAGGGCTTTTCCGTTTTGATGTTTCTGACAACTTTCACTTTTACTCCATCACATTTCCTAAATGAAACATATACTCCAGAAAATTTGAAGAAAATTGATAGCCTGATGGTATAGACTACACACAAGCAGGTCTGGCAAATCAGTGGTCCTGATTTGCAAAGTTAAATCAACAGTTAATCACCTTAATGTGCAAATTTCTGCCCAGGCATGGCACATGCAAGCGACTAGTGAACACATGTAACTGAAAAACATTGATCCTATTTTAACTTTTAGCAACAGTGGCCACAATTAAAGTGTCACAGTGTTGCTTTAAAAGAATAAACTTCAAATTGCTTAAAAGTCTGACCATTTGCTTTTTCAATAATAGCATTGACTTTTACTTTCAATACTTTTAAGATGAAAAAAAAAACTTTTGAAACTTAGCTACAGTCATTATCAGGTACTTTACTCAAGTGTGGCCTTCAGATAATTTATACACCATGTAATTCAACTGTTTCTTCTTATGTCTCCTGTTCCTCTCTTTGCAGTTGAGAACATTGCACACTGTGAGTTTGCTTACCTGCGAGATCTCCTCATCAGGTAAGCCTCTATGAACTTTGAAATTTTAGAGAATTTTATGATATGTTGGGGCCTCACAGGAGCCTTGTTATGGACTGAGGCTCCTCCTCCACCAGAAATAACTCCCGTTACCTGTAGAGGTGTTGAAATGAATTGGAAACATCCATGACTCTAAAAAGTTTCACTTCCCTCCTGAAAGAAATACAAATAAAATTCCTGTCAATGTTTTGACTGCTTTCAAAGACAGTGTCACGCCAAGCATTTCTTCTTAAGTCTTTTCAAGAATCTTTGCATTTATTTTGTTTGTTATTGGTCTGTGCCTTTTTATTCAAACCGCATGCAAACAGCTACAATTGCTTCACCTTAAAATGACCATGGATAGCAAAAAAAAATTCAACAAACACACTGAAATTGATGGTGACCCTTACCTCGAAAATAGCTGAGATAATGTAAGACAAACTTGTACGACTTTCCTGTAAATCTTGTACTACTTTCTGACGTTGTAATACTGTCGTCTTATCTGCAGGACACACATGCAGAACATCAAGGACATCACAGGCAGCATCCACTATGAGACGTATCGCGTCCGTCGGTTAAACGAGTCCAACGTGCATTTCAACTCTCATCCGTCTGACCATCCCACTATTCAGCCAAAGGCCAATGGTCAGCCCGAGCAGCAGCCCAGCGCCGTGCAGGCCAACGGAGTGGCTCCTCAACACGAAGTTTCGTCCCATGAGATGTAGAGAGTCTAGTGTGCAACCAAATTCATGATATCAAGACACAGCCAGGCACAAAACATACACACACGCATACAGTAAACTCTGTTTACATGAAAAAAAAAACAACAACCCATAAACACCCCCCCCACACACACACACACACACACATGCTGTGAAGACCATTTTTATTACCTAGAAGGACTGCCTAACTACAGCTTTTAATTTATCAGGAAGTTACAAGACACAGGATGGAAAGTAAATCCTTAGATTTTCCTTCCATGACTTGTTTTATTATCTTTTTTCATTATTACAGTTCTGAGCAAAATCCCATCCTCACTGTGACCCACATTTTGCATACAACTCCTGTTTGTTTTATTTTTTTAACAGCACAACCGTCCAGATCAATCTATATTCAGGATTGTTTAGCGTAAACATTTAAAGTTGTCAGGTCATGGATGATCAAAAATAAATCCACACATCTCGTTACTGAGCTTTGGATGCAGGATTTGTTTTAGTGCATCAATGGACTGCACTAGAGTACAAAATAGAATACATGTAGGTTTTAGTAACTCAGTAGTGAAAGGGGTTATGAGCAGACTCGATGAGTATGATTGAAAATACTATCCAGAAGAGAATTAAAAACTTGTTCTGTACAGACAACCCTTGTATCTTAAGTTGATGGGGTTTAGCCATCCAGGGCTGTCCAGATAAGGAGAAATGACATATTTCAAAATAAAGTACAGCATTTGGGATGATACTCGAGTAGATTTAAACTAGAAATAACTGTGCCACTGGCCTGGCCTACTTTGTGTTGTGGTGTATAGTATTGTATAGTTATGAGGTTAGTAGGGATAATTAGATTAGGTTTATAGTATTATGGAGAAAGTAAAGATATTGTTGACACCTCCGCATTGTAAAATTAAAAGGAAAGCAATAGCAGTGCGGAGCAGCTTCCGGAGAAATAAGTCCTCCTGTAATTTTTCCGTTGTGTTACGATGTTTTGAAAAAAAAACCTTGCCAAACCATGCCGTCTCTTTCTATATAATGCCAATGTTGTGTAATTCAGTCATATGTTGCATTTTACATTGTTCATTTACTGTTGTATTTTTATTCCTGATATTCATGTTCTAAAATTATTGTGTAAGATGGGGGATGCAACTGTTGTCCCAAGCAGCTGTTTTGTCCATGTTTTTCTGACTGTAAACCGAATAAAAGTCCATTTTTCTGTTCTAAAGAGAAGCACATACAATATATAGAGTTGATTTATGAATAGGTATTTATGTGTATGTTTAATGTAATCAATTTAATTCCGCTTTCAGTCCTTCCAGAAGTTTGTTGCAGCTCTTAAATAGTGATAGCTTTAGACCATGTTTGTTTTTTCTATTGTATCCTTTTTGTGAGACTGCACTATATCACCGAATAACTGTACCCATTAATAGAGTGCAGAAGTGGTCTTTTTTTTTTTTTTTTTACATTAAATATTGATTAAATCCTGCAAATAGATGATGGTAAGAATAGTGACATTTACCTTGGAAGCATAAAGCATTTTGTCCGAGGCAGACATTTCCGCTACATCTGTGAGGAAGGATTTGTGCCTAAAAATCTGAAATGGCAGAAAAATTACCTAATGTCACCACATTTCAGCAGCAACTGAGATTTTTTAATATTTTTGAAAAATGTGCGCCTTCATTAAAGCACAAGTGATATTTTTTTTAAAGACTACATCTAAATATATCATTCTAATTTCCACAGGAGATTCTACATTTCAGGTCAAAGCAAAACTATTTTCCATACAAGAGATATTAAATTCAAAATGAAAGCTTTTGTCTTTTACCCAGAGAAAATGATTGGGTTATACTTTGTTTACTGTTGTATAGTTATTGTGTAATTGGTCATAGTATTATAGATCAAGGTTTTATCTTTGATATGCTATCTCAAAGAATAAAGATTGATATTTTTATTGTTTAAAGTTGATTGTCTTCATTGTCAAAAAGGTGGAACTGAAGAGGGGGGGTGACTGAGAGCTGATGTTTCTCTTTATGGATAATTCCCAGAATTAAATTAATTATATAAATTCTAATTTAAACTAATTAAATATGTTCTGAAAACATGTCAACATTTCGTCAGTTGTGGAATAGGATTAAAATGACGGTGTCATTTAATGGGATCAGAACATTACAGTGCATCCTGTTTTGAAATATCACTGACACAGTCTTTCAGATCACACCTCATATCCAAATCTTTTTCATCATTTCAAACAAATGCATATCTTACATTTTTTACTTAGGTATCATTGTTTTAATTAAGATGGTGTCAATCATATTGTTTACTGCAGACCTTAAGAGCTGTGTTTTTCAGTGTCTTGTTTCACATCACATTTGACTGAGCCAATAAACAAACAATTTCCTTATTTACTTGCTGGTAAATAGGTGAATAAACATATTGCACTATATACGTGCTAATAGGCAACGATGAATTGCAAGACTGTATCAACAATGTGCGCAATTTGACAGCTGCACTTTAACATGCACTTTACCACTTCATTGTCTTGAGCACAGTTCACAAGGGTCAGCAGTGATGTAGAACAACATGCAGCACCAGAGATCTAACTGAGGGGAATGTGACTTTGCAGTAGCACCACACCATGCCCACATAGCACTGGTTTAACAGGGCTTTTCATTTGCACCTCCTGGCACACTTTTACTCAACCACCCTGCCGATTTTAATGTGTTGACAGTGCCTCTTGTCGAAGGTCGTTGTCATCCTTTCACACGTCAGAGTTCCTGCTGTGGCTTTGGCTGCTGTCTCTGTCCATATTCCTCTGAGCTGAGGACGACACTGCCACAGCGACAAATGACAAATGGGAATGCGTAAGACAATGAAAATTGCAGAAAAATCAGTATCTATTGAAAACTCACCTAACGGCGACACCTCTTTCTAAATAGTTTCCCAGGCAGCCACCCTGAAGCATGAAGGTGAGTGATAATGACATCTGTCACCACTGTGACAGTGCCTGCCACGTCCACTAGTTGGCAGGGGCACTAGACCAATTTAGTGATACATATGAACTGACATCTGTCCTTTCTAACTGGTGCAGCATATTTTCATCCATACAGTCTGTTTCTCCCTTGGAAATGCATGCAACACATCTATAAATTGGACAGTGAAAGGCATTTAAAAGAAAAAAAGATTTTAACCTGAAAAATGTTGTATGTACTGTGAATGTCGTTGCATTTTATATGGTATAACATCAAAACAAATTTGTTGTGAAACAGACAGATATTAACTCGTGGCACACAGACGGACTCCTAAGCCAAAGATTTCCAAGTGTGAAGGTAACTTGGCAATACCAAGTGCCTTTCCAGAAGCATCTGCACTTTATATATAATATAATATATTTAAGCACATGGTCTTCATTAGGGTTATTAAGAAACTGGGTTAAGGGACACCTTACGGCTTTCACAAAATGTTAAATGCAGAGTGATCATGCATGTACCCAACTATGTTAGACCTACATTTCACTCTACTGCCAACATACTTTAGAACGTAGCCTACATCATTTCGGAACATATAAACTGCTGCACCCAGGGAGCAGCTGGGGGTTCGATGGCTTGTTAAAATGGGCATCAGCCACGGCTGTTTTTCCTTTCCAAGGATTCAAAACTGCAACCCTTTGGTCCAGAGCCCTGCTTCTCAACCTCCGGGCCACAGTTGCTTCCACTTTAAGGGGGCACTGTATATAACCACAGATCAGATATCTGAGGCTTATCAGTTAATAAGATGTGCAGGCTTTTCAGTGTTGCAAGTAGCATACGTTGCGGTCCACACTCCGAACCAGCTGGTGGCAGAAATGCGCCTTTACATTGTTCGGTAACTGGCAACCCGCCTCAAAAACAGGTGAAGGGAGAAGAAGAAAAAGAAACGCTGATTAGCGGTAGCTGACTCGAATTTGAGTTTATTTTATTTTATTTTATACACTTTATTAATCCCCGAGGGGAAATTTCTTCACCACAGCAGGGGGGCTCTCAGGGGGGAGCTGCTGCAGCAGGCTGCCACTAGCGCGGCGCCAGGTAACCTGACCTGAGGTGCATGTTTTTGGATGATGGGAGGAAGCCGGAGAACCCGGAGAGAACCCACGCAAGCACAGGGAGAACATGCAAACTCCGCACAGAAAGGCCCAGGACCGGACTCGAACCCGGAACCTTTTTTTTTTTTTTTTTTTTTTGATGTGAGGTGACAGTGCTAACCACTGCACCACCGTGCCGCCCGAATGAGTTGTCTCTCAAGCTAACTGGCCAATTAGCAACAAGTAGTGTCTTTTTATTTATTTATTTTTATTTTATTTACTTACTTCAGTTCGAACAAGTGGAGTACCTGTTTGTTTGTTTTTTGAAAATGGAGAACAAGAGGCTTGCTGAAGTGAAGGTGGGTTTGAATATGCAGCACTTTTATTTTTTTTTTTTTTTTTTTTGGGTGGAGGGGGGGGGGTTGTAATTTTAGCTTTAATTTGCAGAATTTGCATCATATACCAGAGACTCCTCCTTTATCAGGCGAAATATACAGTCTGATGAGCACGTGACACACTCCCTGAAATTATTATGGCGAAACAATTTATCAGCTGCTTTTGTAAATTATACAATTGTGCCATGTTTATTTACAGCGCATGAGAATTTCTTATTCCAATACACTGCACACAGTAGAGTCACACTTACTGTAGAGTTGAACCCGTATTTGAATTGGATTTAAACACTGATCATTTCAGGTAGAGAAAAGGCCATATGTTTATCTGTACAGATTTAATGTTCGGGTAAAAGAAATGTCTGTTGTCATGAAGAAAGTTTATTTATTTGTAGGACTACCGAGCGCTCGGTTATGTGCGGATTCTTCTTTTCAGCATATCTCTGGTGTCCGGAACTCATCACAGCCTGAATGGTAGTTCAGAGGCATTTCTGTTCTAGTCATCTGAACAACCAAAGCTGACTGTGAGGGCTTGAAATGGCCCCACTCAGCATTTCACAAAGAGGATTTTATTTATTTATTTATTTATTTTTTTAACTAATCATCATCAGCACTCATCAAAGTCCTTGTTTTCTGACGAATATGTTGACAGAAGTCACAAGAACAAAGGAAACTTCACCGGGGTGATTTCAATGTGTGTGTTTTTTTAAAAGTATTCTTCAGAGTTAGCAGATGCAGCACTTGTTGAGCTGCATATTGTTCTTGCAGACAACATTGATGCTCAGCTCAGGCAACGAGCCAACATGTAGTAGCACACTGTGAAACTGTGGGAAGTCTGAATGAATTAGCCGTTCAACAACACTTCCTACACGGCATGATTTTAAGTTATATCAGCGCAACCGATTTCGATCTGACAAGCTTTTAAATTTGACAGTATGGTGAAATGTGTTTCATCACTTTCTCTGGGATGGCGGGTGGCCTGTCTACAGATGTCTGGCGCGACATGGAGCTCAGCAATGACGCATCAGCTGGATTGAAATCATCGATGGGGCAGTTGGAGACTGACAAGGTATGAATGTGTGTGCTTTTCTTGTCAATGAGGTTATATGATAATCCACAGGGCTTTTAGTTCTGTCAGTGGAATATAAAACATGTAAATGGCTCCACTGTAACTCTGTACTGGTGAATTTTTAGCGAAGCAAAAGGCAGCCAGACTCTGCTGCTTTAGAAATATAGAAATGAATGCCAACTATAACAGCAGGTACATTATGTGTCTCAGCTGGATCATATCACATAATGTATCACTGCACTTCACCCTCCACCATATTGCACAATGGGAGCACCCGTGTCTACTGGCAGGAAAACAGTGATTCATTTTGCACTCATTTAAGAACACGGCCAACACACCATTCAGCTTTTCCCACCATTGTAGGGTGACACGGTGTTAGCCCGAACGACTCTAAAAATGCAGGTTATTTGTGCATAAATGTACATTACAATGCTCAGGAAAGAGCCCAAGACAGATTTTGGGAAAGGGAAGAGAGACGAAAAGCCGTGTTGATAAACAGAGCTCTCCTTGTTCTTTCACTGGCTCTGTCGTTACTAGGCAGAGTTCTTCCAGCCAGACAGCCAATGAGCCAACTGGCTCGACTTCCAGTCAGCCAGTTCACCATCTGGCTGATAAGCCTATGGTTGTGGGAGCCAACGCCTGTCTGTACTGGTGTGGCACCAGTGGCTACTTGTCTTGCTTCTCTCAGTCCCAAACACTCGCACACAACCACACAGAAGCACCTCGTTCGGCCGCCTCGGTCTCCTTCAGAGCTACTTAGACACACACACACACACACACACACACACACACACACACACACACACACACACACACACACACACACACACACACACACAGAACAGGAGAGACCTCTGTTATGTCTGCCTACTCCTGCCGCAAAAACAACCCAAAACAAAAGACTGCTACCCATTGCCCAGCTCACACATCCCCTGCCTCGCTGCACAGCGCCTTCAAAGTAATCGACGCAAGGTAATTTGTCGGTAATTAATCGCCGTTCGTTAATGGCTTTGCATTTATTAAAACTGTGCATGCTGACGATTGTATTTTGTGTCATCCTGTTCACACTGGGGCTAATCAGCACCTTTTTAAATTCACCAATTCGTTCACACAAAAACAAACATGTGTACACACACACAAGACCGCAAGGGTCCTCTAATCCTCTTCCCGATTTACCCTTGAGCCGTGCTGGACATGAAGCATTGCACCCTTGTTTGTTGTCGATGTATGCTAATGTGCTACATCCATCTGTTTATTTGTTTAATTTTGATTGTGCTTGTTTCTAGCCATGTACCCGCCCCTCCTACTCCCCCCCGCCCCCCATGTCCCCTATCCGCATCTCCTGATCCTCCTCCTCCACCTCCTTGCTGTCTCTGACATCAGGGCGCTCATCTGCCAGCTTCGCAGCATCGCAGCATCGCTGCCAGCTCTGGCATGGTCAGTGCAGGTGGGGGAGTGGGATTTAGGGAGGGGGACGGGGGCACTGCTCCAACCTGCCCATATGCAAATTGCCTTTGTTTTGATTAAAAGACAGCTACATGTTTCATTAAAGTCACCAGTAGCAGTAAGAGAGGGAGAGGCATACCTCTCTGGGGAGGCGAAGGTTGTTTAGTTGGAGTGAATGTTGTGGGAGCTGCTGTTTAGTGCTGCTGAGGGAAACAAATAGAGAAGACGAAAGGGCTGCCCTGGGACTGCTTTGGTGTTTAATGGGGCTGACTGACTGGCACATCAGTTAAAGCTCACACTGACACAGACTGTGAGTGAATGTGCACGGCATGATAGCAGGAGCAATTGACAATGAAATATGGACCCCCCCCCCATCAGCCTTCAAGGTGCTTTGGCATGCCAAGGCAGTTGTCTTGTTACCCACCGCTGCCAGGCTGTTGAGAGATGCAAAATGTTTCCTCATGTGGTCATCTTTCTACTCCATGGCAGATAGACTGCTCCCTTGTGAGTTAAAGGAGAAAGAAATAAGTTGTGTTAGGTGTGTCATGAAAGTTTTTCGCCTCAACCACTGGTGGCTTTTCAGTGTTTGAATGCTGGCTAAACACTTGAAGTAATGAATTAATCTGTTGATTTTTTTTAGTATGAGTTTTTAGTAAATTTTTGCAAATTTGTTTTCTAAAGGTGATCTTTTTTCCCCACCTTGTTGTCGTTTTTTCTTTCAAGGGTGACAGTTGCCCAACCAGAGGTGGACAATAGTGGCATATAGGTGGGTAGGCATGCCATTAGGTCAGAGGGTGGGAGTATAGGAAGGATGGGGGAGGATCTGCTGGCATCGAGCCAACTCCAGTGGAATTCAGAGACATGGGCAGGAATGGGAGGATGGAGAGATGGTGGCTCTGCATAATCAATCAGAGACAATAGAGGAGGGGAGCGAGTGGTTGTGGCTTTCTTGACGGGACTGATTGTATTTATGCAGGAATGGAAATTGTGTGTGTGTGTGTGTGTGTGTGTGTTGGGGGTGGGGGTGGTATTAAAGGGGATTGAGTGGTAAGATGTCAGCAGGTGCAGGAGTGCTGCAACGGGTGGCCCCCACTGCAAAGCCAAGGACATATACCCAAGAGGAACTGATTGAATGCCATGCCAATAAAAGGAGGCAGTTTCATGCACCATTGACCGAGTTGGCATCCTCACAGTCACACTGTGATGAACCCCCCCACCTCCCCCTTCGAGGTCATGATAATATGAATCACATTTTGTTCCACCGTGGCTTGTACTGCTCTGAGAAGGAAGGAAACCGCACCTGATTTTATTTCTTCTCTGCTCTTCCTACAGCGTGCGGCATACATCTGATGTTTTTATTGTACTATGAAGCAATGGAAAAATTTGATTGAGTGTTTGTTTGGACTGGAAGGAAAAGATCAAATTCCGAGTCACAATAGGTGGGGAAAATAATCAGATTTGAGCCTGCAGTGCGCATACAGCCGCAGATATTGTGCTTTCATTTTCTCTGTAGGTGTCTTGTTGCTTCTCAGCCATGAACTTTTTCTCTGTCACAATTACATTCACTCTGGAAGCAGTGTGCCTTGCAGCCAAATACACTATATTAGCTAATATAAAGCTGTCAAATGCTTATGCTGATCTCAACCAGGGCGTTCATTCATATACCATTAGAGAAGTCCTGCTCTCAGCAAAAAGAGCAGAATTGATTTGTTTACGCTCATTAGTGTCAGGAAAACAACCAAACTTTCACACAGAATTCAAAAGTGCTCAAATATTCAACTGATCCATCAGTAAACAGAATGATTCTCTGTTGAGCTGCCACATTCCTTCAAGCACATTTGCTTTATTTGCTTGCATAAAAAGAACTGAGAAACATGTGAATATGAAGACACTGTTGGTTTTTTTGGCATTTTGTTTTGTTTTTGTATTGAGTTTTTACAGCTGTTTAAGATATTTAACTTAAGTGAGGAATTACAACAAGAAACATTATTTTGGAATTTCTGTCATACTGACACAGTTCATCACGTCTTTAGACTGTCTTGACAAAAAAGCCAAAAGAGTAATTTTGGTGGCAGTGATGCAATCTGTTAATTTATTTACATTTTGACTTGAATGTTTTGAATGTGAGACATTTACAATTTTGCTTTGCAGTATGAGCTAAGTAGAATTGCATTTATTGCTTGCAACAGTCTTTCAGATAATGCGCTTGATCAGCTTAGAAAAAAATGTCACATAATACATCATTAAAATAAAGATGCCTTGTAGAGTCAAGCTGCAAAAGAAGCATGATTGCATTTGTGCTGCTGATGTCGCACCACTGCCTCCTGCTGTTTGTCCACAGCCGTAGCATTTCAAGCCTCTGCCAGCATGTGCAGCAAAAAAAGCTAATTTCCCTGTCAGTCCCAAACATTAATGCATATACTGATCCACAAGCACCTTAGAGCCCTCTCCACTCCATCCACCTCTCCTCTGCCCGCTGCTCACTTGTTATCAATTCACTGTTTTCTCAAGGAAAATATAAGTTAAGCTCACCTTATTTACATTTATATGATCTGATTTTCTTCCTTATGGATAGTATGCAAATTTGCCCTTTTCTCCAGTCTTGGAGTCACATAGTGTAGATTTGTTGCAAGGGATGGAAAAAAAATAATAATAACATTGCCCTCCAGGAGGAAAGAGACCCAAGTTAGAATTTGTGGACCTCATGAATTTTGTAATGATCAATTTCGTTTACCGCACCCTCTGCAAGACGTATCAAGACATTTGAGCTAGGGATATACAGTATAACATGAGATTGATGTACACCCAGAATGTCCATCTTTCTTCTTTTTTTTTCTAGTGTAAATACCCTTCTGCCCCTGCAGTGTTCGGAATTTTTTTTTTTATTTTATTTTTTTTATTCATCTGATGGCCTCTAAATTCCACCATCAGTTTGTGAGATGTGGGTTTACTCGGGTATCGGTCACGTTTTAAATCCTCTGTGTGTTGGACCAGAGGGGGAATGAAAGGCAAATCTCAGGGCTGGCTGGATGAATGCAGTCAGCTTGAGCTTATTGGAATAAAAAGCCATAGTGTGTGTGTGTGTGTGTGTGTGTGTGTGTGTGTGTGTGTGTGTGTGTGTGTGTGTGTGTGTGTGTGTGTGTGTGTGTGTGTGTGTGTGAGAGAGAGAGAGAGAGTGTGTGAGAGAGAGCAAGTGAGTGTGAGTGAGAGACAGAAAATGTGTACGGAGGGGAGTGCTTTACCCGAGTGAAACTCTTGAACCATTTGTAAAATGAATGTCCTGGCATTGCACTGCTTTAGTGCGTGTGTGTCCAGTGGATGCCAGAGAGAGAATAGCAGTCGAGCAAATTGCTTTCTGCCAGCATATTGCCAGTGCCAGTCTTTATTTCTCAGGATGGGGAGGCACGCCTCAGACGATTACAGACCCCAATTCAGGCTCACGCTGCTGGCCTGCCCTGCTCAGCCCCTAGACCTCTTTTACATTACACCCCTCTATACCATGCTATACCCAACTTGATGAAATGCTGATGTGGAATATTTAAGTGACACTCCAAGCGAAACCCAATAATATAATCAGGTAATAAGAAATTAATTTTCTCCCTGGCTGCACTTTGACTGGGGTGTTGATACAGGGAAAGGAGAAGAGAAATCAAGAGGCAAATGTTGGTGAGAGAATGTTGGAAGTAGCTTGGCCTCTTCCTCCCTCACCCTCTCTCTCTCTTTTTCTCTTTCTCTCTGTGCATCAACATTTCTCATGACACACTCCAGTGATTTGATAGCCACCCCCACGTACCCATTCACACACCCCATGCTCCTGTGCACATACAAATTTGCAGAGACCCACACAATAACAAGGATGCCTCCCTCTCTCCACCACTGAACTGCAAATGACCAACTTAAGAAAGCCACTCATGAAACCAACACAGCTCTACAAACGCACAAAAAAAACACACACACACACACACACACACATATGTAGTTGCTGTCGGTGAAGGAACTTGATGTCCTCTTACAGGCTTGCAGTGTGAGTGGCAGCGCGGTGCTGGCCTGCAAAACATACAGATGTCGGTGTGGCTGCTGGTTCATGTTAGGAAGTGGGAAGCGTCTTGCTGGGCTTGTGACCCACTAAATCTAATTCGGTTTGGTTTGTCCTCTCTTTACTCAATCCTGTCTGTTCTTTCGAGGCCCATCGCCATTTATCTCCCCGTATGCATCTTTCCTCCCTCTCTCTCAATCTCCATGCTTGTCCTTTATGTAGTTAATTAGGAGGCAGGAGTCCATCGGTGTCAGTGCTCTGGTGTTTTATTGTCTCCCCCCCCCCCCGTCTCACCCCCCCGCCACCCGCACACACCCCCACACCCTCTCCATCCAGCCCCCGACGAGGAGACATCAATAACCCTCCCCCACGACACACAGCTACACACACTTCATGCCAGAGTTTCCACGGCCCTGCCTGCTCTTGCCTGGCACAGCCATCCATCTCTCTCGCTCTCCCTCTCTCTCTCGCTCGCTCGCTCTCGCTCTCTCTCCTCACCCACCCAACCGCTGTTCTCTCCTCCTCCCCTCCTCTCCATCCCCTGCCATCGCCTCTATACCTGAGAGCATTTGTCATCCCGTCGTTCTGTGAGCCGCGACCGACGCGATGAAAAAAGAAAGACGGGGGGGGGGGGGGACTCTCTGGCAATATGCAAAAATGCGAAAAGGTAGATGCGGGTTGCCCTGGCAACGGCTCTGAGGTTATTTCCAAGCGCTGATGGAAATCAATGTCATGTGCCAGGCAGGCACCTCCGTCCTCAGGAAAATTAGAAATAAAAAAAGGGGGGCGGGGGGTTGAAGGAGGGGAGGAGTAGGAGGGAGGGCGAGCAGGACAAAGAAAAATGCAGAGAAACAGAAATCAGATTTTTCTCCTTCCTGAACCTTAAGGGCTCCTGACTTTTCTTCAAAGGAACTGGAGGCATGCTGCCGTGTTATTTGCGTTATGCCATGGGTCACTTTCTTATGCTTTTGTTTCCGCCTTTGCATGCATCATGAGTTCTGCCCCTTCTCTGCACATTTAATACAGACACAAGCCCCTTTTTTCATGGTTTTATGTATGAAAGGGAAAAAAACAAATGTTCTGGCTGTAAGGGAGCCAAATCAAAAAGATAAATATGGCTGCTGGAAGAGGAAGAGGAGGGGGTTTTGGAGTGCAGAGGGACATTTTTGGTGTGTGTTTTTGTGTTTGATCTGGCCCAACAACTGACTAATCTGTTCTGTGTTGTGTAAACCAGGAGCTTCACACAAAAACAATAGCAGCAGTAACGTCATTTGGGAAGAGCTTGAAATGCTAAAATATGTAACACTGGGTAGTTCAGGGATAGACCAATTGCCCACCTCTGAATTGCTGCCCAAATCTCTGATTTTGAATCATTTGAATTATGTATTTTCTATTGGATAGACATTTTACTCTCCAGAAGGACAAATCATTCTCTCCTACTTTAGGCTGAAGGGGGCTCAAGGGGAGAGATGCTTTTCAGATACTTTCACAGCACTTATTAAAAAAACAAAAACCTGACTTCCTCTGATTTGTCATTGCAACTTGTTGGCTGGATTTTGGAGCCATGTTTCCCTCAAGCACCCTGAGAGAATAGTTTTTGTACTAGAGTGGCACAAATCTTCTGGTCATGTTAAAAATGAAAAAAAACTAATGCCAAATTGGTTGTACTGACGAGTGGGGCACTGTGATCAGTTAACTAAGAATAGCATGCTTGTGATACAGTAGGTAATATTGAAGATAATAATTTATCTGGTGCCCAGCAGTCGTTAGAGGTGCAGGTGTTCTGATGAGTGGACAGCTGTAAAAACAAGTGTGAATATACAAAATTACTAATTTGATGGCTCAAAACACATTTGGAGTCAAAGACGAATATATCCATAACAAAGTTTACAGCCAGTGCCAGTATTTGTGTGCATAGGGACATGACAAATAGCCAAGCATTATTCCAAATTAAAAACATTTGAATTCCATTATCAGCTGCAGTTGATAGAGATGAATCCAAATCAGAGCAGGGATGCAGAATCATGAGTCAGTTCATGACACAAAGTGGATATGCTGGGTACATTGTTGTACCCAGCATATCTGTAATCTAAATTTACATTTAGATTTAGATTTGTAAATTGGTATTTTCAATCTCCCAGCTAATGGGCAGACTTGTACAGCTTTGTGATGCATTATTGCTTTGTATGTAACCTGCGTTGATGCTGCAAAATTGTCTTAAAACTTCTCATTGCCCGTGGAGCAGCAGTAAAACATGCATTCGAAAAGGAGGACAATTTTGTTATTACTCAGCTTACAGCGAGAGATATATTGAATTAATCTCCCAAGGTTGGAATCAATAACCCATAAACTGTAATTTATAGTGCAAACTGCTGCAGCCACCACAGGCCATCCATGGCAAGTCCTGTATCACTGTGGCAGGCTGCTGTGGAATAGATGGGCCATGCGCGCCAAGCCAATAGGTTCTCCTCCTCATTTGCATACCTAACATGTCGTTTACCCTCCAGTTGACACATTTGCAACCTGCCACTTATCCCATTACCCACTGCCCCTAGTCCCAGCATTGTTTGCTGTGTCGGCACTTTTTCTTGCTGCTCAGCCGGTTAATATGTTGTGTGGTGAGGCCCTCACAGGTTGCTTGGATGCCGACGAACTCGACACAACTGGGCTCGCGGGCACATGTTGAGTCGTGCAGGCCAGCACACATGCTTACACCTAAACAGGGAATTCTAGTTTATACATGTTAAGAGATACATTCAGGATTACCATAATAATAGAATAATGTAAAGTAAAATGGACAAATTCGAAATCAAGTACAGTATGTTTTTTTTTTTTTATTTTATTTTTATGACATTATGGTCATTTCAATGCCGTTTGAATAATGGCTCGACTTTGGTCAGTACACTGCATTTGTTAAACATACATTTCATGTATGATAAACCACATAGATATTGTAATACAAAACATATTTTGCTGCAACATTTTCTTATGTATGATCAAACTAGTTTTTATTATTTTTTAGCTAATGCTCAGTAATAAATGATGTTCATTCGAGAGCCAACACAAAAGGCTACAAGCAGATATTCCCTTTGCGCACACGCATATGCATGCACCGTCTTTCTGTGTGTATTTTGCTGCTAATATGGGGGTAATAATTTGTCATTTAATGTTTAATTTTTGTTGCCGCCTTTGCTCTGGATGTTTAACTTGAGTCTTAAATAAACTCCCCAGACCCTGCAGCCATTTTTGCCTTCATATTCTCCTCTCCCTCCCTCCACCTTTCTCCTTCTCCCTCTCTCTTTTTCGAGAGGGCAACAGTATAAGTATAAGTGAAACTGATTCCCACAGGCAACAAAAAGAAACACTTATTAGTGTTCAAGGATGAGTTACCTTGTTCACCTTCAACATCGCTGCTGGATATGGCCGGATACCGTCTCACAAAGCCACAGTGGCATTTGCCTTTTCACTAAATGGGAGAGTTTGAGCATGTTGTTCTGCCGTGAGTCTTTCGAAGTTTCATGTTTTTTCAGCAGGGGGCCTGGGTATCTTTCACACAGGACTTACATGACATTTCTGTTGAGCTCTCTTATCAAATGGTTGTGTAAAAACGGCTTACACCAACACTGTGAACTCAATGAACTTAAAATCGCTGAGCAGATTCTCCATGGTGGAGGACTGCAGCTGAATGCTGTATGTCACCCGTGGATTTTCTGATAAGATCATTTTCCACCCTGCACATCTATTTTGGATGTGCTGTGTTGGTGGCGTTCGGAGTAAATGAATATTCATCAATGTGCAGAGAGCCTATATGTATCATAGTGATTTCCACCCATGTCATCAAGCTATGCAAATTATGTCCTCACATCTTCATACGACCATACAGCCCCCTCTTTCTCCTTAATTAATGGTGCTGAGGACATTTTTCTTGTGAGGAAAATTAGCTCCTTCAAGACAGAATTGGTGCAGATATTAATGAGAAGTGATAATTCAGTACTTGTTTTGACTGGATGACTGAAGGAACAACACATCCCCCATCAAACGGTCACACTGTTTTTATTTGACTACACTCAAACTGATGTTATTGAACCCTGCAGGGGATGAATATTCAATGGCAAAGTCTGAATCTATAGACTTAAACACGTTTGTAGTATCGCAGTCACATTGCTATCATAACATATTTGACTCAAACCCAATTATTCATCTGGGAAATGCTCATACAGAACATAAGCAGCTCAGTTCAACAAGAAAAAAAAGTCAAAGGCACCCTTCCGGCAAAAAATAAAACACTTTTATTCAAATGGTTATTTCATGTAGTAATATTAAAAACAAAGTGCTTGTGTATGTTAGAACAAATACATGGTTACAACCCACGCGTAACAACCCTCTTCAGGTAGTAACCCTCAGCATACAAACTGCCCTTTAGACTCAGGATGATTGCAGGCACCTGATTATTTCCAACACCTGAACAAGAGGCTAATGAAGTGCCAGGTGACAGATACAAGTATGGCCACTAGATGTCTCTACAAAATGTGTAGAAGAATTATGAGCACAAACAAGAAGAAAACATGAATATTCAGATGCCTAGACTAAAGACTATCTAAATACATAGTGACCATAAGCGATTGATTTCAGTCCTTTTTTTTTTTTTAGTGTTCAAGTGCATGAAGGTTTATGTATTTTCTAGAAAGAGTCGCTTGTGGTCATGATAATTTAGGCAGGAATTATGCTTCTGCTAACTCTTTCAATCTTTCTAAGAGACAGAGTTAAATCTACACACTTGGTAAATACTTTCATCCTGTAAGTTCATATTTGATGTACAGAAAGATGTATGGTTCCATGTGGCAGATCGGTTTTAATTCATGTATTTTCTGTCTAGTAACTTGGTTAAAATGAAGTGGACATTTTCTATACATTTCTGATGCTCATCAATTCAACTGATAATTAATATCCCACATCCAATTATCTTGCTATATTACCATGATTATTGTCTCTATATTATATATATATATTTCTACTCTGTTTCTCTACAGAAATATTAAGTGGACTTCCGTACCGAAATATATCAAGCATCTAAATGAAGAAAGCTTTTTATTTCACGTACCTAAATTCTTGTGTGATTATGCTTCTATGTGTAAGTGGAATTTTTCGGTGAGCTACATCTAAAGCCTACAAGGACCCCCCGGTTTGCACTATTATAAGATGAAACACACCTGACGGTGGGAAGATTTGCCAAATTACAAGTTGTGCATTCAACTCATCTTCACCAGCCAATGTAGGCGAGAAATCATGTCTTCATCTTGAGAGATGAAAAAGAAGAAATGTGGGGGAACTCATAAAGAAGAGAAGGACGGAAGTGAGGATAAGCAGTCGGGCTGACATAGGGGTCAAGTGCTGATCTGGTGTCACATTTCCCTTTCAAATCTATCTATATGCATATTACACGCACATACACACATTAGAGTCTTTAGTTACACGTGTGCAACAGCACACCCACATACTCTGCTGGGAAACCTACCGCAGAGACGGTAACTCACGCAGAGACAAAAAGATGAATGAAATCAAATGAGTAAAGAGGAATATTGCAAATTATTTAAGTGTGTGTTTATGCTTTGTGTGTGTGTGTGTGTGCGTGTGCGTGTGCGCGTGCGCGTGCGCGTGCGTGCGTGCGCCACAGAGAGAATAAATGTAGGAGGAGGAGGAGAAGAAAAGGAGAACCTTTTCAGGATGGAGGTAGTAGCTCACTGACAGTCTGCACTGCCATGCTCAGCCAGTTCATTGCTGTCATTCCTTACTTCTTTTGACATTTTCAATTATGTCTTTCACACATGGCTGGGCACTTGTTTTTTTTTCTTTCTATGCTCTCTTTATCGTCCTCCTCTGCTTTTCACTCTCGCTCTCCGTTCAGCCTTCCTATTCTGTTCCTCCACCTTATTCATTCTATTTCGTTTCTAAATGGCCGCTCCCTTCTTGCTTTGGGTGTCGGCCTTTGTCATATATGGGGGTCAGGTAGCCCAGGAATTCCATTACTGCCCCACTCTGTGGTAGATAGGGGGGTGGGGGGGGAAGTGAAAAGGATGTTGTCAAATATGTTGAGGGAGTCCTGTAAAATGTATCTGGTTGTCCTGAAAGGGGACCCTCACATTGTGACGTGTGACTTGTGTTTTTGCAGGGCTACATCCCTCTTACCACTGACAACAATGTAGTGGAGATTTGTATTTCTGATATCGCTTGGTGTCTACATTGTGCCATATAAATAGTTGTAACTATTAGTAACTGTCAGTATGTTAGCTTCTGTGGTAAACCTGGACTCTATCGTGAACATAAAAGCTGCTATAATCAATATTTTATGTCAAAAATGGATCAAAAGATATATGTGTAAATTAGCAACTGTTTGCTAACAATCTGCAAGTTTACTCGCCTACAGTTGCCAAGTGGCCAAAACAACCTATTTATGTAGGTTTAGCGTGATGGGATGTTCTGTCTGGATAGTAAAAAATTTACATTTTTAATGCATTTTTATTGCATCAGTTATGTATTTTGAGTGGCAGTGGACTTTTACTTCATGACTTAATGGACTTTTACGTAAATGGTGGCTACTATAATGTGAACATGTCTACTTCCACTGGTATTTATAATGTTACTCAATACAATTCTCGATAGTTTTGTGAATAAAAACAGGGTCAAAACCTAGTACTGTACATTGTGTATGAACTGCTCGAGAGCTTGTAATTTGAAATTGATAGAGGAAGTTGTGGCACTCAGTTGACGATTGGTTTAAATTTTGTCTGTCACTTAGTGACAAACATTTGCATTTGTTAAGGCTGGTTCTGCTGTTGTGGTCCAGCCAAAAAAACCAACAACACACAGACAGAAGGTGATATAAAATGTCACTGTATCAGTTTCTGTAAACACATACAGCATTCGATACTTAAAACACCTAAATACTGATTGATAGATTGGCTCTGTGATTAATTATCTGACTGACTGATTGATTGAGTCATAATGAGGGCCTATGTTTTTCTCCTCTAAAAGCACCAGAGGACACACAACATCCATGATGCATGTTCCATATTAAAAGGAGCAGGGATCATTTTTCTATTAGACCAAGTGATGGATTTACTGATTGATTGACTGGCTGACTGACTAATTGATTGGTTTTGTAACAAGGAGAAAACAGATTTTTCTCCATTAAGGTGAACCAGGGGGGATTCCCCACACCGGCAGCTATGATGTAATGTGTAGGTTCTAATGACCTCAGCATAATCACCACCATTATGAAACAGGCGCTAAGCTCTCAAGACCACTTCATCATCAGAGTGTTGCCTACTCATGCCTACAGCCATCGCTCATTCACTCCTCGCTCCTCTTCAACAAAGTCAGCCAAACGGATTACCAGTGCTGCTGCCAGATCTGCCGCCAAATCACAGCAGAAACGTAGCAGGCTGCCAAAAGAGCTTTGTTTGTATGAGTTTGGAGGAAAAGTACAGAAAGGAAGTGTGTGTGTGTGTGTGGGGGGGGGGGGGACTTTTGGCACTGCCAAACTGGTGGCCCTGGTTGTACTCACTTTCACCAGGAGGCAGTCAAAGAGGCGGGAGCCAGATTGCTATTTTTCCAGGCTAATCATGGGAGAGTGTTGCCAGGTCTTTTCCCCTCTTATCCCCCCTCTCCCGCTGACTCTTAACCCTGACCCTTCAGCAGGAGATCCCTCTCTTGGCAAGAGGGAAGTAGAAAAGGCAGAGGAAAATAATGGGGGAAATCAGTAGCGGGCTGAACAAGAGGAATGGGGGAGTCATGGTCAAGAGCTGATTAATGAGCCTTTAATTTAATCAGCAATTCCCATCTCACCAGGGCCTCTCCACGTGGCTCTGTTGCAGCTTATTATTTTTAACAAGTCTGTGATCTCCCCCATTTCCCTCTCTTTTTCCTCTCTCTTTCTGTCTTCTCCAGTTGCTCTTTTGTACAAAGCCCTTATCTGTGTCAGAGTCAGGGATATGAATAGAGAGGAAATGATTAATGGAGATTTAAGAGCTATGAAGGATGCCTAACTGACTTGTCATTCCACACAGAGCCACATTTGTTTCATACTTTGCCCTCAAATTTCCACACGCAGACTAAAGACAATGTCTGATATTAATTTTTTATTATAGTGCACATGAGCTTCTGTTGCTTACTGTCTTTCTATTTGGTTAATAATGATTAAATAGTAGCCCAGTGGTTTTATTATCAGGCTCACTTAGTCTTATGTTATTTCTGGTTTGCATGTTACTTTACTGAAAATTTAAAAAAAAAAAAGACTTTTAAAAGTCTGAACACTTTTCTACAGGGCTGCCTCCAATCAGTCAGAGACCCCTCAATCCACGGAGATTCTTTACATCGAGCAGTCGTAATTTTTTCATGGGGTTGTGATTATTAGACACTGAGTCCCAGAGGTGCTCGGAGGGCGCGTAGAGCAAAGCCCCAACACCACGCTGAGGTTAAGGTTTCCGAGTGCCCTGCCAGGATCGGGGGTCCCTGTACAGGATGGAAACACATCGTCTAGTCCATCAGACCTTAGCACATCCTACTGGGAATGCGTCTCTTAGGTGGAGGTGGTGAGTGACTCAGGGTTGTCTGGTCAGGGCCAAGACTTGGGGTTGTTTTTGACCACACCAGTTCCCGCCAGATGCAGCCTCCACCAGGGGAGGTCTAAATGTCTGGACAGGGGCGATGAGAGGCCAAGGTGGCAGTGGACTCGCGTGTCACAGGAGATGCACATGGAAGCCATGGGGAGAGTGACAGAGGGCAACAGCTTCATGGACCAGACAAGAGCCCATTAGCAATCCGAAGACATAGGAGAACCCACTGTAGATTTTCGGACTGCCAGAAAATGTATGTTAAAAAAAAAAAAAAATAGTCCAATCTTCGTATTGAACAGTCAGTCCGATGGGACTGACAAAATTCTCAGCCGGATACTGTCCTACTTTTCCACATCCAAAACAATCAGATGACTGAGGGAAACGTCGTTACAACTTGTTCCCAACATGTGAGCCAGCCATCTCTATGCTGTCAAGCATAAATATAACTGTTCTTTTCTCTTTTGCTGTCAGCTTTCATTTTAACATCTCATCACTGCAACCCACCTCAACCCTAGCCTAATCAAAACCAGCTGTCCACTGGTCTTACTTGAGCTCACAAGAAGTCCCAGTCCAAGTCCACATCAAACTGAACCATGCTTCAGTTTTGTTTTTACAGTATTACATTTTTGAATGGTTTGGACTTTCAGACCACTTGAAGGTAATTGAGGCAAGTTACTGACATCCTTTAACCAACTGAATAAGAAAAAGAGGGGAAAGATAAGTAAAGATGAACCACAGTATCATGTGGGGAGAAGAGACAAAGTATTTAATTTTAATTTGCTATATTTATTTTATTTTCTGAGAGCAAAATAAGTGCTGGTCAAAATGCTATAATAGTAATAGTATAGAGCAGGGGTGCCTACACTTTTTTGGCTTGAGAGCTACTTCTAAAATGGCCAACTACAAGGTATGAACCCACAATATATTTATCATTTACCATATTCTGATGACTGCGGGTGGCCAGGGGCCCAAACCACAGACTCACACTCAGAGGATCACACCGCTGTGAGTTGCATGAAACTTAGCTTCTTTATTTTGTTATTATTATTTATTTTATTATCACAAATGAGCCACTGACATTGTTGGAAATCTCAAGCCGGGCAGTTTCATGGGATATGCTCTGCATCTCTGTGATTAATACTTGCTGCGCTATTCAACCGAGAATAAGGGTCAGGAAGTTGGACGACCAAGCAGTGTTTCCATTTTTGAGGCCACTTCAGTGTATTCTTTAAATGGAAAACACATGAATGTCGTGATCGGCTTGAGTAAAGCAAAGTTTAAAGCCACAGAAGCTGCCAGTTACTCTGGCTGTGACTCGCCGCAGATTGGCTGTGTTTTATATAAATCAACTGGCATTTTTGCGGCACGATGAAAATGTAAGAACAAAAATGGAATGGCTTTGTTTCTTGAATGAAGCGCGATCTACCAGCGTAGGCGTTTCAATCGACTGGTCAATCGCAATCGAATGTGAAACCAAAACGAACCAACTTAAATGTTTACAAAACATTTAATCCAAAAAGAAGTCGGGTAGGACACAAAATGCACGTGGTCAGACAATCAATCAATCAATCAATATAAACGATTGACAAATGACTGAAGTCATCGTTTAGCAGCTCAACAGTTACCACTCAGTGTGTTTGTCAAATAATTTCTCTTCTCATTTACCTTACACGAATAGTCGCTCTGCATACTGTACATGCCCTCACTCACATTTTGGCTGGATAAAACAGCACACGCAGCACCTTTTTTTCGAAAGCTGAGGCAATTCATTTATTTCTACATAATTAGAAATGATGGCAGGTAAAAAAAGAGAAAGAGTAAGAAGTGATGGAATAAGAAAGGCTTTGTAGTGAGTCAGAATGGAGATGAGAGAAGCTCTTTAATTCTACCTCTGATTACTAAGTGGCTCCGTCCATTATCTTTACAGAGTGAATAGCAGAACACCATAAAAGTAAAATGTGACTCATCCGTCCTCACCGGTTATCACACTCGATGGCTAATGGGAGTCAACACCCCACCCCCCATCCATTCCCTACACAGACGGAGACGGTGCATATTTAACATGGCCCCTCAGAAAGTGCTTTTAGATTGTGTGCCCTTGTGTGTGTGCAGTATAGGTCTGAACATATGAACAGTCAGACTTTTGTGTATGCATCAAAATGTGCATATGTGACTTTGTACAAGTGTGCTTGTGTGTCAGGTCATTTTGTCTCACAATCTGAGACAAGGGGAGGAGTATGTAGGTCCCCTCTTCTATCCTCGGCTGTGGCTCTCTGAGAGGTATTGCCTCTCTTATTGCTGTTGAAAAGTCCCATCAGTGCCAGGCACGCTGATTTATGTCCCTGATCCCTTCCACCTCCAGCTCCTTTCCATTAGGCTTTACAATATTCCCCCATTGTTCAGCTCCCTGCGTTATCGGCCCTACCCAGGCCTGTCAGCAGGACCTGCCCCGCACACAATCACTCGGAGAGCAGCGAAGGGTGGGAGCGGGGGGGTAGGGGTGGGGGGGAAGATCGAAGAGGTGGGGTAGAGGCAGAAGCAGGTGGAGGGGAGGGAGAGCACGAGTGATGGGATGAAGAGGGAGGTAGGGAAAAGTGGCAGGCAGAGATGGGTGGGGGGAGGAGAGAGGAAAGACGGAGAGGGTGGGATGAAAAAGAGGACGATGAGGTGGAGGGCAGCATGTTGAGGGAAGTGTAGAAATGGGAGATGTCCGTCCTAAGCTATGGTTTTATTGTATTTGGAAGGGTGGAGGGGGTGGTGATTTGAGAGGGAGGGGTGAGCATAAGTTAGGCAAAATGTGAGAGGTTGACTGTAATGTTGGGGGGTGGAGGTGCCATTTGGATGCATTACTGTGGGACATTCTCTTAGTGTATGTCCATTAAGATATAGATTTTATTGCCTCAGAATGGGTTGGGGTTGGAGAGTGTTCGCCGCAGTGTTGACGAGATAAGGTGGCAATGGTGCTAGCTTTTGATAAGGACCCCACTCTGTCAATCTCAGGCAGCTTTTACTGCCTTAGAAAAAGGCTGGATGAAGCAGGAGCACTCGGTTAGATATTGGTGCCTTTCAGACCAGGGTTTACAATATAGTGCAGGCAAATGCAACACAGTTTGTAAGTGCACTACAATGAATGCTTGAAAGGCAGCCTTGAGAAAGGTCGAGAGGGCCACATGAGCAGAATGTGAATGAGGGAGGACTGTTTAAAGAGATTCAGGATCAATGCTTGTCTTGATGTTGTCCGAGCAAAGACGGAGCACGTAAAGGTTGTTTGTGAGGGTGAAGCATGGGGGAAAAAAAATGCGCTGATTAACTTGTAGGTCAATTTCTTCAACTGTTAATAATTTAAAGGCAATTCAATACAGTGTAAAGCCAATATATATATATATATATGTAATCCTTTTCCCCACCTTCTAGAAAAGGATGCCACCTTGTTTTAATTTTGACCGAAGTCAAATGTTCATAAATGGCAGAATTTTTCTATTTGTTTCAGTCGTGCATATGCCCGCCCAGACAATGACATGGTGAATTTAAAATGAATTGCAAATCGCCCTCATTTTATATGCAGGGGCTTTTCACCCCTTGAAGAGCTGGCTCGTTCCTCGAAAAGATCTTTCTGGCATATATACCTTTAAGAAGAGGAAGATGAGAAAATGTGGATGTAAAGAAGAAGAGGGGAAGAGAGGGAGGGTTTAAGGAGGGCGGCCGATAAGCTTGCTTGCTTTCAACTCTGTGGAGGATAAGGGAGAAGAAGTTTTAATATCTCTAAATCAGCTGCTCGATATTGAAAGTGTCATCTAATTGAAAATGATTTAGGACACCGGGCCCGCCTGGCAATCATATATAAATTCACTCCTGACACCAGCTCCAAAGTCTCTCTATTTCTACTTTATGAGTCATTTGCATGGTGGGGGCCTTGGAGAGTATAAACCATGCAAATGATATGGAGCGCTGCACAAGGTGATGTATCCCCTCCTCTCGCCCTCCCTCCCCTCCTCCATCTTTCCATCTCTCTCATTCCCCCTCTTAGCCTCAGGAGAAATGCTTTCTGCTTTGCTGCTGCCTTTGTCCAGAAAGTCATTTATTTCTCTTGTTGTTTGCTCGCTTTCTATTTTACAGCTTGCCGCATAGGTTAGGGGGAGAGAGCTGGCTGCCACCCCATTTGGCTGAATGACTGTCATCTTCCATTTGCAAGCCCATGTTGAACGTGGAAGTTATTTCCTTATTTTGTGAAAAGATGGATTGAGACACCTACAATAGAAACTGGTGTAGATCCCTACGGTACATAACAATAAATATACCTGTGCTTTAATGTGGCACTGAAAGCCTTGGAGTACATCATTGCATTTCAGACTATAATATGAAGTAATACCTGTACCGTCAATGGCCTGAGGCTGAATGAAAAGTTTAGTTTTTATCTTTCAATGAGCTTTCATCTCCTTAGCAGTGCTGTCATTAACATCCGCGTAAGACTGCTTTCAAGTCACTAAAAACACTTGACAGGTAGAATGAACATGAAGAAATCAGAAGCCTTGAAACAGTGTAAGGCAAAAAAGCACCAAACCAACAACTCAAAATAAGAAAATTGAAAAAAACGAAACCTACGAGCTAAAAAGAAGGATGGATTTCTGCTGTTAGTGGATTTCCAGAGCAATTCTTTACCTGACTGAACATCTCTCCGCTCAGATGGATATAAAGAGCAGCAATGAGAGTTCAGAAGGGTCGGCTGTACATGTTCACCCTTTATGACTCCTATAAAACTTTTATGACTTGAAAATCCTCTATTTTTCTCTCTAGAGAGAAAAACTGAGATTAAGGGATGAGAAGATGAGAGGGAAATGGAGACGGATTGAAAAGCAAGAAGAAATGGAAAGCATCTCCATTGCTTCTGTTCTCCTGTAAAGGGACTCTCCTATAAATGCTGCAGCAAAGCTGCTGTTATCAAGGTGTGAGTAAACTGGTGTAAGGGAATATCCATGCATGTGCACATTATCATCTAACACTGTGTGGCCTTTCGTTGTAGAAATGGGGCTAAGTGATTCCACAGGGTGTAATTTGTGCGTAAACATGTGTGCCCTCGTTTTTTCCCGCTGGATCTGTGGTTTTGGTCCATTTACCAAGAAGTACTGTGGTATAATCATCCTCGTGTGTATGTGCGTATGGTTCATGTTTTGTGTGATACTTTACATGAGTGTGTGTGTGTGTGTGTGTATCTATTCTGTTGTTTTTATTTCTTTAAACCTCCAAACATGAGCATCTACGCGTGCATCATAATTTGGTTGTTGGGTTCTATTTGTGCCAAAATGCATTGATAAGTATATGCGAATGTTAGAGTTGGGACTCAGTGTGTGTGAGTGCGCGCGCGCTCAGGAGCCGGTGCGTGAATGACTGCAACAGTCTCAAGTGTTGCCCAGGGAGCTCCTGTGTGCGGTGGCGGTCTTGTTTGTCTTCCACAGCTGCTCAAACAATGGCTCCCCATGGGCCCGCTCTCCGCCTAATTGAGAGACTACACAGAGAGAGAGAGAGAGAGAGAGAGAGAGAGAGAGAGAGAAGTGATAGGGCCGCACTTCCACCAGCTCAATTACACACGTATCCACAAACACACCCAACACTTCCACGCATGCTCGAGTAAACACCATCACACGCATGTAGCCGCATTACAAACTGGTTATAGAGCCCCTATACATTTCCTCTCGTGTATCAACACACACACACACACACACACACACACACACACACACACACACACACACACACACACACACACACACACACACACACACACACACACACACACACACACACACACACACACCAATCACATCTGATGAAGAGACACCTGCACCTAATCTAGCAGCACTGAAGAAGTCTCTCTGTGCAGCACCAACTAAACCAAATAGTCAATACAGTATTTTGTTGTGTCTGTGTCTCTGGCACTCTGCCTCAGTAAGACGTGGTTCTTGACTTCATTCTCCTATAACACATGATAACATGGCTGCTTACAAGCTCTTGTGATTCACTGCAGCATGAGCAAATTATAGTTGCATCATAACTGTATCGACACGTGTTCAAATATTCTGTAATGGCTGTAGTATGGGTAGGATTTTAGTACTCCTGATTATACGTGTTTATAACATATGTACAGAGAGTTAGAGATCATTATTATCGTTTATGACCTGTTAGTAGAGGCGAATGAAAAAGAAGAGCTGTGTCCAAGTGTTTTATACAACATACAGATTATAAGCAAATGTTGAGTTACACCATTGGCCCAAAATGATATTCACACAGGAGATAGTGGACCGGCTCTCAGCTGTAAAAGAAATGGCAGCTCCAGAAACGTGTTTTGCAAACAAAACAATAAGTAATGCATAAAGTTTGTTAATTTCTTTTACACAAACTGCAAAGACAAGAATGCATATGAGCAAAGAGTATGAAGAATGACCAAAGTTTCAGATTCTGAAAACTAAATGAGATGCATGCAAAAATGAAGCTTCATCTGTAAGATAAAAAAAAAAAAAAGAGGCTCGCCCTCTCTAAATGTATTCTTTGTCAGTCAAACACTCACTCGTATTGACTTCCATTCATTGTGCACGCTATACCAAAGACTAACCCTAAACATAACCAGAATCAATTCATGCCTAACCTCCAGTCACACCTTATATAGTGTTTTGGGCTCATTAGGACCAGGCTTTGGCCCCTATGAGAGCTATTGGTCCTGATGAGATTAGTGTTTATACCAGACAAGGTTTCAATAACGTACCAAAAACATGTACACACACACTGTACACACATGGGTTGGTGGAAATGGTCCAACATTTCTCCTGCTTCTCTCAGAACTACAAGACCATTATGGAAGGAGAGAGAAAGTGTGTGTGTGTGTGTGTGTGTGTGTGTGTGTGTGTGTGTGTGTGTGTGTGTGTGTGTGTGTGTGTGTGTGTGTGTGTGTGTGTGTGTGTGTGTGTGTGTGTGTGTGTGTGTGTGTGTCTCTGTCTGTGTGTGTGTCTGTGTATCTGTGTGTGCATAGTGAGCTCTCTGGGCCCATTAGAGTGGTAGTGTTGGGCAACTACCAGGAGAATAGACTGCAGAAACAAGTGGATTAGGACTTTCTAATAAGGACAGGCAATACCTCTTGATGGATGACAGCCTTCATACTGTACCGCTGTACTTCTTGGATGTGTGTGCTGAGGGGGCTTTAGTGTGTGCAAATGTTAGCGTGTGATTAAGTCTGTGTGTGTATGGCTGTGTGTTCTGGTTTGAATGTGCACGTCTGCGTGTCATTACTGTCTGTGTCAATGTTTGTGTATCCACTCTCGGAAGGAAACTGTGAAAATGATGTCCTTGAATTTCACATCCCCATAATGGGGGTTTTAGTCCGTTTTTTTTTTTTTTTTGGCATTAAAGCTGCATCATTCCCCCCGCCCACCAAGTGTCATAAAAGACCAGCTCACGGATGTCAATATAAATAGTTGCCACACACTAACGCTCCTAGTCTTTTGAAAAAAAAAAAAAAAAAAAAAAACACCACAGGATATTGTTGAACAGGGCGGCTGTGTTCATCCAGTGTCATTGACGCATTCACTTGGTAGGACAATAGAGCCCAAAGCGAAGAGGCATGGAAGTGTCGGCTGCTTGTGTAGTCAATGGGACCCTTTTACAAGCTATTTAAGAGGATAAAAAGCATGTCCTTTTCAGCGCGACACCGGTGTCAGTGTGTTTCAAAGGTGCTCCAGGGCCATTTAGGAGCAGTGACAGCGTCGACCACTTTGATTAAAGCGCTACAGTGCAGAAAGGAAAGAGGCAACACTGTTAAGTGAATATGGAAATGACCTCCGCCATCCTCCCGTGCTCCCACGCCAACCTCTCTAGACGCAGAGCAGCATGAGAGAGATGACTATGTCCGTTGTCTGTTTATCTGTCTGCGTCAAAGTTTTAAAGGAGTGTGTCTGTACTTAACTAGTAAAGATATAGCACACGAGGGAGGTGTGTGTGAGTTGCAGAGAAACGGGGCAAGAGTAGAGGGAAGAATGAGAAAATGGTGACGTGATGGGCTCTGTGAAGCACACAGTAGACCCTGACAGACTGAGAACATGGCCAATACCTCTCCTCTCCTCTTTTCTTACCTCCTTTCTTTTTCATTCCCTTCCCTTTCAGTACCACCTGTGAGCACTGGATAAATGAAAACCTTCATTGCCCCGGGGGGAATTTGCTTTGCACAATAGCATCAACAACACAGCAAAACAACAAAGTACACAAGACAAAAAAAGCATAATAAAACATCATTGTTTGGGAACTCGATGAAGGACATAAAGTGCAAGAGAGTGCCAATCCTAACCATTCGATCAGAGCTTGTTGAGCAGCTGAATGCTGTGTGGGGAAAGGATGGGATGCCTCTTTTGTCCTGTTCCTGGGCATGCTGGAGCTTAGCGCTGAAGATACACACCAAAGATTAATATCACAAACCAAAAAAAATTATAGACAAGCGTACACTGTCTCCCTCTCTTTTTCTCAGTAAGTATATATACTTATATCTCTATAAGTTTAGTTCAGGGCAATCCATTCACATGTGGACAGCTAGGGACATTCAACACCAACCTGAACAACTATGAAATAAGGATAAATTCCTGTGCAACAAACATTTCCTTTATCTCTCTTTGTAAAGATGCAAAAGCATGCACCTATTACATACTGATCCTCCTCCATAGCGCAGATCACATGTTCTGGCATAGCTGTGTCCTGTAGATGAGCTCATTTGCATGTGCACTCTGTTACATGCCACTGGCCCTCAAATGGAAGATTCCAGTAATTAACCCAGCACAACATAGTTGTCATGCGGTAATTGACCTAATTGTTTGGCTTGTCAGCTCCCGTTCTACGTATTAAGCATTAAATATGCTGGGTGTCATTAATCAAAGGATTACCATGTATTGAGGGGAGGGCGACTGCACTGTGTCTTGTTCTCGTTTCGCAGTCTGAGATGTGGGTTCCACAAGGTGCTGTGTAACCTGACTTTTCTTTGTTTATTTTAATCACCATTACATTTTTACAGGCTTCAAGCCTTTAATAGCTTGTGAGAGTCCTCGTTTTACAGCCCAGCAACACTCCATCAAGTGATGCACATGGTTTACAGTATCGTCTTTACCAGGGAAAGTGGGGTTCTTTGAAAAGTGTGTGAAATAGAATTTTGTTTAGTCTGGGTAAATCGCAAATCAAAATCTGTTATTCCCAACACCATCATCCCATTACTGTAAAGCTCCTCACTCTCTCCTTAATGTTCTGTCTGTGAGTGCCAACATCAGCTTACCAGCCCTGATACTTTTCTATAGGCCTTTATGGAGGTACTTGTTTGTGTGTTTGTATGTGTATCAGTGCACTTGCTTGTATTTGTGTGTGTGTGTGTGTGTGTGTGTGTGTGTGTGTGTGTGTGTGTGTGTGTGTGTGTGTGTGTGTGTGTGTGTGTGTGTGTGTGTGTGTGTGTGTGTGTGTGTGTGTGTGTGTGTGTGTGTGTGTGTGTGAGAGAGGGAGGGAGAGCAGGCAGATGGCTCAAGTCCAATTCACAGCTGATTCACAGCTAAGGCTTATGTATTTAGAAGCAGATTGCCTCCAGGTTGCTATAAAAGGTGTTGAGCTGCCACTTTTATTGGATTTTTAAAGTGAGGCGATTACATCCCGTATATGTCTAATGGTTCCCCACATACTGCTTATTCAGTTTCGGTTCCCTGCTCTGGTCAGGTTTTTGTATTGTCTACAGCAAACGAGGAGGGGTGCGCTCCCTTATACCCAATGCACACACCCAGTGCATTAATAACAATAACAATAAAAAGGTAATCAAATCTGTAAAAACAATATGTACTTAATGTTGGCCCAGGATCCGCCGCTAAAAGCCCACCTCATCAAACTGCAAATTAGTCTCGGCCGTAACTTTATTACGGCCTGGCCCGGAGACGGGCAGCAATAAATAATTCAACTGCACCAGCTCTGGAAGCGGTGAGATTTAATTCTAAAGAATGGAAAGTGTGTGCATATGTGTGAATGTGAATATGTGTGCACTTCCTTCGATGCATGCGTGCCTGCAAGGTTCTGTTTGAGGTAATGTGTGTTTGTGAAATTAGACAACACCACCCTGTATACACACACACACACACACACACACACACACACACACACACACACACACACACACACACACACACACACACACACACACACACACACACACACACACACACAGCCAACGACACCACACTCCTCTTTCCCACCCTGCTCCCACAGCCAGGCTGCTAGCTTCAGCCTCTTGCTGCAGAACATTCCCCACCAGGTAGCACCATGGCAACGCACTCAGCTGCATCCATTGGTCAGCTGGCACCCAAGCCCTCCCAGCTACAACCACCTAGAGAGAGACACACACACACAGGGAGAGTGGAATGAATAAGGGATGGGGTACATCAGTGGAGAAAGTAAGAAACAGAATGAGGGACAGTGAGAAAGGTAGAAAGGAAGAAGGAAGGCTTTAGAAATGGAAACTCCTCATGGAAAGCTAATTCAAATTATCATGACAAACACATTTTGGTATGTTTGGAATGTGACAACTGAGGTCTTCCTATTCACGGTGTGATTATAATTTACTCACCGAGGAACTTCAGAAAACTGCCAACAGCACTAAAATGATGTCCAGTGGGTCAGTCAATAAATGTTTTAAACAAGCCTCCGTGTTAAAAAAAAAAAAAAAAAAAACAACTAAAAAAAACTGGATAAATGGTGAAAAATCTGAAATCTGTGTCTGGGCTGCCAATGAGCTTTAAGATGCTGTTGGTGTAATTGCAATGTCCCCAGTTTAAGTACAGTTTGGGGACTTAGTTGTGTTTCATCACCTATCTTTCTTTTTCCTGTGATTTCCTCACAACTCTCTACTGTCTCTTAACTCCATTGTAAACTTGTTTAGCTTTCAGCTGTATACAGAAGTCGTAATTTTCACACTTTTTTCCTTTGCCGCAGGGATTTTGAACATTTTAATGTGTTCACTTTTAATTTTAGTTCTGGTTAAAGTGGGAAAAAAAATTGGTGCAGCAAAGAAGCTTTACCATATTCTTAGTTGCCAGCAAATATCTGTGGTGAGTGTTAATGTTGTTAAGACATAGATACAATGGCTAATAAACCCAAATCCTTTAATAACTTATTTAATGGGTTTTTTATACAACCCAAGGTGCCACACAATCAATCATTGCCATGTAACCGTTCAATTCCAGAAAACAACATTATAAAATCATAATGTCACAACTTGAAGAGTTTTCCATCCCACAGGACAGACAGCTCATTTCACTAAACTCGTCATACCTTCTCGTTGTGTCTGAAACTATGGAGTTTCCAAATCACGCCGCAAACAGCCACGGTACGAAGCGATGCCTCAGGACAGATGGAAGGTGTCTGCTGTCCATGAAAATGTCATCACTGTACCTATGCCATATATCTTCATTTTCACAGCACAAATAGGCATCAGGGGAAATGCCCCCAGTTTGATGGGAATGCTCAAGTGTAGCGCATTAAGCTCGGTGTGGTGCACAACGGGCAATTCAAATTCATTGGGTGTGGAGAATCAACCTGTTAGTGGCATTTAGCTTTCAGCACTGCGAAGTTTCCCCACTATTGTGTGTCAGCCAGCCTGTATATATATCTGTAAGGGTGAGTGACATCAAGAGACTGATGTACAAGAGGAGTGGAGCATATGACCAAACTCTTGTACTCTGACATTTGACTGGAATAAGAAAATGTGGACAGGAAAAGCGAAAATAGTCATATAGGGAGAGGGATGGGCGAAATGTGAAATGGTTTTACTTTTCCCTTGAGCGTGTTTGTGAGCTTGAGACTCGCTTTGTGGCAGCAGCAGAGGTTGTGGGTGCCTTGAGATGGCTGGATTGAGGGGAGTGCAGACTGTGAGTGTGCACGTAGGCATGTGTCTTGAATGATGTAACACCGAGGCAATATCAGTGGCAATATTGGTGGTCTAAGACGGGGCTTCAGTGAGCAGGACCCGGGGGAGTTTGTTTCTCTCACTGCCTCTCCCTGGATGTGTACAATGGTATTACTCGTGTTGTGGAGATAAAATGCTGCGCACATGATGACATTGCGGGCACTCGACTTACTCACGAGGACAAAAAATATATATATATATATTCTCTGTAATGTAAACCTCAAAATTTTTGGGTGAAGACTTTTTTTTTCTTTTTAAGTTAGGCTAAGGTTTGATTTAGTTTAAGATTAAGGGAAGAGTTAGGCAAGTGGCCGTTACATTTAGAGTTGGATTAAGCCTTCAGGAAATAAATATAAGTCCATGTAAGTCGCGGCTGTCCTCTGAAGGAACAAAAACATGAATCTGTGTGTGTTTGTGAGTAATGGAGCAACAGCTCTGTGGCCGCAAAGCACAATCAGTTCCGCCAAGCCTGACATTCCACCAGCACCTGCCTCGCCTCGCTTCATCCCCTGCACCCCCCCCCCCCCCACACACACACACACACACACACTCCCCACCTCGTGGCTTACCGAATCTCGGCATGGATGCCGTGGCTCGAGCGATAAGGCCAATATTACTCGGGGATAAAAGCAGAATTAGCTACCTGCTGTGAAAAATGGGCACTGCGAGCCGTGATGGAGAGCCAGGGGGTTCCAGGAGGGTGGTAGCTCTACCGTGTGTGGGTGTGGGTGTGGGTGTGGGTGGGTGTGTGCGTGCGCGCGTGTGTGTTGCTCTGATAATATTGGATCTCTGTGAGAAGAAAAAAATTGCCTTATTACACCCTTCAGTTTGTGCTCCAATAGGCTCCCAGATGCTGGCCCTCACTGCTGCACTCCGATTCAATTTCATCATTCCCTTATTTTTATGTTTTGACTTCTTTACCTACAGCCGTTTAACTCTCTTTCACTTTCTTTAACAATATTTCAAGAATTAAATGGTTATTTCAGAAAATGCCCAAAACAAGCACCCAAAGGGATAAAACTGGTGACTTTATTTTGTAGCTACAGATAAGATGTTGGTATGAAACATTGAGTGGTCAGATAAGTCAATATTATTTGCCAATAGAGTGGGTAACGTCCTCCATCATAATTCATGAATATCTTTTGGTTGTGTACTCTTGGTAAGGATATGATCATCGATTCATTGAGAATGAGAATGATTGGCATTTGAAGCCCAAACCTCTCAGTAAAAAACAATATAGCCACGCCTCATCCTAAACACAGAAAACACACTTCAGTGAAACCCCATCTGTGCCATTTTGCTCTTGATCTTACTCGGGTGTAACGGCTTGATCCCTAACACACTGCCTGAGGGAGGTGTGATGTGGGCTATCATTGTCCAGATAAGGGGTATACAGTATAAAGGAAGGGAGCTGAAATATTGATGAGGGCCCGACATGGAGCCTGCAGCTCTGTGGCTTGGCTACCATGAAGTGCTTTATCATTCTCCGCTGTAATTGAGCAGTAGAATAGAGGCCCTCAGGGCAGCTTGCGAGACCCAGCAGCTATAGTGCTGTTCCAACCAAAGACCTCCCATGATGCCTCACCAACTGAAACAGAGGATTGTGGGGAATCTACTTTCCCATCTCACATTAAGTGAACATCATTTAACCTTCAAACGCTACTTAGTCCATCTTCACATGGGACAGACAGCCCGTCTGGATTGTTTCCTCGTCTGCATGAAGACTTCTTTTTTTAATATGTCGAACCAGCCCAATCAAATTTGTCTGGAGAGTGGGGCGAGGTTGTAATTTCTGCTTTATTTCCTTTAAACAAATGGCAACCAAAAGAGATTCATTATAAACAATAAATAAAGTGGCTCGACTGAGACTGCTGGAGGCAGGACTGTCAAAAATGGTCACTCTGAAATGTTTCATTTTACAGAAATGAGTTTTGATTTATGCAGTTCCACATTGTCCTGTAGCTGTTGGACTGAGAGATGTACCACAGACTCTTCAAATTGTAATTTTAGACATTTTAAAAACATCGGGACACTGCCAGCAGCTCTCTGTGCAACAGTCCATTTCCCTCCTTGGTGTATGACACGTACAGCGATGCTCTCATTTACATATTTAGAGTAACTCCTCCCTGTGGAGTTGCCTGCGACAATGACCACGTCGTGAAATGAGCGGCCGTGCCCTTTCCAGTGAGCCGTGTGGGCACAGGGGCACAGTGGCTTGCCAGTTGGCCGGATGAAGAGGCTGCCGGGGTTGATAACTGTAATCAAATAATTCGGTGGATGTGTTGGAGGATAGGCGAGAAAAAGCAACACGGGGAGGAAAGGGATGAAGTGAGGGAACAGTAAAGAATAAAAAAGGCAAATAGGCGGTGACAGATGGAAAGACATCCAGTAGGGGAGCTGGTGGAGGGTTTTCACAAAAGACAGGCAGTTCAGGGACTAGAACCTGCACCCTGTGTCACTCTGCTACACACCCCCATTTAAATCGGTTAATTAGTACGACGCTACATAGAGGGAGATTGACGAGCATGTTGCCATGAGACGACTTGGTTGCTAATTAAGACGAGCTCTGGGAGGGCGGGGGATGACTCTGTGTGCGAGGGAGTGAGAGCACACTCGCATGAATAACCTTTTGCATAAATCTGTGTGAATTTGTGTACTTGTGTATCTGTGTGAATAGTCACACGTTGTATACATGTGAGCGTGTTGTGTGTTTAGGGAGTGCAGGGGGTTAACAGTTGCACAGGAGAGGGAGGCTTGATGGGGGTTGCTGTAATCTGTGGGGGTATCCGTGTGAAACAAGCGTGGAAGGTAGAGAGGGAAAATCTGTTATTTTGCGTAATTACCTCATAATTGTGTCTCTGACTGTCAATGATTGCTTTGTTTATTAGAGGGAAAGGAGTAAATGAACTCCCGGTGGTTTGACTCATACACAGCGTCTCTGCAATTCCCGCTGTCTATATTTGTCATTAGGCATGTGTGCCTTGTGGTCCTGTTTGTTAAGGAACAATAGACAATTGGTATATTAATAAAGTGGTTAAAAAATTTAACCACAGTCAGCGTGAATGTCAGTGAAGTAGACGACATTTGATAGTGTGGTGTGCCGTCATTGGCTCAAACCAGGTCCATTCACTTGTGCTTCCAGTTATTGCCTGAACCAAGATGAGATGTTTTCACATCTGAAAGTCAGAACTAAGGTACAAACCAGTGTTTATGTTTTTGTTCCATTATATACGTTTGACCTAGTTAGTTTTAGTTTCACTTTGCAATTTTGTGAGTGCATTCAAGAACTTTGCGGGACATTTACACGCCCTGTCGTCTTCACCCACGTGGGCTACATCTCGCTGTGCTTGCCATTGATTGGTTTGTAGACAAGCATGTGTGTCACATCAGCATGTTGTGAATGTCACTGGTAGCCTTTTCCGTTTGAATGGAGAAAGAATTCACAGATTGGTTTGTTTGCCACGATACTATTCTTCTTATTATCATTATTATTATTATTGAGGAATTACCAGCAGCACTTTTTTCTCACAGAGAACAAGTTATACTTTTCAACCTCCCTCTTCCCCATTTACTGTGGCTTATTTTTGCTTCCTTTATGTTTTTTTCTTCTATGGTTTAGCTGGTGAAGAAAGCCTGCCTCGTCTTCTGTAATTAGTCCGGGTCAGTTTTTTCACATTGCAAACAAACCAAACAATGGTTCAGTTTGATCTGGACCGGGACCGGGACCACCTCTTTTGGTGGGAACAAACTTTGGGCCTTGGTCTGGACCGTGGTCCGGGGCTCCTTTCACTCCTGTCCTTGAGACCAAACTCAAAAGTCTAAAGGTCCGGAGTCCAGACCAAACAAGCTAGGTGTAAAAACCCTGAAAAAAAAAAAAAAGTTAATTGCATCACTACAAACTACTTCAACTTGAGGTAAAGTAAACACAATATACTCTTTGAATATCATCCAGTGGATTGAACATGCAGCTGCTATCTATATCAAGAGACTGTGATATTCTTATGCCCGCCGTGGGGAACGCAAATAAAAGCACTACCTTTTGCTAAACACCGTGTCACATTGCAGCATTTGCTTTCATATACAGTGCAGCATACTCATATGCTTTTATCATCCCACATATTTTGATTTCTCATTTACTCAACCCGCAGTCTCTTGTAAATCTGGAGATTTATTTTTTCTTTACGAAAGAGCAAGACCTTCCTTACTTCCGGTTTCCATAACCAGTATGTATGAGCAATGATTCGTTCTTTCCCCGAAGCGTTGATGGATCATGAGTGCACATTACAAAAGTGGAATAATCATTAAAAACATTGAATTGGTATCTGTCCTTGTTTTGAATTTCCAGCATTTGCAAGACATATTTTAAAATCCCTTGCTGACAATTGTTTTCAGTTAACTGCACCTTTAGACTGCTGAAATTCATCTGTTGTCCCCATGGTCACTACGACAATGGAGTTCTATTGATTGCCAAGTCACATGAATATGTGCATTTTTACTATGGATTGCTTACCTGGCAATGAGCCATGGTGTCAGTGCTGCATCGTCTTGTGGAGCTGTAGTATGCATACGGAGCGTTCAAAGTCCTTGGCTCGTTAGAGACTTGAGTTTATTATGAAACACATTGGGCTGTAGCTTCAACATGTGACATCTACCGTTGAGATATACAAAGCAGGACTCTTTCCAGTTGCTTTTTTTAAATTGAGGCAAAATAATAATATTTTCATGTACTTCCTTTATTATACTAGAAGAACAGCTTGTGCAGAGTTTGGTCTCAAACTAAGGAATCCGCACAAAACGTGTTTGCTCAATTCGTCATCTCCCTTTCCCTTTTTTCCCGTCTCTCTCTTTCACACATTCTGATATAGATATGCTCAATGTGAAAATACCAAATGACCTTCAGCAGTCTCTCTCCCTCTCTCCACTTCTCTCCTTTCTGTTGTCTTCTAAAAATAGAGGCCCCCCCAATCACCAGTGAAGTTCTGCGACTGGCCCTGTGGGCACAGGCTTTGGCAAGAGGGTACCAGAGATGAGCCTAATTAACTCATTGAGAAGGGTAGAGCAAAGGAGAAAGAGGTGGAGGAGGAGGTGGGAGGGGGGGGGGATGAGATAGAGAAAGAGAGGGGTAGAGGTAAGGGGGTGGGTGAATAATGACAGAGATGGAGAAGGCAAAAGATGGAGTGGTGCAAAGAGGAAGATGAGGAGGAAGAGGGGGAAGAGAGGAGTAGATAATGAGAAGGAGGGGTCAGAGACAGAGAGAGAAGAGGGGAAGCAAGGTCTCTGGGGCAAGGACATAGTCGTGAACAAGGCAGAAGGAGAGTGATGGAGAGGAGCACTAATTAGACTAGGACCAAAGCCCCCTCTCACTTTACATTGAGATAGAGGAGGAGTGGAAGAGAGGAGGAATGGAGATGGATATGTCAGGCGGCTGCAACACCAAGATATGAAAAGGAAATATGTAATCTCCAATATGGAGAGAGCAAGCCGAGTGGCGGCAATCTAGCCAACTCAATTAGACCACGTCTATAAAACAAACTGCTCTTAATTGGCTCTGTCAGCCACTCATAGGCAAATGAACTGGCTGCTTCCTGCGGGAGGGGGAAAGAGACGGCGAGCGATAACGGCAAAGATGAAGACACCCCAGCACCGTTCCTCCTCTCCTAGAACTTATCTGACGTCCAGTGAAGGTGCTTAAAAAGGCGCTTCCCTGCTTTTTCTTTGCTTAGCATGTTCATTTAATTTCCTTTCCTACACACGCTTATATTTTACCCCATATATCATCTCTATCTTTTTCCCTTTGTCACCTCATTTAATGCTCTGTCTACCTCCTTCACAGTAAACAGTGAATAACAGTTGCAGCCGTTTTATGACTCCTCGTTGGGGATAGCGTTTCTTTTTCCATCTGCGATATTTCAGGAATCCCTTGTAGGAACCTCTTCTAATATGGCACAAAGATTGATGCGGCCTCAAGGATGAAGCAGTTCGATTTTTGGTGGTGAAAAGTCAATTTGTCCTTTTGAAAACACATTTGTGGTGTTAACTCAAGTATATTTACACTAATGTGTGACATTTTACACAAATAATAATAATAGGATAAAATAATGAAGTGATGACAATCCAAAAGAGCAAAGTTCAACTTCACTGTGACATCATATTGTTCTGCAAAAACACCATAACTCAAGAATAGAGGGAGACTGTGAACATATTTCACATTTGGTCCAACTCTGCATCGGTGCAATCTTTGGTGTCAACCTAAATGAATGCATTACCACTCAACAATAATGTAACAGTGACGTAAATGTATGCAGACTTTCTGTCCATTGTATTGGAACTGTAGGAAATAATACATTTAAGAACATAATTATTTTAACAGGAAGGTCACAGTTCAATCCACAGATTAGCAGGAGAATTCTGGGTTGAGGAAGTGAAAGTGATGGGGTGTTTGCCCCCACCCCATCCCCTACCCGCAAACCCACCTACCCTCATTACCACCACTGAGCTGCCCTTGAGCAAGGCTCTTAACCTTCAGCTGCTGCGGTGTACATCAGGTCTGAATGTGGTTGGGCAAAATTTGAATGCAGCTTTCAAGAGTGTGTGTGTGAATGAGACTTCTCAAAATAGAAATGCTCTACTCTGTGAAACCTTCTGTTTGAAAGAAATATTGAGTACACACAATTTGCAGTAGTTGATCAAACATGTAAACATGCCAATATGTTCCTTTTCGGGAAACTAACTTTTTACTCCTCAGCTTTTTACTATAAGTTTGGCCAGTTTTGTGCCACCCTTTGGTGAATCCATGCACCACATACCACCTCAGCCATATGTCCCCACACTCACCCCGTCTGCCCTGCTGTCTTGCATTCAGTGGCCCCTGTTGAGTGGCCTGGCCCAGACTGAAGGTAATTACCAAACAGGAGGAGCAAGTAGTCTAATTAACACTTTAACAAGCAGCAGCCAGCCAACAAGGGCCTACAGCACCACCGAGCAAGGGTCTGACAACTTCATCCCCCATCTGTCACCATGCACACACAAAGACATGCATTTGTGTGTGTGTGTGTGTGTGTGTGTGTGTGTGTGTGTGTGTGTGTGTGTGTGTGTGTGTGTGTGTGTGTGTGTGTGTGTGTGTGTGTGTGTGTGTGTGTGTGTGTGCGCGCGCGCTTCATTGCATACGAGAGGGTCCACCCCTTTCGCACAGCGGAGGTGAGCAAAGATGTTGGAGAGCAGTGGAGTAACGTGCCTTTACTTCGTGAGACTGGTTCCTCCCTCCTAATGCTCCCGTGTCACGGTCCAGGGGACCCTGCCGACGCAGTGCTATACATCACAGCTGGCATCAGCCAGGTGGTCTAGCTTTCTGTGCCAGGTTGAGCTGTGCTGTGCCACACTGAGGAGAGTCAGACCATTTCTTGGAAGTGTTTGTCTGTGGTCGGGCTTGGACCAACATGGATTTGAAGGAAAAATACTGTATTTATTACTTTGTTTTTAAATATCAAGTATATAAATTCAGACCGCGATAACCTAAAAGCTTAAAATCCAAAGAAATGCAAAGACTCTTTAGGAAATTCAACTGGCTTCAAAGGGAGGGTTCGGTTGATGTTGTTGATGTGTGGTTGTGTCAACAGATGCCCATTGGTGGCAATGTAGTTGAAAAATTAAACAGGACTCTGGTAGCCAGGTGCTTGTCCTTTTCTCTCACCACAAAGCATGAATGCACAAAAAAAGTAATTAAACATTTTATTTGAATTAAAATCACCATTGATTTGGCTCGGGAACATGTTAAATCAAGACAATGTTCAAGCAGTCAAACATAAGTAAAAGATTAGAGCCTTGGATTATTCCAATCAATGTTAAGAGTTTGATGCCAGAAAATGTTGGAGGCTGGTGGAAGAGCTGATGGTTGAGTGGGATTGATTCTTTTGTCCTGAAAATAGCAAATGTTTACATGAAGCATCCAGTTGCAGTAATAGCTTAATTCTGGAAAGAAAAGACACTATGATCTAGTATATTCACTGTCATATGCCAGGAATTGTGCAAGCTATCAATTTTGCTTCTATGGACCCATCTCTCCCTGCCAGGCTGTGCCAGCTGTGTCATGCCGCAGCTGATGAGGGTTAACCAGCAGCAACTCGTGTATTTGGCAGCAGATACAGACAGCTCACCTTTTCAGTCTCTTTCCTGTTGTACTATTACATAGAGCTAAATTCATCTAGACATGTTTAATTGGACGCACAAGCACTGGATTCATACCAACAATCAGCCCTCTACAGCCTAACCAGTACTGGATTTATGGGGCTGATAATGATATTAGGAAGTAAAAGTATTTATATATTGGCTCAAATTTGGCTGTCAAAGTTATGTAATGGAGGCAGAAGGTTTTACAGTTTAATGATAAACATTATTGTGCAAAATGACATGGGCGCACTGAAACATTGAACTTCAATGGCAATGTGAGAATTATAAACAACTATAAATTGAAATAAAACATAATTACAATCATTTCTTACTTACCCCAAGCATCTTTTGTCTTCATTATGCTTTGTAAATCAAAGGGGGATCAAAGAATTCGGAGACTGCTCCTGTGTTACGATGCTTCGAACCAATGCGCAGCGCCGTGACGTGCGCGGAGAAGAGAGAAGTTACACCCTTCATGAGGAAGTACTCCAAGGTTTGGAGCGTGATCAAAATCAGCACCCGAGTGCTTATGTGAGCAAAACGTCTGCGGGTGCAGCTGCGATTTCTGTGGACAGAGCAGAGCGCGCACACCAAATTTTGGAGAGGTGTTTTGAGTGACATTTGCGTTTCCGGGGGGGCAGAACGTTACCATCCAAAGCCCAAAAAGGTGCATCAATTCAGGTGTGTAAACAGGTGGGTTTTCTTGGACATTTGTGATGTTTTACACTGTAAACACAATCGTCGCTCCCCACCACAGCTACTCGGCAAATATGGCTCACTGATGCTTCTTTTTGTTCGCCAATAATTTTCACAAACTTTGACATGTGCTTTCGGCACAGTTTCAGGTGAGTAAAGAATCGCCCACACACCCGGACCACTGCTCACAAAAGCATGTGTGACTTTGATCAAGCCACAAAACTTGGAGTACACACTGGTGAAGGTTAAAGCTTCTCTGTGCTCTGTGCGTGTCACGGTCCCGCACACTGATTATGTGCAACAGGAGCAGCCTCTCAACTTTTTTGATCGAGCCGTATAAAGTTTTCTTATCAGCATCGTTTCGGACAACATGTACACCCCGATATGATATATCTATGGAAGCGTAACATCTGTCGATAATATTAACCACCTGGTAAAGCGCTTGGGCTCTTGAGTCTGCGGCACAAAAAGATTCAGAGACACCACATAAGAGTTACTCTTAGTGAGACAGATTTTTTTTTTTTTTTTTTTTTTTTTTAGGACTACAGCTCAGACTAATGTCAGGGTTCATGTTGGGAGGCTGATGATTATGAAATTACAGCAATCAAGGACAATGGGCAACTTTTCGGCGCACTGCTGATCGCTCATTTAGCATTCTTGGAGTGAAATCAGTGTCGATGATTAGGAGTATGAACGGTTTTGATTAAAATAACCATTCTTCGTTACCGTATGTTACCAGAGGGTCCTCTGCCGAAAGAAAAAATACAGGTGAATTTTCCACAGAGGTTGATGTCGCAGTACAATTTTTGTTTACAAAATTACAATTTAGGAGTGCCTTTTCTGTCCACCCCATCTCATGTCTCATTCTTCATCCACGCTCAGGGTCCAGTGTGCTGCTCTCCCTCGGTTGTCAAGACAACCGCACACAGTGGCTCTACCTCTGTGTCCATTTGTCTGTCTGCTCGCACCCGCCTGTCTATTTTTATTTGCGTGGTACTTTTCAGATATTCGAGTACTTTGTCCGACTGAGAGCAATGTTTGGTGGCAGTTTGGCAGCAGCATCAGTGTGACTGATCACAGAAAGGCTGCATCTGGCTGATAAACTGGTGAACTGAGAAGCTTATGCTGATGCTTGTATAAATAGAATCTATGAGCCTCTCTTTTTTTTTTTTTTTCCGTAAGTTGAAAATGTAAACTCAAAGAGCGTTTCTGCGTGACCCTGTTGTTGTCTAATCAGCGTCTTATTGTGTCTGCAGTGCCTGGGATCTGAAGTATCACAGCAAACAGCGCGCTTTCCCCGGCTGAACGGCAATGCTTCATATCCATTTGGTTTGATTCATCCTCTGAAGGAATAGAAGGCGCAATCCCCGCCCCCCGCCCCCCAGCCTTCTGAAGTGTGGCGGATAGTCTTTTCACGCAGTGTAGACCTAGCACTCTTCTCATTCATCAGCTCGTGTATTTGCATTTTCAATTAATTGCCAGCGTCACGCGCGGCGACTCTGAAAGCAGCCCCAGCTTTGTGTGTGACCCTTAATTGCAACCCATTACGCAACGCAAGTAACCCGCCTTTGAGTGTTCGATTGTACACTGGGTTTAATTATGGGAACGGAGTTAAAAGCATTACTCAACAGTCTAATAGACCAGATATTGGAGTTGTTTTCTCTGAAACTGAATGAAATAATGGTCGAATGCTGAACTGGTAATTACTCACAGTTGTTGTTGCAGATTTGCATAGCTGCATCACTTCAAAGAGGATGTGAGCATATTTGAACACACTGCTAATAGAGTTTAAAGGAACATTCTCTCATTTTGGCAAAGTAGCTCATTATGCCTCACAGAGGCAGATGAGCTATATTATATCTATTTCATTATTGTGTGTCGTATAAGTACGGAGGTAACAGTGTGAGGCTTTGCTTCCAGTCTTTAAGGTAAACTAGGCTAAGTGTTTCACATACCTCACACAAGATGAAATTAATATTAATCTCCACATTTAATTCTTGGTGAAACAACAAATAGATACTAAAATGTTGTAATATTCCTTTAAACGCAAACACATTCTGGGTAACATAACCATTCAGGAGCACACACTCAGAGGCAGGCAGACAGACACACACTTATTTATTCATATGCATGCGGACACATTCTCACTCACAAATAGATTTCACTTCTTGCGTGTGAGCGATTAGGAACAAAGAGGCGGCGTGATGCAGAGGGATGAAAAAAAGCAATTATTCTGTGCGGGGCTCTGTACCTGGGGTTAGAGCCTCGCCTCTGGAGTAAATAAGTCAGTGTGAGCGTGTGCGCTCACATCGCAGATCTAAGGAAGGACACGCACACAAACACACACACATATACTCCCAGGAGCCGGCACAGGCACACAAATTCAATCTTGCATCTCGCTACAAATGTAGATCACACACACATATGCGCTCTCACAGACACACACACACACACACACACACTCCCCATCCTTCTTCCTGTCACACAGATAGCCCTTGCGCTCCAGTAATGAAGCGCTGTGTTGCATTCACACTCGGCCACTGAGCCAATAACACAAAGACCGCAGCAGACCACCCCCCCCAACTGCGCGCTCTCCAGCTCCATTTTACTCTCCCCCCTCACTCTTTCCTTTTTTACTTCTCTCTTTTTTTGTCTTCCCTCACCCTTGATAAGGAATCGTCTTGTCAGGGAAGCTAGAATGAGTGTGTTTGAGAAAAAGAAAGACACTTGTCAGTGTACAACTGGAGTCTCTGATATAAATCTTAATATCCTATTTAAGGCATTTTTTCATCATGAGTCCTGATTTATTAGCGGGGCTTCCCCTTCAATTTATCAAAATAAACGATGAGCTAACGGTCACTGCCAGCAGGGCAAATTAAAGCAAACAGCAGACTGGGAGCGATGGGAGTGGGTGGAGGGAGGGTGTCATGGAAGGAGACACACACACTCACTTTTACAACTTTTTCTCCTCCTTTCTTAACTTCTCTCGTCTTTCCATTTCCACCAATGCGAGGGCAGCTATTGTAAATGGCTGAGCTCCCCAGAGAGAGCCGGAGAGAAGAGAGGGAGATGGAGATGGAGAAAGAGAGATGGGCGGGGGGGGGGGGGGGTATAGATCTGAGACGCCAGGGAGAGCTTTGTGTAAAAGCTGGATAAATTTGTTTAGGGAGCTCCAGCGTGTCAGTTGTGAGGAAGTGAAATTTGAAATCCACTCAATTAGTGCTGTGTGTGCATTGCTGTGTGTGTGTGTGTGTGTGTGTGTGTGTGTGTGTGTGTGTGTGTGTGTGTGTGTGTGTGTGTGTGTGTGTGTGTGTGTGTGAGGTTATACACACAGTTGATGTGTGTGCAGATAATCTTTTTCTGCTCTAAAGGATATATTGTATTTGGTTGCTGTATACGAGTGCAGCTTCTTGCATTATTGACTTTTCACAGTAAATATGTGTTTGTTGTTGATGATGAGAGAGAGAGACATACCAAAGTATGTTTTGATGGAAATTTATTCACAAAATTTAAACAAATTTTGTTTTTCTGTTTTGTTATTTGTGTTGGTAAAATTGCTAAATGCTCACTGCTGGTGTGTTTCTGAACTCCACCTCGTCTATCAAACAGTGCTGGTGCATTAGAGACATTCTTGGCCTTGGAATTGATGAAGTTCGAATTTCTGCAGAAGGCACTTATTTCAAATCTGTCAGTGCTGTGTCACCTGTGGTGGAAAAAGTATTGACATCATTTAAGACACAGAAAAAAGGCTCAGTTGCAATCAGATTTTACTCCCATAAAGAATTGTCATTAAAATGTACTAGTAGTTATTATGCACAATGAACCCTGCAAATACCTCCACCAAGCAAGTTATGAATTCTGTGTTTTTGTCTGTTTATCAGCAGGAATACAAAAAACTACCAACCCGACTTTCATGAAACTTGGTGGGAGAGTGTAGTATTGGTTAAAGGAGAGCGTACTAATGACTTTTCACTTGCATGCACATTGTGAAACAGAGCATATAATGTACTAAATACATCTTAAAATCCAGATGGCAGTTCAGTTCAATGGTGACAAAACATAGGCCATTCTAGGAATGTGATGACTCCACATAACAACCCACATTCACTGGTACGCAGTCATCTTCTGGGATACACAGGTACTTGCTTAAACTCCATACAGCAAGCAAGCAGTCGTTATGGAGCACTCTGACTGGTTCCATAGTGGAGAACCGGAACCAGTATGATTGTTATGTCTCCACAGTTGTTCCATATCATATCAGAGTGGACTGTTGGCCTTGGTGGAGGTCCGCTCTCTGCGTACCCTTTTTTATTTATTTTAAAAAAAAATCTTTTTTAATCATTCAGTGATCAGTTCTTTGTAGTTAATTTAGGTGAAGCTAGCTTCATCTATTTTATGTACTTTTGAGTAGTTTTTTCTATAATATAACATCATATTTTGTAAACTAATATCTTGTTTTGTTTGTAAAAATCTGAACTAGCTGTGAAAATATTTAGTGAAGTACAATATGTTGAGAAGCAATTTATTTGTTTTTTTTTTGAGAGAATTGAGTACAGCATTTATGGTAAATGGGTAAATAGTCTGCTATTATGTAAGGGGACCAACTTTGGTTGATGGTCATGGCTTCAGTTAAATATTAATAAACGTGTGTCATAAATCACTGCAGTCATTTTCTGTATTAAACTAGGACTATTAATTATCTAACCTTAACCAAGTGCTGCCTTTGTCTTAACAATACCATAAAAAGGTTGACTAATGCTCCTCTCGACAAACAGTTACGGCATTGAAGACCCATATTTGAACCGCTGCCAAATCCGGTAATTAAAAACATCTCGTCATTATGTAAATAGAGAAATAAACCAGGCATTATGTTTTCTTCAATATGCAATTAATTTGCTGTTGCAATACAGTTGCAATTCTCAGTGACGGCATTTGTGTGTCAATATCTGATCATTCCTTTTCCTAGACTAGGATCTAACGAAGGGTTTTTTTCTCTGGTGTTTATTTTGTATCAGGATTTCTCTGACAATTTTCTATTTCACTGCATGTTTACAACATAAGGCCCGTGGGTCAGTATAAATCTGAAATACTCAATCATCATTTTAAAGCAAAGGAGACTGTTGTTCATTTCCTGTTCCCTACCAACAGGCGGTGTTGTGTTTGACCAATGACCTTCACAGATATCATATCCACATGAATCCGTTTTTTTTTTTTCCACTGCATTTTGGATGTTGTCCTGCTGAGGACACTAACATGGGTCTGACCTTAGAAGGTATTTACAAACACAATATTTTGCTGATTGCTTTGGAGGACTTGAATATGCAGCATTCTTATTCTGTCTACTTACAAAGCTTTTAACCCTCGCTGATAGTGTATATTATTTTGAGAAGGATGTCTTCGATTAATTCTTTATAAAAAATATTAAAAAAAATACTGCTGATTTCAGCTGTGAAATGTTGAAAAGACGCTTGGGAGTAAGAAGCTGGTGTTCCATGAAAGTCTACCATGGTTACATCTCCGAAAAACCCAAACAACATACCACTCAAAGACGTTCACTGTCCAGCCAGCCATTTCCTCCAGGGAACCCAAACTTGCGCGTTTAGCAGGCAAATGTAGACACTGCACATAGTGGAGGGTGGTCTGGGATTAAATGACAGGCAATGAAAGAGGGCGACAGAACAAACAGGAGGAGATGCTGGAGGGCTGTACAGAACGGTTACAGGAGAGGAAGTAAAGAGATTTAAAGAGACATTGAAAAGTGATGATAAATGAGGGAAAGTATGGAAACGAGACTTAGAAATGGACGCCAGAGATAAAACAATGTTCACATATAAGGTGCGAAGGTTTTAAATCCATTTTTAAATGAATTGGGGAAAAGCCTGCTTCAGTTTTTATTCAGATGTCTGGATCCTCTTTTATCATGTTACTATAATTGTTCTTGTAGAATCAATCATCTGTAATGTTCCTCCTTCTGGGACAGTTGTGATTTTATCTGCCTTGATTTCCCTGCGGGCCAGACACAGCATTGACTTAACCCACCGGTCAATCAGCTGTGAGGTAACTGATCACCATCCAAAAGTGAACGGGCTAGATGAGGTCAGAAACCTTGTCACCCTTGACCTTGCCTCTGAGACCTCTCGGTCTGGCCTGGCGGAGTGGTGATGTAGGGACGCCGGGTTAATCAATAGCAGGGGCAGCGTGTAATAAAACAAGGGCTCCCCTGGGAGAGTCCCAAACAAGCCATCAGCGCCCTGAATTGCCAGGCAGCCTGTCAGTCAACTGCTTGTGAACAGCATCGGCTTGTTTGTTTTCTAAGCAGTAGAGGAGGGATACGCAGTGCTGTTGGGAATCATTTTCTGTCAGGAATGAACTGAGAGACTGTTTTGTCCTCATGCTGTTTGATTATCATATTTCATCAAAGAATTGTTTATATGATTTTTGCCATTAGTGAATAATTTTTACATAAATAGCAAATAACACAGTCCCAAGTGATTTAGTTAAGAATGAATCATGCAGTTAACTTTAACTTCAGACAATCAATTTATTCATAACAGCCATTGGTGTAGCTTTAGTTTCCGTATGTATCAAAAACCATAGAATGTTGTAAATGCTTATCATAATGAATCGTCCTTTCCTGAAAGTACACTGTCCTCGTACGTCCATGTATCTTTCTACCTATTTCTTAGAAGAGCATGAACTGTAAATGCAAACAGATTACATTTTTCAACCCAAAAACAAATGCAAAGGAATGGAAATGTCTTTTCTCTTCCTCCAAGACTACATACAACCCCAAAAACCTCAAGTCAAGAGACCTCAGGGCAGCTAGAATGGGGGCAAAAAAAGTGGAAACTACATGTATGCCTTTGCGTACAGTTGAAAGATTCCGGTGTCATTCTAGGCTTATTGTTTGTTTAGGGACTGACTACTGTTGGATGCTCGGCATACAATGGCAAATCACAGAAGACAATTTTTCCTCTGTTCACCCTACTCCTATGAAATTACTGTTTCTGGGCAGATTCATTATCACACAGCCACTCTTTCTGTGCCCGCTCTCCTCACTGTCTTTCCACCCAGAAAAGCTGTCTTTAGCCCTTTTTTTTTTCTCCCCCTTCTCTTCTCTTCTCTTCTCTTCTCTTCTCTTCTCTTCTCTTCTCTTCTCTTCTCTTCTCTTCTCTTCTCTTCTCTTCTCTTCTCTTCTCTTCTCTTCTCTTCTCTTCTCTTCTCTTCTCTTCTCTTCTCTTCTCTTCTCTTCTCTTCTCTTCTCCTGATCAAACCTGGAGTCACATCTTCCACCTCATCCTTCTCTTTCTCTCTGACCATCTCTCCATTCATCTTTCTTTTATCTGTGTCTCGTCGAGGTCTCCGTTGGGAGCACAGAGGTGACAGGCGTCTGCCGCCTGGCCCTGCTGTCTGCCTTTCTAATGAGCCTGAAACACAGGGGTCAGCCTATTATGGAGATGAGGAGATCCAGGCAGGCCAAAAGGTGGCACACCTTGCTAATAGGGACCCTCTCGGTTTCTCCATCCCACTCTACTACCTCTCCTCTTTTCTTCTCCGCTTTCTTAGTTCCTCCTTTCCTACATCCATCAAGTCTGTCAATCTACTCGGCAAGATCTAATGAAGAGACCAGTATGCTAAACAGGAGCTGTGGACTCCTGCTTGTGCTCCACTTCCGCCTCGTCCTCCTTTCCTTTACTCTTTATCTTTTCATCCTGGAGGTCGTTTGAAGTTTCTCTCCCTCGTAGGTCGGTCGGTTCAAACATCTCTCTCGGCCCAAGGCCACCTCTGTTTGTCTGTTCGGCCTCAGTGGGGTCTCTTTGTAGCCGGGCCCCGTGCTGGAGCCCACTGCCGATTCCTCCAGTAAAGAATTGTGCGCCTCTGCATGTATGTATGTGTGTACCATATTTCTTAAGCCTCTCTTCAATCATATGCAGCCCTCCCTTTGCCTTCGCTGTAGCCGGGCCTCAGTCAGCCAGGTTGGCTTTGAAACGCAGCCAGAATGGGATGACAAGAGACAGAGACACTGCTTTCTCAGCTTTTTCAATTTTCGTTTGAAGCAGGACGGTGGCAAACACACACACACACACACACACACACACACACACACACACACACACACACACACACACACACACACACACACACACACACACACACACACACGTGGAAATGTGCACTCTTTTTTTTATCAGCTGTAAATGATCTGATACACATTGACCCCTCCTATCTCTTCTCCCTCTTCATATTTTTTTTTATTTTACAATGCAATCTAGTTTATTTCTCTTGGGGGCAACACAGTGTATTAACCCTGGGTAAATACATTCCTTTGACTGTTTAATATTGAGTGGTAGCCTTGATGAATCTGTGGAGGTGTATCCAATAGCCCTGGTGCAGTGTGAAGCAGCAGGGTCACCCTCATCGGGTAGTGACTCGTTAAAAAATTAAAAAAAAAAAAAAAAAGGCTCGAAAACCTGCCCCGTTAGCGCTTTCTTCAACATTTGATCTTCGGGGGTCCCGGGGATATATTCTATTTTACTGTTTGCCAGTCAAAAGCTCACCGGGTGCTTTTGGTTGCTAGGTCAAATGGAATGATTAAACAGGGAGCGATTCATTGGTCAGATCCAGTGATATGCAGATTAGAGCTGCCGTGCTGTTCCAATGCCTGGAAAAGAGAAATACCACATGCCGGGAATTTTCTGAGATGGTGGTTGCTAGGGGAACTTTGGAGGTTATGATTTTCAATGAACACACCTGCATCACTTTTAGCAGGCGTTGTGTATCACTTTATTCTTTCCAGTTTTTGAAAGCTTTGATATTGATGTTTTTCCAATTCATCTGCAGGCTTTATATTGGACCAGAAAAATATCAGTATATGAGAATATCAATTATCAATAACAGCAACCAAAGGGTTGTTAGCACTAATGAGGCCATTCAAGTGTCAAATCAAATCACACACACCTCAGCTAGCTTAAATATTTCCAACAATTTATTGAAATTTTATTAATAAAATGCTCCAGGCTCCTGTAATTATCTGATTGCCAGTGCCGTAAGTTTCTGCCTCTGAGGGATATTTAGTGTCATAGTTGAACTCACAGTGAGAGGTGGTCCTGATGATTAGCTCCTGTTAGCGTCAGGTCTCTTCCACTTCTCACTGTTATCCCTTAGCATTAGTCTAATGGTCCAGGAAACGCTGATAATGACTCTCAGCACAGATTAGCATCTGCCACTGCCACTGCTGTTAGACAGCACGCACACACACGCACACACGGAGGGGCACATTTGTTCACATGGTTTAGCAAAGGATCCCAAAATGAAAACAAACACGGTCTCCCTTTATTCTAAACCAAGGCCCCTCTTTCTCTTCCTTTCATGGTTTATGAACATTCAGCAACACTTAAACACCCCTTCATCTCAAGTCATGGCAAATTTTCCCAGTGTGTTAACTGTATCTAAAATAATGGATCAAAGGAAAAAGCTAAATACCTCCCGTAAACGAATTTGAATTTGAAGTCAAACTCATTCATCACTAAAACACTTGACAGTTTCTTCGGCTTCCTGTAAACTGATGGCTGTGCTGCTGCGTCTGTGAATGTCAGCAATACAGCGAGTTGATATGCACTAGCAGAAAACCAAACGTGTGTGTGTGTGTGTGTGTGTGTGTGTGTGTGTGTGTGTGTGTGTGTGTGTGTGTGTGTGTGTGTGTGTGTGTGTGTGTGTGTGTGTGTGTGTGTGTGTGTGTGTGTGTGTGTGTGTGTGTGTGTGTCAGCGCTTAGAGGAGGCCCAAGGCTTCGTCTGAGATGTGTTTGAAGAACTCGTGTGAGGGTTGCAATGCAAATGAGCGCGTGTGTGTGTGTGTGTTTGTGTGCGTGTGTTTTCTAAATGTTTCTCTACGACCACATGGGCGAATGCTGTGTGTATCTGCCTTGTGCATGTATGCATGAATGCAGGCCCCTGTGTGCAATCCCTCCTGCAGGGCAGTGGAGTGGGCTTCTCTGTGCCGTCTGAAGTCTAGCCGTCTATAAAGAGACCTCTTCACGTGCCGGGCGCTGGTGATAGATAGTCACTTATGCTGCAGCTGACATCCAATCTGGCATCAGCGATTATAAAGCCCTCACCTCTTGATGCGTCCCTCTGTAGCCATTGGACCCCCTCTGCTCAAACACAGAAATCCCATTTTGTGTCACAGGACAGTGAAATGAGGGTATGTGTGTGTGTTTTTGGTATGTGTCTGGTAGGTGTGTGTCTGCAAGTGGGCTAAGAGCATATGTGCCATTGTTAATACTTTAGCAATATCTTTGGAAATTGTTTATTTTCTATATCGGGTCTGAACTAAATGGTGGCAAATACCTGCATGACCACCTTCACATTCAGCGGTTTTCACAGAAAGATGTCTCCTGATTTAACAAGTGGTTTGTCCCTATTTTTTTTTCCAGACTAAACAAAGTTCCCTTGTTCAGGTTTTATTCTCTTTCTGTCTTTGTACTTTGTATTTTACCATTCACTCTCCATCTCTCTATTTCTCTTCTCCCGAGAATTATTTCACCTGATCTGTCCTGTGACTGCTTGATACTTGATCCTTTTTGATTTCTCTGTGTGACAGCACCTGCTGCTGTGATCAAGACACGATCAAGACACATGCACACATTGGATTGGCATTCACCAGGGAACTGTAAGCCCAGTATGGAAACTCCTTTGAGACAGCTACACAGAAGTACACACTGGCTGTGTGATTAGACAATGCCACAGGGTCCTATGAGTGCATGTGCGTGTGCACGTGTTTGATATGGTGCCTTTGTATGTGAGAATCAGAGGCCTGTATTTTCTGTGATTTTGCATTGGCCCATTGCAACACCAATCTCACTGGATCCTGAGGGAGTCTGGTACACCTTTAATAAGCCTCCGCTAACACAAAACAAATAGCTCCAGCATGAGCCCATTATCAAAGAACTAAAGTCACCAGTTCAACCCCCCCCCCACCCCTGTGTGTCCCTGCGCTACGACCAGTCATCTGCTGCCACTGTATGGTCAGCTTCACTTGACTTTGTTCACTTTTGATAGTCGGCGCTTTTCTGGATTTAATTGGCAACAGCAAATAGTACCCCTCTTTTCACGTGGCATCGTGAAGTGACATTTTAGGGGATTTCTCGGTTTGTGCTAAAGGGCAGTCCATCACCTACAGGGCCATGTGGGTTTGGATTTTTTTTTTCTCCCTTAATAATAAAAACCTTCATTTAAAAACTGCATTTTGTGTTCACTTGTGTTATCTTTGACTAATATTTAAATTTGTTTGATGATGTGAAACATTTAAGTGTGACAGACAATGCAAAAAAATTGGAAATCAGGAAGGGGGCAAACACTTTTTCACACCACTGTATGTCCATTTAACAGCATTTAACGGTGTACTGCTGTTGAAGATGTTTTGTCTGTTTTTTGAAGGATATCAGAAGAGAGGAGGACTTCTCCTTACAACCTTAGGGCATTATTTTTGCGCCATGGACGCTTTGTGTCCCGGTCAATTCACACACCCATCAGTAAAGCATGATAACGAGCAACTTTGCTCTTTGCAGATAATGAGAGCACAGCGATTGTAACAAGAAGCACAGGGTAAATATTAGGTCTGCACAATTAACTGTGTTAAAATCGCAATGTCAATTCATGCCTTCGTACGATCTCAATTCTAAATGCAAACTTTTTAACGAACGAGCGGGATTTGTTTTTTTGTTTTTTTTAATCCCACACACACATGTGCTTTACATGTCCTGATACAACCCCATCCTGGGGTAAACACCGAAGTGGGTACTGATTTATTTTTCTGTGGAGGTGTTCAGTTACTGTTGGTGAATTATAACAGAATGTTGAAGGTTTATCAGCTGGTTACGTAGCAATTTACCAGTGTGCATCGAGCGCTGAGTGATAAACTTTTACTTGTCTCGCATGTGTATCCTATTGAGCGAATTCCTGTTGTAGGTTGAAGTCTTTAGTACCAGTTTAGCTCTGATTATTCTCTGTAAACCTGAGTTATGTTAATTACAGACATTATAACCTTAATAAAAAAATGTTGATGTCTTCATTTTAGAACCACTGCAAGAAATAATAACAGTAATTGAGCATCTAAGTAGCTGCATTTAGTCCAGACATTAACTCCCAAAGGTCAAACCTGTCTCCCTTATACTAGGTACCCCACATCAAGAGCCATGCATGACCATCTATATCAGAAATATCTGTAATTAGATAAGGATGTTAATTGTGTGTCTATGTATGCATGCACACTTTAGTTATATCTCTTTTTTTTGTGCACAGCTCTTTGTGTGTTCTGTTTCTCCATGAATGCCTGATTCTGAGTAAGTGAATTTTCAAACTCCTTGTATCCCGCTATTTCAGACTTGTCAAATCAGATTTTCCATTGTGCGTCTCTGATGACAGCATACCAGAAACAGACGTATCCGTGCTTCATAATACTCTACAAGCTCCAAAATATGTCCCGCCTCAAAGCCAACATGATCGCTAATAGAAGGACTTTGTCATTTCAGCAGTGGAATAAAAATGGCTTTTAATACCACCTCTGCTTTTTCCATTAAATCAACCTCTTCTTCTCCACTTTTCTTGTTTCATGTGGTATTTTGAAACTCACCTTGGTGGAAAATGCCAAGAAGACAACAAAAAAAAACAGGCAAAGCCAGGATATTGTATGCTTAAGCAGCTGGCGATAATGATGGTGGTGTGTTGAGTCACTAATGGATTTTTCAAAATAGCTTTTGTCTGCCAAGAAACAGCTTGACCCCTCTTTCGTTATGCCTTTTATCAGCCCAAGTGTGTGGTGCATTCTTTCACATTTCCCAAGTATGACTGCTCTATTTGTGTCATTTATGGAGATTTCAGCAAGCATTTAGAGAAAAAGTCATAATTTGAAATTTTATTTGACAATATTGACAAAACTGATTGAGATTGTGCATTGTGATTTTTCTGTACGAGACTGAATTGCACTTGTCCATAATTTTTTTTTTTTTTAGCTGATTTTAGATATATTAGATTATTAATTTACTTTTTTTTTTTTTTTTTTTTTAAGTAATTTACTACATTCAATAATTTTTTTTCATGGCATTCATGGTGCAGGCGACCAGATGAAGAAAAAAAAAACAACCTTGCTCGCAAATGTTTTTCTGAGTCGTGCACACATACGTGGAATCAGAATAAATTTCACTTTATACAAATCTCTAATATCTCTAATGTCCAGTACAGATAAACATCCATAAGTCCTCTGAGAAATCATTGTAAAATGCACAACTTTTAACTTAAATTATTACCTCATACATTATGGAAGTTCACCACTTTTCATCTAATGTTATTTTGTGGTTTTAAATTCTGAAAGTGTCTGTGCTTTCATCTCTTTAAGGGGCCTGCAGTAGTTGTGATGAATTGTTAATTTTAAGAAACACAAGAGCACTCCCAAAAGTGCCGGTCGCTGAAGCAGTAAAAAAATAAAAAATACACACCATTTATACAAACACTGACTCCCTTGCATGTACGTACATCTCAGCCTGATGTTTGTGACAAGACCAGGACAATAGCACTGATTAACAAAATTGGACGTTGACAGCAAAGAGATCACAAGTATCCCACATCCTGGACTAAAAGCATTCTCTTCGACCACTTATCACTCCTTATGCTTCATCACTGTCTCCAGAGCTGTGTTTATCCTTCCTTTTTTACGGGTACAAAAAAACAAGAAAATATTTAAGGACAAATAGGTAGTTGGCAAGTAGGTGGTAACATCTGTGTGTGTGTATGTGCAGTATCATGTTTTAAACCCCCTTGTTAATGTGACATTTAGCCTAAAATGTACTTCATAAAAAAACAAAATTGAAGTCAAGTTTTGGCAGATAAATTACTGAATTTTTGGAAGTCCAAGCCAATTGCAAAACACCTCTTCAATGGCTGTTTTGAACTCATCTTGATCTTTCATAACCAAAAACCGTATCAGTAAACCTTCTGTGCTGTTTTGTCAGTGTGCTGTCACATTATGATTACGGAGAGGAGAGACATATGCTTTTGTATTTAATGTCGGACAACTTGTTGTTTTTGTCACTGGTGGATGAATTATGCTTTCTTTAATTAAAGCGTCACTTATAATTGTTGTCAAGAAACACTGTTTACGTAAGTAATCAGTAGCAGGAGTTAAATACAAACACTGGAGGATTCAGTGAATGGTCTTTTATGGGGGAGGATTTGACTAACAAAGATCATACCCTTGTATTACTGATGATCATTAATATCATATATTAAAGCCTTTTGCATACATTAACCTGATAGCACTCCATGTATACTGTATGAATATCAATTTTTCAAATGTTTTTTTATTTTTAAAACCCAAAATGTATCGGTGTGTATTATGACCATTACAAACGCTTTTTGTAATTATAAAGAAATACGGGTGGAAATTAAATATTTAAAGTAAAATTCCATTTGTTGCAAAAAAGACCATTAAAACATTTATTGATTTGGTCATTATTTTGACTCTGACGCACGTTCAGCAGCTAATTTGTGTTCTTAATGGGTTCGTTAGTTTCTGCCTGCTCTTATTTAATTTTTTTTTGTAACGAGGACGAGTGCAGCTGAACTGTACTGAAAGCCTTTAAGATTTATCTGCCGACTTGCGGCTATAAAACAGCTGATTGGTGATGATTGTGAATAGCATGGGGCGCAGCAGTATGACGTGCACAGAGCAGGAGGAAGCTACATCCTTCGTGAGTAAGTGTTCCAAGTTTCGTCGCTTTATCAATATCAGCACCTGAGTTACATGTGTTTTTGTGAGCGCTGGTCCATTCAGGCTGCAATTTTGCAATGGTCATGAGCAGGGACCACACATCAAATTTGGTCTCAAAGTCAGAAAATCTGCAACGGGGACCCCTGAAATGCTTCAGAAAGCCTACAGCAATGAAGCAATGAGTCAGGCGAGGTGTTTAGAGTCACATTTGAGATTCCGAGGAAGAACGCAGAACGTCATTTTCCAAAACTGAAAAAGGCGCATGAGGTCACTTCCGCAACTGGGTGGGTTTTCTCGAACATTTTCAGGGTTTTGCTCCGTGAATTCGGCCCCCAGGGTAGGACTGTCAATTCTGAGTTGAACTGTGACGCTCTGAGGTATCTGAGGGAAAACGTCCAGTGCAAACCACCTGAACTGTGGCGCGATGGCACTTTGGTTCTCCAACATTATAGCTCACAGCGAGCCGAAAACTGGCAAGTTTCTCACCTAAAACAAAACAATCATCACTTCCCATCCCTCTTACTCATTGGATTTGACACCCTGCTACTTTTTTCTCTTCCCCAAAAATTCGACACAGAATTTGATGTGCACGCCGTGCTCAAGTTTCAAGTGCATGGAGAAATCGTTGATGCGCCCGGACCGGCGCTCACAAAAATGTCCGTGAATCAGGAGCTGATGTCGATCAAGTGAAGACATTTCTAACACACACTCAATGAGATTATAGCTTCCTCCTGCATGTCAAGATGCTGTTCACGCACAACTGGAGCAGTTTCGCAACTGATCAACCCTCATACTTATCAGAGCTGTCCACTTGTGATCAGATCACCCAGGGCGCATAATGCCAGCAGTGAACAGGCTCTAAGAACATGCAAATAGTACCCGCCTCTATCTCTACCCACCCCACCACCACTCGCTTGCAGTTCGAGCTGGCAGCTCAATGAAGTTGACGAGATTGATTCCGTATGAAACCCCCGGCTGTCCGTCAGTCTGTCACTGCGGTTCCAAACTGGAAATCTCAGCCATGGCATTGACTGCTTATTTCAGTCGTGATTTGTCTTGTAGCATATAGAAAACACATGGCAAGCTTAAAAATGTGATTTTCTTTGGAAGGGGTCTTAAAGTCTTGGCAGTCAGTTGCAGTACATCCTAATAAATACAATAAAAAAAAGTTGCTATGGCTGTGCTGAATGGAAGCTGCTCAGCAAGTTGTCTCTTTTGTCTGTACATTTGTATCCCCGCACTATGATGTTCAAACAGACCAAGTTCACAGAGAAACAGCTTTAGATCCTGGTTGTATAAGATCTACTGCATGTTGGTGACGATGATCAAAATACAGTGTGTGTGTGCGTCTGTGTGTGTTTGGGAGACGGTATGGGTTTATGGGCACCAAAGCCCACTCAGGTCTATGGTCTGTGAAATTGGGCTGCTCCATAAGGACCTCATCATCACACCACCTCAACTGTGTAAACAATCACACACTCATGGGTACACATCCTGTATATACACAATGACATATACACACAGAAACAACCACACAGTCCGCACAGAGATGGATGCTCCATATTGTCACCGTCTCTCCTGTGATCACGTACTAATTTTCAGGCCATCACTGCGGTGATAAAAGGACACCAGGCACGGGAATGGAGTCTCCCTAATGCGCTCTCGCCACAGCGGGGTGCATCGTGTTCCCACACGCCTCCCCTACTGTACCTGTCCCCCTCCCTTCCCTCTCCCCTCCACTCCTCTCCCCCTTGGGTCCGGCTAGATACATCCACACTAATTGGATTAACCATGACAGTAATGCAGTACTGGGTCTCGCTAGCACAAACACACACTAATAAATTGTTCGAGGGAGAATTACAGCTTTCACTATCATTTACAAGATTAAAAGAGATTATGAGTGGCAGAATTAAGTAAGTGTGAGTGCCCCTTGATGAGAGGAGGAGAAGGTTTCTGACCTTGGAGCTGTGGACCGGCACCATCCCTGGACAGTGAGACACAGTAATTAGCCTGCAGACTAAGTAGCACACCAGTAGACAGGCTAATAATAGTGTCATTGCTATTAATAAAGAGAGTGATAACAGCGCTCGTAATTATGACAGTCATAATCATAATGATGTAAATCATGTTTCGAGTTAGCACTTTAATCGTGTGTGTGTGTGTGTGTGTGTGTGTGTGTGTGTGTGTGTGTGTGTGTGTGTGTGTGTGTGTGTGTGTGTGTGTGTGTGTGTGTGTGTGTGTGTGTGTGTGTGTGTGTGTGTGTGTGTGTTTTCGCAATAACATGGAGGTGATAGATTAATTTGAGGGTGTGTTTATGATTTAATGTCATTAGAGTCCTGTGTGTATCCATTGGATTATCATTTATGTAACAGTGTTTTATTATGGGAGTTATTGTTATCCATCTTGGCATTGTCTGTCAATTTGTCTACAGCTCACTGTTACTTATGTTTATATATAAATACAACAGGTCCTTGCCACTGCTGCTCCCGTTCTTTTTTAAACTCTCTTCCACACACTCTGGATTTCAGAAGGCCAAACACGAGGGGATGCAAGGAGCACACGCATACTCGTGTACAAATCACACAACAGCTTTGCACTTATTGAAGCACCTCATCACGCCCTCATTAACTCGCTCATTCTTTTCATCAGGCATCCGCAACGCTCTGCTCCCAGTCTCGTTCCTCTGTGGTAAGGGAACGAGACGTTCCCAAGTCCACCACATTATTTTGCTAACATCCAGCTAATTTTTTTGCGGTGCCAGCCGACCTTTTCCCACTGCCTCTCCTCCTCGCTTCCCCTTGACCTTTTGCCGGTTGCCGTGTCTGCTTTGTCCTTTTGTTTTGCCCTGAGGTAATATCTCACATTCACGTTGGGTGATTTATTTACTGCCTTCCTTACCGTACACGCATACACACACTAATACCCACCCCAAGTGCATTTTGGGTCTTTTTTCTTTTTTTCATTGCCTTTATCCCAAATGCACATACACAAAAGCGTGCACACACACTTCAAGGAAGAAACAAACTTTTTTTGTGGCCAGTAAAAAAAAAAAGAAGCTTTTTTTATATTAAATAAACAAAGAGAAAAGCATAGGCTTACTGCTGGAACCGCAAACTTAATTTGTAAGATTGAGTTTCCTCACATCCCCTTAAGGAATGTCCACTGAATTATTCCAACTTCTTCCGTGGACAACTATAATCCTGCAGGATGCATGTGAAGTGAAGAGAATTTTCCGATTGTTGTGATTTTATGAGGAACGACTTACTTAAATAAGTGACTCTTCCAATTTCACCTCCTTCAACTCTATTTCCCCTTTTAATCTGGTGACTCATGCCTCTGTTTTGACTGACTGTCTGTCAGCCTAAGTAGCGTATGATTGAGGTTTATTGCAGCAGATTTGGGAACCTCTGTTCGTATTTGCCGGAGGCTTTTTCTCTGCTGCTCTGTGTTGAGTTGAATTCATTACCAGGCGCAGACTTGGTGCTTGTCTGCTGTAGGTGGCAGCATCTTTCATACACTAGCTACTCCTCTGCCAAAGTTGAAGCTTGCCTCGAGGGCAGAGTTCAGCATGAGACTTTCTTTACTTTGATTTTTGAGAGTCGATTTGCTCTGCTGTTGACCCGACCTTCTGTGCTCGCTATTACAGATATCTCACATCAAACATCAAACTTGAATCTAGGGTTTGTCTGCCAAAACAAGTCCTTAAAGAGGGGTAACTGTAATGCTACAACATATTGGAAATTGACCTCAGTAGCTCAAGTCTGTATAAATTAAATGTGACTTTTAAAGATTTGGTTGCGTTTTATATAACTCAAAACTACTACTCGTGTTTTTTAGATTCATTTATTAATGAGATGATATTGGCCGGTGGTTCTCAACCTTTTTGACTTGTGAACCCTGAATATCCATTTCTGCCAACTTGTTATTTATCACCAGAGTCTTGAATTTTTCAGTCACAATACCTAAAAAGGCATTTTGTTAACTTGTTATTTAAAAAAAAAAAAAAAAAAAAAAGAAAGAAGCAAATTCATATACTGTATAAATATTATTTAGTGTAACCTCAAACCTCTAGCTTGACAACTCAAGGGTTTTAACTTTGGGGGCAGTAAATTGACCATCATACATGATTATTCCTTCTGAGAAAATTCAACAGAATAATATTAAAGATTCGCTTCAGACACTTCAGTCAGAAACAATCTCTAAAAGAAGTAACCATTTCTTCCTGTTATTAATATTTATTCTAATTCAGTATCTCTTGCTACAAACGCTGAGTATTGAAACAAATGAAAATTAAATGCTAATTTGGTTCGAGGGTCTGTCTCCAAAACAGCTTACAATTCCCTTACTGACAAAGAAAGAGCCAGTGATGAATTTGTTCAAGCATTCAGATAATCGTCTCAGTCAGGCTGTGTGACCAAGCAGAATGTCTGCATTATCAGTACTACAATACCCATAAGCCCTAGGGTTTACACTGTCAGCCAACCAATTAACTCCAAATGGTCTTGTCGGCCAATTATGCTGAAATAATGATACTATGGAGTCCCCCAACAACCAGCATACACACAAATACACTCTCTCACACACACCCAGATGCCACCTTACTTCATTAACATGCCAGCCACTTTGTATTTTGTGTGTGTGTGTGTGTGTGTGTGTGTGTGTGTGTGTGTGTGTGTGTGTGTGTGTGTGTGTGTGTGTGCGTGCGTGCGTGCGTGCGTGCGTGCGTGCGTGCGTGCGTGTGTGTGATGATGATGAAATAGCCATCTGCCATGGGCAGGCGCATGTGGATCCCAAATGAAGATGAGTGGCTGGCTTCAAACAGCAGCAGACTGTAATGAACAGGGAGTATTTCCACCTCCGGGCAACCTAACCTATACCTACCAACGCAGCGCCAGCGCCTCTCACTCCCTCAGATAAAGAAACACCGGTCAATTACTCCCTTTTCTTCAGTTTAATCTCTTCCTATCCCTTTCTCCTTCCTTTCCATTTGATTTTTTTTTTCCTCCTCTCTCTTTGAAGATGATACCATTGTAAGTGGGTCAACAGAGAGCAGCGTCAGCTGTTTGCTGATATTTGTAGAGTGAGAGTATGATGTGCAGTGTGTGTGTGTGTGTGTGTATGTGTGATAGAGAAAGAAAGATTCACTTTGTGTTTGATGAGTAAGCCCAGCGCTGTGATCATTAAGGTGCTCTCAGGGTATTGCGTACTCATGATCAAATGATTAGATGATAACAGTCCAGCCCTAATAGTTGATGGCATTTAAGCTCTTCCTGACAATTTGTGTCTATTAAAGGCACTCCATACAATTGAAGAGAAATTGAAAATTGTTCTCTATTACAAGTGAAACCTTTGATTTCAATAATATGGTTCACTTAAAGATACATTAACTGCGCTCTGTCTTTTAATCTTCTGGGTTAAATGACATAGCTGAAGCATCAAACTGAAGTTCTGTCATTAATCTTTCAATAATATATGATTGTAATTCCTGCAAGTTTTTAATCATTTTATAAAACTCCAATGAAAATGAAATAAAAGGACCACCAGGTAGCATTACCTGTTTGGGCTTGGAGCAAAACTTATTGTTTACCCTTTAGATCGCCCTAAAAATGTTGCCACTATAGCAGCCGTGGATTTCGAGTAGGAATGTGGGTAACGTGCCAAAAAAAAAATCCATATGGATGCAAACTTTTACTTCAAGGTTGTGACTTGGAGGTTGAGAAATAATGGATTAAATGGCAAACCATAACCGAGGATCAGAGGACGCATCAAAGAGATGCCAAATGTTTGTGTAAGATTATACAGCTACAGTGTAACAGACAAGTTTGGATGTCTCCCTTTGGAGCTCATCAGTGCCCATCACAGTCAGGCTGCTGTGTAGGTCCCATTGTTACTGTCATAACTGGGTGTGAGTGCATGTACAGTATGTGCTTAAATATGTGATGATTGCTATAGGAGAGCTCGTGCTTACAGGATATTTAGGTGTGCTTTCATGTCGGGCTGGATGTGCATCATGTCTTGTGTATCCTGGTGTTTGTCTGGGTGTGCACATGCCTGGGTGTAGACGAGCCCCACATGAGACCTCTCAGACACAAAGGGGGTAATATATGTATAGAAGGGCCTCTGCGTCCCGCTCTTATGGAAATACAAATACGGTGTAGCTCAGTGTCTCCATGCTTCCTGGTAATGCCTGCTGCTAAACCCCAAATGGACCATTATGTGTCTGCAGAGTGTGAGGTCAAGAGACCTCCGATGGAAATTGGAAGGGGGGGTTGAGGCACATTAATTCAACCTGGGTTGAGCAGTACATGCTCAAATACATGCTCATTCTGTGAAGCACACATAAACACACACAGACACACCTCGAAGATGCATATATCCGCCTAGAAAGGCTAAATATGCACACATACAGATAGGCTGGACGTGCACTGTGCAGGATATGCATGCATGATTAACTTTGCTAGATTTAAATGTGTGTGCACAGGCAGGCACAAACAGACATATATAGACACACTTATCTTGGACTCCAAAGCCCATGATGGACCTAACTTGGTCCAATAATCTGCACTGGCCACATGCTTGGGAGATCAATGCCGTGATTACACCAGAATGGCTCTAGCACACACACACAGGCACCCCCCCCCCCACACACACACACACACACACACACACACACACACACACACACACACACACACACACACACACACACACACACACACACACACACACACACACCCACACACACCTCAACCCCCAACTCCCCTCACTCCTGTGCGACCTTATCTCCCAGGCTTAATCAAATTGCCAGTGAGATGTAGAGGCTGGTGCTGAAGGTTGTGGATGGAGGATAGCCTGGGAGGGAGAGAGAGAGAGAAAGACAGGAATAATGAACACAACCACAGCTCCACTCTGCCTCAGAAAGGGAAAGGTGTTATAATAGATGTGGACAGACGTTCTCTGTCAGCAGCCAGCGCTCCATTCAGCCTCTCATCTCCCGCTTTAAACACGCTCTCGCCATCTCTTACCTACCCCCCTCCTCCTTCGACAGTCCTCTGTAACCTTTTGCTATCTTTGGCCGTCAATGTCTCGCTCCCTCTCTCCCTCCCTCCCCCTTCTCGCCTCCCTCTAGCGTTGTCTCTGTCTTTCACTGCCTCTATCCTGCCGCTGCCTTAACACCACACCTCTTTCTACTTGTTTTTTCTTCTTCTTCCCACCTATTCTTTCACTCCCTAATTCCTCTTTCTCTTCTTCTTTCCTCTTCCTTCACTCCATCTCTCTCTCTCTCTCTCTCTGCAGCAGTCTCTCACTCAGCTCTACATATCTTCAGCAGTAATTGACATTTTCTATTTGCCAGCCTCTTTTCCTGTCGGCTGCCAGCCAGCGTCACCAAGGCAACAGCGATAGGTCTCTGTGCCTGGCGAGAGAGGGAAATGGGGAAAGGGGAGGAGGGGTTAAGTCTAGCTCTGAACTGCTTTCTCCTCTTCCCCTGACACACACACACACACACACAAACATACACATACCACTACTTTGACCTGACAGGACCCTCGGCAGCCCACTTAGGGAATAGTTATTAAGCAAAAAATAATCATGAAAGTGGCGTTCAATAAGGGCATTTAAGCTAATTTAAGGAGTTAATGATCATTTTATGATCCCGCAGGGCAGGAAGGTAAATGAGAATGGTCATGTGCTCTATGTACACATATAATCCTTCAGTATGTTATATCCATATGGATTATGATATAGAGAGCTATTAAATATAATAGGCATTTCATGTCTTTGCTATGAACACGAGCAATGCCGCTGGTTGATGTATATTCGGCAGTAAATTCAGATGTGCAGATTGGGCATCGTCCCGTTTATCTTTGATTTGTTTGATGCTCTGTTTTTCTATTCTCTCTATCATTCTTTATTATTTTGTGTGTGAAAGGAACTTATCTTTTCAAAGTAATGTACAAATGTAAATGACCAACCTAAAAAAATGTTGTGGAAGTTATTGTATTTGTGACATTAAGTTTGTTATATTTTTCATTTTCCTGAGATGCCAAATCTTTGTATGATGTTGGCATATGCCTTAGAGGTTGCTTGAGGGAATTTTTGAAAATGCAATAAATCTAACAAACAAAAGAAGCCAAAGGTTTACCTTAATTAGTGACAAAATTGTTTGTTCACAATGCCCCAAAATGTCCTTCCTTCTTTTCCTAATGATCTGCCAGACATTAAAGCAACCAGATTTCAACTTGCTTGAAATGTGAAGGCCGACAAAGAGCGAAAATTAGGATCAACGCGATCAGTGTGGAATAAAATGTGCTGTTGTACTTTATGTGTTTGTGTGTGTGTGTGTGTGTGTGTGTGTGTGTGTGTGTGTGTGTGTGTGTGTGTGTGTGTGTGTGTGTGTGTGTGTGTGTGTGTGTGTGTGTGTGTGTGTGTGTGTGTGTGTGTGTGTGTGGCACAGAGTGCTGTCACCTTGTGTATCCTGAGACCAAATAATGAGAGAGCACAGTAGAGAGATATGTCACTGCTCTCTGTCATTCAACAGTTTTTCTTTTCCTTTACTCATTATTTTGTTTTCTCTCTCTGGTTATTTTTCCGTAGCTTGGATTTTGATTCGCGCTCATGGCCATAGGTGAAGGTTGGCATGTAGATCAACTGGTAGTGAAAAGCTTTGCTTTCCGGCTCAGCAACTCACTCCTAACAAAATAGGAACAACCCACCATATTCTCCCAGAGAACTATGGGCTCAGGCTCCGAGCTCCTGACTCATCACAGCCGCTTCATGCTGAAGGTCCAAAGATAATGGTGTGGATTAAAATGATAACTTGAACCCTCTTATGCATTAAAGTTACTGCTTCATTATAGTTGTCATCATGGCAAAAACTGTCCCGAATTGTGGTTTGAAACGGGAAGTATTGAAACATTTATCCAACCTGCCTCCTCCTAACAAGAAAAATTCACAATATATATATATATATACGTTATATATACGTTGTACATCATCTGAGCTGCATCACTTGTCTGTGACTATTTATTTATTTATACAAGGTTACTTAACTTTCAAACGTAACTGTGGAATAAACGGTAATAAAAGCTGTAAGTGATAAGTTGCTCGCCTTAAACAGTGGGGTTATTTTTTGGAAGAGGACAGTCTCTGAAGGTCACAGTCTGATGAAGCCAACAGAACTACATCAGCTGCAAAAAAAGGTCCCCAAAGTGGTCACTCTCTTTCCCCCAGAAACGGAGGCCAACACCAACTGCAAACATGTTTGACTTCCTGCTGACAGTACGGATCCTTAAACATACAGCCAGTCATAAATATCTTCAGTGACAAGAAGAATTAAAACTGCAAGCAGTGATATGCGGGCTCTCACACGCTGCACGTTGGTGATCTACATAATAAAAAAAAGTATTACTATCAAATATGAAAAGAAAGTTTATGGCCAGAAATCCAAGAAGACACACCCTTTATTTTTTGATATTGACTTTTATTTTTGTTTAATTGTTGACCTTTGGTTTGGTATTAGTATGACTGCATTTACAACACAAAGCCATTCACAAAACACATATCAGATGTATCGTCTCACCACGCCGGATGTATGTGTCACGTTTCATGAGGTTTCAAGCATCCTTTGACCTTAAAGATCAACTTTCTGTGTCACGGCGAAACATCAGACTTTGCCACATTGCCATGGCAACGCCCTTTGATGAAGTCAAATGAACTTCTCAATATATCATCAACCACATGTTAAGGCTGTTCTGAACCGACTTTAGGTTCATGTGATCAACCAGCTCGACGTAGCCTGTGAAAGTATGAAAAGTGTAATTTCCTGTTGCCAGCGGGGGGCGCTATGACTATGAGCGAATATTACCTTGCAGATGTGTTCAGGGCTGGACTGTTATCATACATGTAACGTTTGGAGACGGTCGGTCCATGTACATAAGATTTACACCAGTTTGTAGTTTCATGGCAGACGCTCAAAATGGCCACCAAGCCACGGGCACACCCATCGATGAAAACAAATTCTTTTGATAACTTTTAATCCCAAACGTTAAGATTGCACTGACAAAATTTCAAGTCGATCTGCCAAAATCCCTCGGAGGAGCACACAATTCGTGTGAATTTCCAAAAATGCCGAATAAATTTAAAATGGCTGACTAACGAGGAATCTTGCAACAGATGGTCTTCTTCCTGCAGAGCTCTGATCTCAATGTCTTGTCAGTCTTGGATCACATGAAAAGAAAAAGATGCAAAGACTTGATTAATTCACAGAACTGTGGCAAGATCAACCCGCGAAGTATCTTGAAAAACTGTGAAGGTGCATTTAGGAGAGTTGGTGCTGACAAAGGGTGGTCACACAAAGTAGTGATTTGATTTTGTGTTATTTGTTTACCGCACTCTGTATGTTTTTGAAAGCATCCTCAAATTACTTTTAGTGTTTAAAACATGAGTACAGAGCTGCATATTTGTCTCCTACTGTATGTATGTACTCATTCATTATTAAATAATTTAGATGTGTAATGTCTAGAAATAGCCCGATAGTGTAATAGAGTCTGCAATATTGCTGAGACTTAACTTCTACTGCAAATACAAGGCTTAAACTGAACTTTTTTTTTTTTTTTTTTTAACTTTTAAACGTTGATTGTCCTGCTGTCTTCATTACAGCGAGACAATATGGCTGCTTTGCTTTGGATTCTGCCTTCAGTGTGCTTACGTAGCAGTGAAAGATGATAGTGGTTTGTGGGGGGGTTACCGGTCTGAAAAAGCAGATAACCAGCGGGACCGGAACCACACCTCATAAACCGCACCAATGGCTAAATTGAAGACCAGTGTGATTTCCATCAGCATTCGGGTTTATACTGCGACCAGGCGGAGATTCCAGCCATGATTAGGGAGGGGATGCATGAGATATGACTGGACTCTAATAAACCAGTATGCAAAGCAATGATATACGTGCACAATCTTGTCTCGATCACACGCATGTGTGGTTTGTCTTGTGATTAAAAATGCATCTATTTGGTGCAAAGCAATTTTATAAACAGACCGTTGGCATGGCACAGGCACAGCTGAGAATGACTTTCACCTCTTCCATTCTGTGTAATAAGAGGCTCCGGGACTGTCACTTTTTACTTGTATCCACAGGGCACCAAGAAAAAGCTCCTTTTGGGCAAATTGCTCCATTACCTTTTTTGTCCTGTTTCTGCACACACACTCCCACAGAAATACACTTTTTCATTTCTGCCTTCTTCACGGCTTCATCTTCCTCCCTTAATGAGCAGCTAAACTATTTCAATTAAAGTGTCACCTGTCAGTCAGACAGCTCCAGGTGATGCTTTGCAATGTTGAGCCGACACCAGAGATCCCAAACCAAACTGCCAGCGGAATTCATTTCAATCATGTCTGCAGAGCGATGTTGAACCCAGGGACTCAGACAATCCCCCAGCCTCAACAGATACACACACCTCCTACACTGACTTACCTCCACCCCCACTCACCCACCCACCTCCGCCTGTCTCCTCACTTTAATTAGCTCCGGATTAAATTAAAAGCTATATGTTGGCATTAATTGATTTATCTTGAGACCGGCTCTATAATTACAGGTTCTCAATGGAGAGATCTACGCTGTGACGCTAGAGGCTTCCCTCTATTCATTGTCTGGCTCTCTGTGTGTGTGTGTGTGTGTGTGTGTATGTTTGTGTGCACGTGTCTGTGTGTGCGTGCGTGTGTGCGTGCATCTTTGTGTTGCCTGTGTTTGTGTGTGTGATCACCACCGTAAGCATAATAAGCATTGTTTGAGCCAGTCAGAGGTTAGCGAGCAGGCACCACTCAATGAGCGAGGGAATAAAAGATGATGCAAATAGATGTCGTCTCGCCATAATGAAACACAATTACAGCTTTATTAGAAGATGTAATTGCTTTGTTAGAGCATCTCAATTTGTCCTTGTTGTGCGCCGTTTACTCCTGCCATTACACAATGCACGTGCTCATCCATACTTGACCTGCTATGTAATATGTGACACCCCCCTTCAGTTATTATTCCTCAAGCATCGAGAGTTGTCTTTATTGTCTTTAAGGGGAGAAGTTGGCTTCCACTGGTAATGGCTGGTTTGCTGTGAAATACATTGAGTGAGCCTCAAGGCTTCGGCTGTATTACTGTCAATTGGTATTCTGTGTCACACAGACGCACTCAGCCTAAAATGTAGAGACACTTACCATAACACGCTGACTTAAAAGTGGCCAGACATGCACATTTTAACCTGCTGATGCATACAGACAAGCAGCCACGAAACTTTATACACACATGCTCACGCTTTTTCTCGATCTCTCTACCCTAACTCCTCTCATCCACTTCATGTAAATGGGGCAGAAATTTAACCTGCCGCACTTCAGTGTTTCCTTTCCCACTCTATTCTTCCTGCCAGTACGCTGTACGCATCCTAATCGGGGCCAGCACAGTGCCAAGAGCTGTCTGTCCGTCAGATGTAACACCATAGGCTAGCCGACTGGCTGGCATCGGGCCCAGAGGTGTGAAACGAGCCCACTGGGGCCTATAGTCTGGTTTGAGCACAAGTCAAACCTACTCAGGACATCATGAGAGACGGAGAGAGACGGGGCGAAGGCAGAGTGAGTGCAGTGAGGTGGAGGCTGAAAGGACGAAGCGGATGGGAGGCGAGAGAACAAAGGAGTGAGGGAGAAAGAAAAATATAGCGGCAGCTCATGTGGGGAATGAGGGAGAGAGGAAAAGAAGGGAGGAAGATGGATCGAGAGAGGGGATGAGAGATGGAGAGACATGGCTCATCTGCTTCTGCTTTCTGGCTGCAGCGAGATTGCAGGATTTCCTAGATCAGCCAACTGTGGAAGTGAATTTTTCCCCAGCTTGTCTCCTCTCACTCCCTTTCTTCCTCCACCTCTCTCACCCTTTCTCCCAGTCCCTCATCTTCTTTGTGCCTCCACTCTCGTCCTTGTCACTGAGCAATGGATTAAATTCCTATTTCCTTTCCAATGCTGTGATATCAGATTATGCTCCCTTATCCTCTGTCTGTGGTACCTGTCGGTCTTCTTATACCGACATGCTCCTATATTGTCACTATTTTCCGAGCTTTTGTAGGTAAAGCCTTTTGGGGGGAAACATTTTTTTATAGTGTTTTACAAGACTGGTGACTTCTTGTCTGGAAAACAAAAAAAACACAAATATGACAACAAATCAGTTCTAGTTTTAGACAACCCTTCAATCTTTTAAGCCAAGTTTTATTTATTTTTTTGCTCGAGATGGGGAATAAATGTAGTCATGAGTGTCTGTTTGGTTCAGCAGTTCATCTGTCCATCCAACACTTACGAACAGAGACATCAAGACAAATACTGATCAGATTGATGTAAAGCAGTGTTTTTTTCTTTTGTGACCTCCTTTCAAGGATGAAAACATTTCGCAACCCTCAGCCTTGCAGCATCTCACAAGTTGATGGTCGTTAGCGAATACAACCACATCGTATTGACTTTTTATGTCATGTTTGGTGAGTTTCAATTAAAGAGAACTATAAGGTATTACAATAGATGATAACATTAGAGACACAAGGTTTCTACAACACACCGTGAATATAAGTCTCATTCTAAAATGCAGATAATGTACTTGGTAAATTGCATGTTTCAGAACGTTATTCTTGGTCCATGTATCATGTAATTGCATCACGTTTCAGGCAATCCGGAAAACACTTTTTTTTTAAACAGGTCATTATATTTTATATTATTGATATTATTTTGTGATTGTAGGCATCAAAAAAGAAAAAAAGGGTGGTAATTTTCTGTTTCACTTTGATCTGGGTAATCAAAGAAAAAAATCTTAATTCTGTTTCGTTGCATCTGCAGCCTGAGCTGCAGAATCCACATACCTCGCGGGAGCCAGCAGAGTTATTAGGAAAAAACTTTGTAAGCATTTTTGAAATTAAACATTCAAAAACATTTCAAGAAATAAAAGAAAATTTAGCAGCACTGAATCAGAGAATTACCTTCATCGTCACAGTCTTTGGTGGGGACTCAAGCCTGTAATTAACACAGGAGTGACCAAGAGCATTGTTAAACTCATAAATAGTATTTCCTGTAAGGTTGCAAGATTTCCAATAAACCTTCCCTATAAACCCCGCAGGTGAAATCTTTTGATGTCCTCACTGATATTTTTTTTTAACTTTGGGAGTTTAGATCGGTTAACTATGGTGCAGCCCAAAGTGTGTTTTGGCCAGTGTGTTGTTTTATGAATAGTTTAAGAGGACATAATGACACTCGCGTTTTCCTAATTAATTCTCCATTAGACATGCTCATATCATGCAGCAACAGTGATTATACTAGTTAAGCGTGTACCTGCGTTGAGAGTATTTTTTCATTTAAGTCTTCCAGTAATACCCAATTATTAAAGTTAGCAACCACACATACTGTAGCAACAAGAAGACAAAATTAAAACTGCAAGCAGTGATATGTGGGCCCTCGCAGCTCCACGTCGGGGATCCAGCAGGTCGGGGCCGCCGGCTCCCCGACGTGCAGGACGTGAGGGTCGGCATATTCCCGCTTGCAGTTTTATTTATTTTTTTCTTGCTCTTGTTCCTTATTTTTTGTTTTGTTGTTGACTTCTGGTTTGGTATTAGTGTGACTGCATGTACAAACCTGAACGGCTTACCCTTAGAAGGACTCACTTTAGGAGGTCTCACCCTCTGTGAACCACGTGGCTTACCCTTAGAGGGATTTACTCTACGTGAACCGTGTGGCTTATTAAGGGGACTCACCCTCAGTAAACCGTGAACCTTGTGTGTTACCTCGGCGGGTAAACCGTGAACCTTGTGTGATACTGTACCTTGGTGGGACTCGAACCCTTGTCTTCATGAGGTCGTTTCCAGCGAGGAGTTGGCGTTGTAGACCGCTGGACTATCTTCGGCAACGGAGGATGAATCGTAGCAGGAGAAAGAGTTTCACGGAGTTCACTCAAAGCTTCCAGAGACTCAACCGACAGTCTGGTTAACTCAACAGGTAAAAGACTCTACTTCACCAAGGTTGCTATTAATGGTTCAAATTCCACCTTGTACTGTTGATGGTGATTCAACTTTTAGTGAAGTTGAAACATTTGGAGAAATTGAAAAAGTTTAGCATACACTACACATTACAGGAAGATATTTAATATCACTGCAGACCCCTTCAAAATGTATATCTACTATCCAAAGAGTGAGCCAAAGATTTGTCACTGCAGCCCATCACCTGGGAACATTGGTGGTGCAGTGGTTAGCACTGTTATCTCTCAGTAAAAGGTTTGGGGGTTCAATTCCCCCTTCTGTAATTATTATTATTTTTTTCAATCATACTATAGCATGTCATCCAAATTATGAAAAAAAAAAGAAAAAAGTCATACTACAGCAAAAAGTGACCTAAAAGTCATTTTTGGGTCACTTTTTGGACATGCTATAGTATGACTTTTATATCATATTTTGGACGACATTTGGCCACGCCCACTCGTGACTCCACTAAAATACCGAATTTTTCGCCGGGAGAGACGCGTGTACCAACTTTCATGAGTTTTTGAATATGATAAACCCTCCAAAAAATGCAGTTGTTTATGGAGAATCATAATAATCGCTTGGATAACAATAGGGCTTTCACACCATTGGTGCTCGGGCCCTAAAAATTATAATTTGTGATTTTATCCCTGCTGTAGTTTTATTATCAGAGTGATAACTGCAGCCTAAAAACTCTGGATATTTCTGGTCAGTTAATGCTTTTGTGATTATTACCCAGGCTACATGCCATCTGTCAACACGGGTGAACTCGATAGTAAAGGTTAATATCTGCCATAAACATTAATTCTGCTCAGACGTCATTAAAATGTCTGATCATATTTTACTTTATTGCTCTGCAGACTCCCACAAGCTATGTGCAGCAGTCGCTTTAAGTGCATTCACATTTCATCAAAGTAAGTAATAGTTTTAGGATTTTTTTAAAATTTTTTTTGCTTATTAGATTTTTTTTGATGAAAATGTAAAACCCATTTTAATCTGTTTTCAAATTGAATGAAAAACCTGAAAAAATGGATGATACACAGGATTTTTTTTTTAAACAGGTAAAGAGTGTTAATATTCCAGTTGCTAGCTAATAAAGTGATAACGAGCAAACAGCACTTTTGGTTCCACATGTACAGTAAATGCATTTGAAATATGGATTTTCCACGTATCTCGGCTAGCTCAGTGGTTGGTACTGTAGTTACGTGTTTTGCATCATTATTGAGCTGAGTACCATTCTGCGTTGAAATCCATCAGCTAAGCTCTGTTTGAAGGCGCAGCCTGGACAATAAATGTCTCTTCAGAGCTCTCTACCTTTTTTTATGAGTCCTTCAGACAGAAATGAGTGTCTCTCTGAGAGCTGAACCAGCCTGCGCAAATAATTTTCAGTAAATGACATGACAGGAAGTTATGCTGTACCTTAAAAGGAAAATAAGTTTCTATTGGCACATCTGAATTCAGGAGCAGTTGGTCACAACTTGTGCACACTCAGGGGTGAAAGGTCACTGCCTTTAACCCTAACCCTTAAGGGTAGTGGTGGAAGCATTGCTAATACCCAACATGTTTGGAAACCTGAGAGGAAACTTCCATGAATTTGGAGAGACCGTGCAAACTTTCCAGTCTTACTGTTAAGTAACAGTGTCAACCACTAAATCACTGTGCTGCCACTGTATATGCCAATCATAAATACATAAAAAAGATGCTTTTCCGTACTCATGAAAAAAGGCCTGATGAGTTAAACTATAAGCTAATGACAAGTGGTTATCCTCAGTCATTCCATTTCTGACTAGCTGTCAAAAACCAAAGCCAGCTCCCCACCCAGATCACAGTTTGCCCTCCTTCTTCCATCCATCTCTCTGTTCTTCTGGACGGATGGACAGCAGATAAGGCCTGCTTCCATTGCAGTATGTTATACCCCATCTCGCGCTAAGTGACCTATGATTTATTGCACATTATTAACTTAACTGAGATTGTTCTCCAGATACATAGGCGTCGATAATGTCTGATTCCTCTTTAATAGGCCACTTCTGACAGTATTCATAATGTGCCATTTGCCCTGATCTCTCCCTAATGTATTCCCGCTTTGTGAAAATTCCACTAATTTAGGGGTGGGGGGTGAAATGGGCCAAAGGGAATGGTAGATCAGGAGTGGGATGATTCTCCCATCACTTAGTTAGCCCACAGGCACAGACGGATGCCTTTGGGGATGGAGGAAAAAAGCAAAGTTTGTTCATGTGTGAAATCCTCATTCGGGGTTTTTTTTTCATGAAGGATATAGAGCTGGCAATCTGTATCTATAGATTGCTGCTGGTATTGCATTACCTTATAGTATCAATTTTATTTTTGAATAAAGTATCATTTAATTTTTTTTGTATCATGCATATTAATGGTAGAAGGCAATGAGTGGATCTTGTAAATTAGTTTTTAGTATATTACGGGCTTTATTTTGAAAAACGACTCGCGTGCACTTGGCAACTTTTCCATTGTAGGATTCTCTTACCACCCTCACTCTCCCTGACCTCTAATCTCACCCTGACCACACGCTCCATATCTCCAAAGTGATGTGCTAACTGCTGTCTAACACACTCCAGTGAAACACTCCAGTTGACCACCATCATCTCCACTTCTGTTAATCTTCCTCTCTCCAATCTACTGTGGTCATAAACCCATACACTCTATATCTTCAAATGAAGTTCATCTCTGTCTGATAAAACACTCTGTGCACGCACGCACACACACACACACACACACACGTTTTCCTGTCTGTCCACTCGTCATTCTCTAATTCCCCCTCTTTCTCTGTCAGGTGTGTGTGGTTTTGTGTGTGTACTGTGTGTGTCTGTGTTTTGAACAGCAGCAGGGTTTATCTTCTGTCTCTGTGTAATGTGGTGCAAACAAAGGCACCGTCCACACGGCCCCAGCCTGCACTGCAGCAGGACTGTAAAGACTGCTACTACAAAAGCGAAACCCTCGCCGACTGCCTGCCTGTGTAAATCCCACTGCTTTCACCAATTAACACCAGGGACGAAACTCACTGCCTGCGTGCCGTCTGCTGGTGTTTACCAGTAGAAAAAGAGAGGGGGAGAAAACATATTGCATAGCCATGTAGCAACTGTGTTACAATATGCGTGAGCTGATGTTTATGACTGTTTAGATAGCCATAACCACAGCAGGCGGCGATGGTAATAATGCCGTGTTGACATTAGCCCAGGTGGGAATATGTCAGCGTTGCATCGCCACCGCCTAATTGCCACGTCTATTGTAGTGTAATTAATGCTTAATTGGCAAGCTTGCTTCAATCATCGGTGGGGTCATTAAGAGAAGTGTCGCACACGCTATAAACAAATGTTACCTGGATGAATGCAAATGTTTCCGTCCTTTCTGTGCCGCCAAGAACAAGGAGTAAATGCACCGAGGCATCCATCTTGAGGTGGATGTGGCTGCTGAAGGATTGAACGAGGACAAGGTTTCCATGGTGCTGCTTTTCACTGCTGCTAAGTTGCTATTTTGTCTGATTGTCTGTCTTTTTTTTCGAAGGTAGCTTCAATGTGGTTTATCATGTTCTCTGGGTTGTTATTTGGAGATGGAGCCCCCAAACTACCGTGCTGTCACACTCCAACCCATGGAAGAAGACTGGGAGGGGGAAGGAGGGATTGTTCGGGTGTGGATGGGGGATACAGTCATTGGAGGAAGGGTTGTGTGTGTGTGTGTGCGTGTGCGTGCGTGCGTGCGTGCGTGTGTGCATGTGTGGATGTTTATGGAGGGCTGGGGGGGGCATAGTTGGGGGAGGAGAGGCAGAGAGGAGGAGAAGAGGGCATGCAGCGTGCAGCTGGAAGAGGTAGAGATGAGCGGGGCCGTGAAATTGGCACCACACTGTCCACTACCCACAGCCCCCGCCACCCCCCCCCCCACACCCCACCGAACCCCACCCTTTCCCCCGGTCGCAACCTGCTGCCCGCTTGCCCCCTCCGCTCTGTTCTACCAAAGCCAAGAACGTGTCTGCACGAGTAAAGTGTGTGTATACATGTGTGTCTGTACCCCAGGAAGCTACGTATCACACTGGTTCTGTTTGTAATGGCCACATATATACACTACACACACACACACACACACACACACACACACACACACACACACACACACACACACACACACACACACACACACACACACACACACACACACACTTTATCCCACCCTCTCTGCCCCTCCTATGGAGTAGTCATAACTCACCTAAATTGTATTTGGTAGGTGGTGCAAAGACGTAGAGTGCATGGCGAAATGTAGCTGAGACCATGAGAGAGCAGTAATGGATGTGAGGGCAAGGTATTGGAAGGAGGGAAACAATCGACCTTTTGGCCCCTGAAAACACGTTATGCATTTAGGGAGGACGCGCATACACCTGAGTGGCAAACATGCACGTGTGCATTCTCCCTTATCCAACCTTTCCTGTGCTTTTTGTGTACGCACGAGACCTTCAGCTGTCCTACTCAGGTATATAGAAGTCTGTATACACAATAAACATGCTATAAAAAAAAAAAAATTGTACTCCTTATATGCACTTATACTGCCAATATGATTAAAATCATATCCACAAACAAACTTTAAAACACATGTCTGCACACACACACACAAAGATGCACACACTTCTACCTTTTTCTCTCAGTGGGCCTTGTTAATCAGTGTTATAGTAAATCAGAGGCCCGGTGTGTGAAGATGGGGGCATAAAAAACTCATCTGGTCAGTGAGAAGGTTTTCTCTGCTGCTGTGTTGACTGTCATCTCAGGTAATTAAAGCAACGGACACGACTGTGATGCCCATGCCCCTTTAACTCTTCCATTGTCACTTTAATCGCAACTAACCTGGATAACCTGCATTCGGGTTGACACACAGCAAAGAAAGCCAGTATGAAGCTAATAAACTGTGGTGGCAGTCTGTTCGAGGAACCATTATGTGGTATTCATCTGAGCATGTCCAAAGGAGGAGGATGGAAAGAGATGGCAAACAAGAAATTATACATTATATGTTGTTTAAGTGTATCATGAAGGGACCAGTTGGGGAATTTAACAATGAAGCTGAGTCAATCAAATGTTTTACATTACTTTTGGGCATATATACTCAGTTGAGTGAAGGACGTCACTCAAAGCAATGCACTCCAAAGTTTATTGAGCGTTTTGCCTATTGTTTTGTTGTGATGGTCTACACATCTTTGTTTGGTTGAGTCCTACCGTTATCATAACCTGGTTTGATGACAATAATGATTGAGTTCAACACTTCATTTACATTTCCTCTCTGTTTTTCCCCTTTCTCTTTCGACCAACAGAGGATTTCCTGAGCAAAGTTGGTAACACAAGGACATCACTTATTGTGAATTATCGGAGTCAGCATTTTATAGTGCCAGGAAACACAACAAATTTAATCTGTTATATAATTTGGTTTTGGTGGTTAGAGAGGAATAGATTTAATTAGATTAGGTTTAATTTGATCTGTTCCTTTAAGAAATGGTGAAGCTTGAAAAGAGGATCCTCAGTAATGGAACAGGGATGTCACTTATGATCATCATTATTGGGCATTGAACAGCATCTGCAGTTTGGACACCCCAAGGCCAATTCCATATTTTGTTGATTTATAAAGTAAACACAACTCCTGCAAGAAACAGACATACAAACTGAACTGTTCTACAAATGTTGATGTAAATTTGCTTTCAAAGTTACTGTATATCAACAGTTTTGAATTTTCTGCGGGTGTTTTATCTACTTTTTTGGACTTCAGAAATCATCAAATTTCTAATTGGCCCAGGGGTATATCTATGTACAGTACAATGTGTACATGTGTATATGTATGAGTCTGACTATTAATGTGTGCATATGTGTATCTTTGTTATGAAGACAAGTTAAAAGTAATACTACAGATCTGCCCTCCAGTTTTTTGGTGTTCGATGTGCTTCAGTCAGACAAAGCCTTGAGATCTGGCAGACTGCCTTCAGCAGCCAAGAAGAAAAAGAACAATTGTCTCAATTGTTATCTCTTCCTCCTCCTCTTTCATCCCTCCTTTAGTGGTCAAAAGAAGGAAGGTAATTCTAGCCAGGTCCTACTTAACACCTTCAATTTGTCTTTTGCTGCTCCCAACCCTGCCCTCCCTCCTCCTCTTCTTTCTCCACTACCTCCCCCTCCCTTCCCCCTGCATTTGTCCCCCTCTTTCCATCTATTTTTCTATCTCTCCGTGTCACTCGGCTTCTCTCTTCCTTCCCCCTGTCTCTCTCTCTCTTTCCCTCTCCTGGTGATGGCTTTCCCTCTCTCTCAAGGTGATGGAGGCAGGTGTGTGTGGGTCTCAGAGAGCACGCCTCAGGGATTATACAGCCCTCTCGCATGAAAGATTCATGATGCTCCGGAGTGTGTGTGTCTGTGTGTCTGTGTGTTGTGTGTAGCACATGCTCAGGCACTGACTGGAAAAAGGGAACATGGAGACACAGAGAAAAAAAGGGACGAGGGTGGGGGGATGGAGGGTACAGAGTGTGAGACAAATTGATGGTGCACAGCAGGGCTAACTCTCCAGGCTGCGATTATACTACTAGCCTTGCACTCACACTTTCAGACGCCATCTTGGTCAGACCTTCCTTATAGAAATTACCAGTGATACGTTTGAAAACAGTGAAACAGGAATGTGCATATCGCCAGTGTCCGGTGAGAAACCATGTGTGTCCAGATTTGGTGAAACAGAATTTTTAATCCAAATGAAGCTTTTGTAAAATCAATGTTTTGGAGCTCTTCGTGGTAAAGGTTTTCACAAATGGGAATGGACCTGTATGGAAAAGAACAAACTTAAGTTGCTTAAATTATTTTCAACTGGAGAGACCTGATCCTAAGAGGACCCTAGCGTAGTAGGAACACCGGTGGCAGCATGATGTGCCATCATTTAAATATTAGCCATGGCTGGAGAGAGCACACATTTTATAATAAGAAGAATAAATGTAAAGCCTGAGACAAATTATCAAAATCCATTTGCATATATGCTTTAAGGACTAATTTACATACATAACTGAAAGTCCTGTTTTCACCTGCTACTTCAAGAATTTAACATATTTTAGCCAACTGGGCCACAGATAGACAGAAGATAAGGATTTTCTAACCATTTTAATATCTGTAAATTAAAAACTCATCATTCATAAGCAGATATCTTTTATATATGTTTCCAATTTACTACAATATTCTGCATATACTCACACCCATTGAGATTCACTCATCTTACCAGCCTGATTGGTTCCTCAGAACCAGCTGGACCTATAAAGACTATCTAATAAATGTTTTTTTTACAGGACAACATGCAGTTGTCATGCAGTGCACACACACTAATGCAAAAACCTATTTAAATCCAATCTTGAGTTACTTCTCATAGAAGTGTGCAGGTGTTAAGACTGAAAATAGCACTGTGGTAAAAAAAAAAAATCCCAAGCATTTTGCCTGTGTGGGCGTATTGCTACAGATACTGGTGAGATGAAATACCATCCAGAGGTTCAGTGTGAGTGACACATCCAGCAGAACACTATAGGTTTACAGCATGATACTGTGCCAACTCACAATGTGTTGATGCAGTAATGTGTTGGTCCGTATACACCTTAACACCCAGAGGCACACACATACTCATACTCTGTGTCCTGTACAGTCAAGTAGTGCTCTATATGAAGTGAAGCTTGATCAGATAGACGCAAAGATTTAGTTGCTGCCAATGTGCAGGAGGTGGCCAAGTTTAATGTCAACACAAATGACCAGACAGTACAATTTGTTACAGAAACTGGGGGAAAAAAATTGTTTTGGAAAGATTTTGTAGTCTGGAGAGGTGTCGGAAGAACAATTCATGTCATGTCTCTCTCTCTCTCCCTGTCTGTATTGTATGTAACTCCCTACTTGTCAGGTTCATGCCAGGAAAGACCGGCTGGCACAATAAGCAGCATTTGCTATGAGCTTCTCAGCCAGAGGAAGTGTGTCATTGCCAAGTGTCTACTGGTGTAGGACAACTCTATTCATGTGCCTTCACCATGGCACTCTGTCTGTGAGCAGAGGGAAGGGAGGAAAGGTGGTGGTGGTTGTGGTTGTGGTTGTGTGTGTATGTGTGTTTATCTAAATCTCATTCAGTGCCCTAATGGCCCTTTGCAGGTCTGTTCCCCCTGCCACTCCAGCATCTTCAAACACATTGCATTATTGCCGCTTTTGATTGCGTTTCAGATTACAGAGTGCTGGTGGTGAGAGCAAAAGTGTCAGATAGGGAGAAAGAGATGGATGAGGATGAGAATGTAGGAAGAGAGGAAGGACGGATCAAGGGGAGAAGAAAAAGAGACAGACAGACAGGGTGGGTAAAAGAGTTTAAATGAGAGACAGACAGAGCGAAAAGTGGAAATAGGAAAAACAGAGGGAACTCTAGAGGAGCGTATTATACAGCCGTTACCCCCCTCTGGTGCAGCCACGAATGGGAGAGGCTGAGTACCCACTATTCCAGTGACCTTGGAGGTCAGTTGGAGGAAAGCAGCATTAATCAAACTGACGCCCAGGCTCAGGCGGATGATAGCAGGCAGCAATGCTCACAACAACCCCCCCTCCCCTCCCCCCTTACAAAAAAAACCCCTCACCCACCACCCTCCCTGGCACCCCCACCAACCCTCCTCACATACACATCCACCTCACTCCAAATGTATTTGCATTCTTCCTCTTCTTTTCTTTTCTGTTTTTTTTTCTTAGTGATATTACCCCCACCCCTCCCCCAATCATCCATCTCTCCCCTTCCTCCTCTTTGTATGCCCTAAACTCCCCCTGGATCTCCAGCCACACACAGTGAATTAACCCATCTCCACCCTGTGTTAATGGACTTCTAAATATCAGCTCTTGCCTGTGGATATGCCACCGCCAACATTTACATTAAATGTGGGATTAAGTCAGTTGCCTTTTGGCCACTGGCAGACATACAGATATCAATTTGCTTGTTTTGCTCACGGCATATGTGTATAGTTTGTGTAGCTAAATGGGTGGTGGGGACACCGACGTGTCTGAGTGTGCAATTCATGTGAAAAACAATATGCAGTGCCAGACCCCAGACTGGCCTATTCATGTGGCCTTTTTGCTGTCCTTTTCTCTAATGTCAAACATACATGTAAAACAGAAGACTGAAGTACTGACCCACACCTATAGAGGCAATTCAGTCTTTTTGAACATTTTTAGAATATTTGATTCATTAATTTTAGTGTCATAAGCTGCTGATCCCAACAGCTACAGTAGGACTTAACTGGCTCATTCATCCTCCCACCCACCTCTCTGTGCAATTCCAACCGGCCAGTGAAAAGTTAAGTCAACAAGCAAGCCTGTACATGCCCACTTCTGTGTGTCGATCAGCTGAAACCAATCAATACTCCCAGCGCCCTCACTGAAGCAGGTGTGTGTGTGTGTGTGTGTGTGTGCGCGCGCGCGAGAGAGAGAGTATGTATGTTTGTTTGGGCTGGGAGTTAGGGGATGGTGATAGCAGGCTGGGTTAATCTGTGGCCATTTGTCTGTGTTGATGATAGTATTGATCTGATGAAGATCATCTGAAGGTTAGGATGTGTTGTCTTTGTTTGGGCTGACTTGATCGTGATACACTGACTGTCCTTTCACTGCCTGTTAATAACTTCATTTCTAATAGAAACATCGAATATCACTGCAAAGGGCCTGTAAAGCAGCAAAGCAACAGACAGAAAAATAAATCTAAGAATGCAATTTCAGGTTAAATAGGAAAATGTGTTAGTATTAATGTTTTGAGGCGAGTGAACACCTGACACATTATTATGAGCATTATTACAGTCAGGGACTTAAGAGAGGACCAAGGCCGATAAGCAAATATTGTGATGTTAGCATTTTGTGATTGACACATCTCCCACCTTCCCTTTCTGTCGGTCATTATCATCATTTCAGAATGATGAAACAGAAACTAGACTTGTTAGTACTTAATTATTCATTTGAATCCATAAAGGCAATCAATTAAGCTTAAGTGTGCAATAAATCTGATTAACCAGTCGGTTCCCAAAACACCATAAAATCCACGCAGGTCTTATATGCTGGTAATGAGTTTGCAAGTAGGGAGGGGGGAAGGGGCTAATAAGTGAAGGTGCTCACCCACAAACACACACACACACACACACACGCACACGCACACGCAGACCCCGGTACCCAGGCCACCATTGTGCTTGATGCTTCTTCTTTTTTTTCGGGTGATAATTTGACATATTAGCTATTTGGGATGAAAGATAAGAAGGGTTTAATGTATGCTAATATTAAGGTCTGCAGCTTGGAACAAAATAAAGCAAGGTCATCAGGAAAAGGCGCACTTGTAATTAATAGATGAATTCATTACAAAAACAATGACTCAGTTCAGAAACACTCATTAACAAGATAAGGCATTTGAAATGGGAAAAAAAGAAACGTTAACGTTAATGCGTTGACAATGAGAGCTTCTAAATTCAACCTTGAGATGCTGTTAATGCAGTCCTGTGCGCATTTGATTGGGCAAATCTGCTGGCCTTTTTTCCGCCACCGCTGGATCATTCCTCATTATTCTCTGACATACTCGCTTGCTGACGCTCTCCCTCCCTCTATCCCAGCCTCCATCTATCCCTCTCCCTCCCTCCCCTCTTTCGCTGGCCTTTACCTGCTTGCTCGTCTCAGGGGAAATTACCACAACTCAGAAACGCTGTCCTACTGCACTGCAACGCTCTGCTCTGCCTCCCTCCCTCCCTCCACCCATGCAGCACACACATATGGACAAACGCAAATACGCACACATATTATCTGCACAAGCGTGCATGCACGCACGCAAAAACATCCGCACAGAGGCTACATAACCCCTTTCCAACCTGGAGAATGGCCCCTTTCGCACCCACTGCACACAGTTCCTTCTTGTTATTGTGCGTGCTCCATAATAGGTACACAGCCATACAGCAGTACATGGAGGATTAGAGACATTTATGCAAAGGGGATTGTCTAACCGTGTATTTGTATGTATTCATGAACAGCACACATGTTTATTTTGTGTCTAGACACCTGGTTATTTTAGAGCAGGGGACTGTGAGTGTGTATATTTCCCCACCAATTGACTTTTATGTGTCATACCTCTTCTGTTTAGGGTAATTCACTCTGTAGTCTTAATGAAAGTTAATGAAAAGGATCCATCCTCCTTTTCTCCACTACCATGCCTTCAGCTACTTGCAGTCTGTCTTATCTCTCAATGCAATGTTGAGATGAGATGAGCAATGAGAAACTCAGCAAGCTTTTTACCACTGCACTGTTATTTAATAGATAGACACTTCAATCACATTGCTAATCAGAGTGAGAAAAACTCACAATGTATGTTTCAGCTCAAACCGCACAGCTACTACTCGCAAATGTTGCCTTGAAGTAGCCGAATTGGGAGAGTCGTTGTGGCACATTCTGCTTTTATGTGCGGTTAGGAGATGGTTTCTTCCTGTCAGAATTATCGTCATTACGGGCCTTTTGCATATGTCAAGTCATGCCTTTGGAAATGTCACTTTGAGCGAAGCAGCAGTAGCTCGCTGTCTGCATTTTTAATACTCACATGAGGCTGTGAGGTTTAATACTCACATAAAATCCAGACTGTGGAGGAGGATTGTGTATTCATAATCAATACCAAAATACTGACACCCCCAACTCATCAGTCATCTGTATCACACAGCAAACTATAAACATCTTCTTCTGAAATGCAGTGTACAGGGAATAAAGATATAAAACCAAGATCTGCTTTTGGACTGTCATTAAATGTTTGGTTACCCCTCAGATCATGTATGTTTGGTTAATTCCACAAGATTAAATGCTAAAATAATACATTTAGAGAGGTGCTTTGTATTTTACAGTAAGGACATAGATTTGAAGTACTAAAAATTCATCCTATAACTTTACCTGCTCTGTCATAAACTATGAAATAGAAAATTACTTCTCAAGAAAAAGATATAGCTTGTTGAGATTCTGTTTATGTAATTTGTCTGCATCTTATTAACGTGTGTGGTTATTAATGTATCTAGCGGGAAATACTTTGTCTTGTGGGGAACATGTTTAAATGATAAAATGTAGTCACAAAGTCCATGCATTAAATTTGCATGTGGCCATGAAACATACAGGTGTGTATGTGCATTTGTGATGTGACAGTAAAGTGAGTGTGTGGATGATATTCATAAGACTCTGGTTCGGTGTATGCACATGCATTCTTGTGTGAATTTGTGCATGTGTGCATGTGAGAGTGGTAGACTCTGGCGGGCGGCAGGCTTGAAATTAAAACCTTATGCGGAACACAGCTCATGATTGGACTGGAATTAAAACAAAAGGCAGAGGAGAACTCTGAAAAAAATGGAGTGAGGAGAAGAAACAAAGAGAATGTTAAGGAGAGGAGGAGGAGAAATGTATTGTCTGAGAGGAAGGAGTGAGGAATTGCCTCCACTGCAGTCCCCACTGCTTGTGTCTGGGTTGTTCCTTATCAGAATGTCAGGCGGACCTTTAGCATTGACTCACTTCTGTCAGCAGTCTGCTTAAATGTGAAAGCAATTAGGGAAATTGGCGGAGTCAAAGAAACATCTCAAAAGACACCTAAAAGAATAGCTGTGATGAGTTGGAGAGCATATGTGCACATGGGAAGATGTGTGCACATACACATAAATCCGTGTGTGTGTGTGTGTGTGTGTGTGTGTGTGTGTGTGTGTGTGTGTGTGTGTGTGTGTGTGTGCGTGCACAGTCTGTCTCTTTTCTTCTCACCTACATTACTACACACTCACCTGAGTAGTTCTTGCCTTTGATAGCTAAGATCATGTCAAACCGCTGTCCTTATTTCAACTCTCAGTTGTCCTTTGTGTTGAACATCCCTCTTTGATAACTAGTGCAACCTAAGCTTTTAGTACTGTGGGTACTTTAATTTGCATGACGTATTAAATCATTGACTGGAAGCTTTGAGTAGGCACATTAAATTAACTCTGAGACAAAATGTTTACTGGGAGCACAATTTATTTAGATGGCATGCGTAAACAGCAAAATTCCTCCATTTTTTTAGTTAAATAGTGTGAGCCACAGTGAACTACATATCCCTTAAGGCGTTTTCGAAGGCATTCCCCTCTGCTCTCACCTCTCTTAACCCTCACTATGGAACATCTGCTTTCTCCATTCAGTTAGAGCTTGCAGTTTTAATAGGGCTGGGCATATTGCCTTGAAAAGGAAAAAAAAACTTTTGGCCAGGGCCCCTGGCTTTCTCATTAACAGTCTCTCCCATCGATGTAAAGGAGCATTCTCACTGGTCAGCCTTCCCCTTTGTGGTATGCAGTCTTGACCTGTTCCCACCACACAGTGTCTATGTGTGTGTGTGTGTGTGTGTGTGTGTGTGTGTGTGTGTGTGTGTGTGTGTGTGTGTGTGTGTGTGTGTGTGTGTGTGTGTGTGTGAGTTTGTCTGTGCATGGAGTTGTCATTTCCATAAGAAAAGAGTGCAGAGAATGGACAGGGGCGGCGTTTTCTTTCTCCCAGACTGCTGCAGAGGGGGTTCAGGGTGCACAAGGGCGACCTCATCCATCAAGTTGTGTATAGCCCAGAATTGTCGCCCTATGTTTCAGGACATCACGTGATGAAGAGATTCTTGACAAAGGTCATCTTAGGTAGAGAAACCTGGGGTATGGCCTTTTAGAGGCATTTCAGTCAGTTTAATAAGGTTCATAATGCAAGTTCCAGTTACTAGGAGACTAAAGACTTGTATTTATGTATATGCTGTTTTGCTCTATTTTGGTCATGATTCACATGAAATATATTTCTGTACTATGAAATATTATGTCACAGTATCATAAGAGAGCAAGTGGTGAAAAGTCACTTGGTACATTTATTTAAGTACAGCTTTGAAGTACTTGTACTTTACCACATCATTTGTTGTACTTTTTTTAAAACTTACTGTTGCATCCGTTTAGACGGTGGATTGTTTTAAACCCTCACAAACGGATTTATTTCAAGATCAGAATTTAATCCATTCATTCCGCTAACACTTGGAAAGGTTGGGAGAGCAGCATGATTGAATTTGTTTATCCCCATTTAAGCTAAAATAGGGCTAAACTGTAAGTCTCTTGTACGCATGCTCTGCCCATATAGCATGTCCAGTATGCAATCATGCCAATAACGCAGGAATGTCTCAACAGACACCAGATTTATAATCACTGTGTAATGTGAAATACAGAGATTAAGCTGGTTTTGATTGACCTAATCCGCATTGTGTGAATTAATTAGGCACGAATGTAAAGGATGTTCATCTATATGAAAAATACCTCTCTACAGTTTTGAAATAAAAAAAATAAAAAATCATTACAAAAGCAGCTTTAAATACTTTGTCCTCCAATGCTAAGAGAAAAAGTACAAAAAGGCCTAAAATTGGTTTATATAATACATAACATTAATCTAGTATTTCAAAATGCCTATGCTTTCTTCAAACATGTTGCTGGTACAATACTACAGCGTCGCATTCGTTTCTTTTTAAGGACACAGTGTTTGCCGGATGCTCCGGTAATTACCCTGGAAATACGAGCTGTCTTACCTCTGTCCATTTTTTTCTGCCTGTCCATCCTGCAGTTCGGAGGTTCGGCGAGCGGAGGAGGGCGGGCCGGAGGGCCGTGGGCGGAGTTAGCGTCCGGGCTTTTGGTTGGTCGGGAGTGACGTATCCGGAGCAACTTCCTGGTCTGTGTGCTCCCTGGGAGGAGGAGAGGGAGACTGCAGTGTTGTTAGTTTGAACAAAATGGCTGCGAGACCACTGTCGACGAGAGCTCGCTGAACGCCTACCATGAGTGTCCGCTCCGCCGTCTGGATCAACACAGAATGTATTTCCCCGGAGTCCTCGCTCGCTTTGCATTTGCGGTAGCCAGCCCGTCGCTAGTCGTCCAACCGGCGACTTAAACAAAAAAAACAAACAAAAAAAAAACATTTCTTTTTGCACTTTAAAACAAGTTGGCTGGCTGGCTGACGGCCGTCGGCTTTGCTCCGCCGCAACTCATCGGGCAATTTTGAACGAAACCTGCCTGATTTCTCTCGTCTGCAAAACGTCGCAACGATCGACGACTAACAACGCCAACCAGCTAACGTTAAGCTTACATATTTTAGCTGCTTTTAAAAGTCATTTTATTCGTGGTTTTTGTTTTTGTTTTTGTTATTAGTGGTGCTTCGCCCCCTTCCCCGCCCCCCTCCCCCCCCCGTTGTATCGTGACGTTTTAAAGAAACGTTTTTTTTTTGTTTTTGTTTTTGGCAAGTATAAATTCACGGCATATTTTGTATTTATTTTATGTTTTTTTTTTTTTTTTTTTTTTTTTGCTCAAAGCATAAATTACCGTACTTGCTGTGTGTATATATCTGGCTGCGTAGCCGTTGTTTACCTCGGTATCTGTCACCAAGCTGCTTCAGCAGCAGTCGGCTTATCTGCCAAGTCTTGACTTTCATTGCGACTAAATCTCTGCTCATCTCTTTACGGGTAATTTCAGAAAAGACATCGGGAGAATGCTTTTCTGCATCATTTTTTTTTTTTTTTTTTTTTTTCTGCCATGCATCGACTCTTAAGCTGCCAAAGCTGTGATTAAAGCAAGGTAAGTTTCAAATGAATTACTGTTTAGCCTTTCTGGCGATAGATTGATTGTTGCAGAAGGTGAACGTAAATGATCAGTAATGCCCAATTAATAAAGCACATAATTTGCTTTATCGTTTAAATGTCAAGTACCACATTTTAATACATTAACAATTATGTGATTTTTTTTTTTTTTTTTGTGGTGACGAGATTTTGTCATTGTTTCCTCATTATTTATATAGTACTTCAGAAACACCCAAATATAGGACTGATTGATATCAGAGGTCTTCTCCCCTACAGCTTTTGAATATTAACTTGGTTGTTGCCTGAATGTAGTATGTTTATTTGCAGGGGCTTGAAAATGTTGGGAACTTTTGTGTTATATCATAGCGACTTCATGATTGGCTGAGTGGACTGGAACACACTCTGTACATGTGAGTGTGTAATGTGATGGTTCCTTGAACTGATTGAGAGAATCGCCTTTCCTTTTTTTTAATGTCTTTGTAGTTATTAGGAGGTAATGGTGCACTAATTTTATCTTTTATAAGCCGATTGCTGACAGAGTAGGATTGTTGAATGTTTTGATTTGTGCCTGTCCGCAAATACCAGCGTTCTTAAATGGGAAATAGGCACAGTCTTACGTTGGATTCCCCTTCTTCTTTTTTTTCGTGCTCTTTGGTCTGCCGTTCATTCTGTAGTTTTATCACAGCGTGTATCTTGTACACTTTTGTGAATTCCGCTACACTAATGCCAAGTACATTATTAAACATAGCTGTCCTGTCTCTCTTCCCTCCTTTCCTCCAACCCCCGGCTCGGTGAGAAATCCGCAGATTCTGATTGAACTGTCGCCTTCCATTGCATCCCCCCTTCCTGCATCCTGTCCCCAGGCACTGGAGTATAGCTTTTAATATCTCCTCCGTGTGTCTTAATTGAAGTACATAATTTCCTGTTCAATTTCAATCCTCACCCCCACCCCCCTCCCGACATCTCTGTCACCAATGTCTTATCTCTATCGTCACACACCAGTGACGTGATGAAATAAAAAATGTGCACGAGCAGCAGTGGCACACGTGCATTTGCAGTCCGATGGGGAGCATTTATTAGTGTGCACGGTGCATACAGATGTGGTGAAGTCTTTATGCCTGTTTTTTGTGTGTGGGTCTGTGCTGTGTCTTGGAATGTAAATGTACTGTCACCAAATGTTGCGCGTTTGTGTCCGACTGCACACGTGGAGGGCCTCTCATTTTTGCCTCATAACAATCCTGGCAGTTGGTTAATGCTCAGCAGTTGTTAATCAGGTCTTGAGCTGCCTGTTGCATGACATCCAGCTGACTTGGACACAAACACAGAGCGGTGTTCTTACCCAGGGTCAAAGGTCCTCCTCTGTGCACGCACCCATCTTACCAAAAGGCTGTCATGCATGCAGTAAGTGGACAACTGTTAAAAGACGTGATAGGGGCACTCTGGTGTATGTCAAACTAATGGATTAGGGAGAATATAACTATTTAGAACCTGGCAGCAGGAGAATGAAGTCCTGTTGTTGTTTTTAAATATCTTACAATTAGCTTTACTCTCGTCAGACACAACTGCTTCAGCAACATTGCTACCACTAAAGCCACAGCGGGTGGCTTAATTGGAGGACACTTTGGCAAATTAGGGGTGTGTTTGGACATTATGTTGCAATAAAGATGTCATCCGTGTTTTTCTGGCCTTATAAATGTTTTGTTTTGAGAGTAGTATACAATTCTAGGTTTTGTTACTTAAAGCTCCAGGGAAATGCATAAATCATATATTAATACTGACAGTGAATAGAGATCATAGATATTCTATCAGTATGAACCCATGTCTGCAAACTGCCTCACAGAAATCTCAGTTGAGATCTTTCAAAACTCTGAATTTGCTCAAAATTGAAGTATGTTTTTTTCCCCCCAATGCTAAAGGACTCAAAATGAGAAATTCAATCTCTCACCAAGGCCCAGACCAAATGATTCGTATTACTACTTTTGCCACTTTGGCAGCACACTAGCAGGAAACCTGGAACTCATGTTAGCTCTTGATCAGGCTGTGGGCTTTTGGCATCTAGACATTGTTTTGATTTGTGTTTTGTAGCAAAGCCATGAGGACAAACCCTGGCAGTGTAACTCCATCTGCAGCCCCTTATCACTGACAAGGCAGGATCTTTTTTTTTTTTTAAAGGAAACCCAAAGCTTGGGGTTTCCAAGGCTTTGTTTGACCCTTTACAGATAAACCATGAACACTAGTCCAGTCCTCAGGTTACTATCAATATCATTGTTTCCTCTATAGCGCCAAACATAACTGGAACAGACCGCCTTGTCCTATGTCACTTTATCCCCCATACACATGTTTGGTGCTCCTGTTTAGATTTTTCTATTAATGTACAAAACATTTGCCCTGAAGATTTGGATTTTAAAGAAGAGAAAAGTATTGCTGTTCCTTGTCAGAGATTTTGTGTTGACCCTGGTAAATCCCTTTGAGTCATGCTTGTGTGTGGCTTGTGTTGTCTATCCCTTTTTACCCATCGCTGACCTTAGCCCAGGCCAGACCGTGGTAGTCAATGAGCCTGTGATTATGAGGCTTTTCAAACAACTAGCATAGTCCTGATAGATAACGTGCTTAACACCGCAGGGTGTTGCTCCAGCAGGGGAGCGCTGACAGTAGAATCAGCTGGATTCAATGGTAGGCTGCCAAAAGCCATTACGCTCTTCTTCTGCTCTATGTATTGCTATTTTGAAGTCAATGGGGGGCAAGATAAAGATTTGCCAGGCAGTTGTATTTGGTGTGGCCATTGTATTAAATGAGGAGTGTTTGTGTGTAAAATACCAGTGAGGGCAGAGTGTATCTTGGCTGTTTGTTTGCACTGGTAATAAAGGGGCCTTAGAAAGACAGAAATAGTTGAGGTATCTTTTTCACCAAGAAAACAAAAGACTGACTGAGGTTTTTGTTTTTTTTTCTTGCATTTTAATGGTTGTAGTGTAGTAGGTTGTTCAAATTTATTGTTTTCTTTCTTGTGAAATAATGTCTCTGTTACCATTTATGTGACTGGCTTTATGTGGTTTATCCAAGTTGGATCTGTGGCAGGTTTCACAACAGCTCAGAGACTGACCTGTTTTGGCATAAGATGGTGATCTCATGTTAGGATTGACATGATCATATCTTCAAGTACTCTCAGCACTAAATCTGGCATTGATTGCAAATGTGCAAAGGAATGAGCTGCATTTGCTTTTCATGCAATAAAATACACAACTTATCAGAGTACAGTTGAAGTATAGTTTCAGGCAGCTATCAGGTATTTACTTGTGACTAGGAGACTCATATACAGTGAAGGGGTGATGGGGTGACCCCTCCCCCCCCTCTTGTGTGCCAATGGAGGGGGCAGGGGCTTAGGGGCCCCACCAGGGGTAAGCCAGTCCAGGATGGAAGCAGGGGGATGGGAAAGCAAAGCTGAAACTGGCTAGCTGCTGCTTGTGAGTCTTGGCAGGGGTCCAGGGGAATGTTCAATGTGCCGAGGTTTGATGGGGGCCTCCATCCCTCCCTCTGCTCCATGTTGGCTAATTGGAGAGACGTGGAGAGAAGGAGATGGGCATCACATGGAAACTGGCAGAGACTATAGAGGACATCCAACCTACAATGTTCCCTTTTTCCTGCCCCAAACCAACATTAGACAGCCGTACTCATTATGTAACAGGACTTGGGCCCTGCGGCACTTCCAAAGCTCTCTGTTAGGCTATGTAAATATCACTAGCATGCACTGCAGGTCCCTTGCTGGGGCCATGGCTTAGCCTAGTAAGTTTAAGTCAATTGTTTATTGTTTTGGCTGTTTTATCACCTTAATATCAACTTCAGTAATATCAATGAAATTCAAGTCTGTCGAGTTTAAGTGTTTACTTTTACTGTGTCTTGATTGTTAGAATTCATTTTTAAGAACCTTGGCTGATTGAACAGAACTGCTTAAAATGATCAACAAAACATTTCTGGTGATATTCGAGTTGTGACCCAGTTAGAAATTTAAATGTCTTGGGGGCAGATTAAGTTTAAGACAAGAGTTGGGCATAGTTTAATTAATCTTAATTAAGACAGCGTATTTGGGGGCACCAAAGAATTGGGGCATGAAAGCCGTTAGCCCAGCACATCATGCTGTATCAGCTTTATGAAAGTTGTGATACTCAAATAGCTGTCTCAATTAGGCGTTTCGTCAGAATTTAAGGGCTGTGCAATGAGCTATAGTGAGCATGAGCATATCTTGAGAACAGTATTGGGATGTTGATCTCAGGATGGGCAGTCATTCCCATTAGATTTATTAAACAAGTGAAACTGGCTTATTTTTTTTACTCAAGATAGACTCTCATTCACTGCACTGCTCTGCTTTCCTTTACCTTTTAAAGATGTACACTTTTAGGTAATTCTGCATCTCTATGACAGACCACCAAACAGAGTGGTCTGTCATGGTGGTATGTTGCTGTTGACACAGCTCTCTCTCATTGTCTGAGTGTATATTGTGTGTGTGTGTAGGTATTTGTCCTTTGATTTAGTCTGCCTCCTCTAATTTTGACAGTTTGATGATGGCGGTGAAGGCAGGCTGTGCAGCATTTTGAAATAGAGGTTAAAGACTATTCTCTGACCCTGTTTATGTCTTAACTCCTTCTGACTTCCCAAAACATCAGATATGCACAGAACACAGCTGGTTTAGTCTGTTTGGAATTGCTTTAGTACCATCTTAGGACCAAAAGAGGAGTTTTTTTTTTCCTCCTAGCTTATATGGGAATTGTTGAATTGTTTGGTTTCTCTGTATAATGTTGTAAAGTTCTGCTTGTAAGGACTTTAATGTGTTAAGTGGCATGAAATAACCTGTCTTGTGATTTGGTGCTACATAAAAAAAACCTGAATTGATTTGAACAAAAAGCAAAAATGGTGAATTTGAATCAAGTCAATCAGAATACATAAGAAACACAACATCCGAGATTTGATTTATCTGTATAGCAGATTTGCATATACCTCCATCTACCACAAATGAGTATTTTTTTTTATCATGGCACAATTCCTTTCCTACAGGACACCCCAAGATGTTTTGAAAATTAATACATGCTTAAATTATAGCAATACAATTATGACATGTGTTGAGGTAGCAAGCAATGAATGTGGCAATGACAAATTATTATTTAGTTAAGTCTCTTTTTTTTCACATTGTGACATTAAAGTGAATGATTGTGCTTCTAACATGGCTAAATATCATGCAAAACATCACAAACATTGATCAGTGTTAGCCGATCACCATTGAGAGTTCCCAATGGACAGACTGAACTGATATCTGACAGCCAATCAGAACTAGTTGCCCTCTGTGGACATTGTATTAAGCTTCGTTTGAGGTACTTATAAATACATAAATAAATGAATATGAATAAATTCAAAGCATACGCAAAGACGAGGATACCAGCACACTCTGCTTCTCAGCTTCCTCTTGACTTCACTAGACGTTGCTGTGTTGACGGCAGGCAGCAGGCCTGCTTGGTCTTGTGCATTGTGCTGTTTTCCTACTTAATGAGCTGCCACTGTGTTAAAGTTTCATATCGACTTGGCAGAAGCAGCAGCCAAGACACAGAGAGCTAATTTTCTGGTGGCAAACCTCAAAGATGTTATATATAGCGCGTCACAGACTCTTACTATCTGATTCTTTGGCTCCCCCCCCCCTCCCCCTTCATCACTGCTCTCCTCCCACCTATTCGCTTTCAGTCATGGCACTCTCTACAGGTCTCTCACCAACAGACATTATTTCTGCCATTTCATTGAGCAAGTCCAGTCAAGTAGCAATAAAGTGCATTGTGTATTTCCACAGGCCACTGTCTCCACCTGCGTTAAGCAAAGCTGGTATGCATTGAAGGCAAACCAAGAAGCCACTGAGACTGTCGGTGAGACTGAGCAATAGAAAAACACACCAACATTGTTATTACTGCTTATCATCTGTGGAATTTACAGGCTTGTTTTCCCCAAACCATTCAGGTTGAGTAAACACAAAGACACACCCACACACATTAGTGGAGAGGTCTGTTGCAGCTATAGCAGGTATTGAGGAATTATTCCCCAGGTAATGGCTGTCCATAATGTTCCATCTAATCATTTTCCAGAGAGTCCTTTGGCTTCTATAATGCGTGGGTTGCTAGCTGAATGGTGATGTTGGTGGAGAGTGGATTTACCATGTTCTGTGGTCATGGCCGGACCCTATTGCTCTTTTGCTGAGAGAGGAAAGTCTTTTCCTCTCCTCTTCCTACTCCTTTGGGAAGGATGTTGTGTCTGCCTTTGGTCTGACAGCCGTTGAGAACACTTGAAGCTGCATGTTGTCATTGCAGCTCTTTTCCTTTTGAAGTTCTCTGTCTCTCTTCCTTTGTCTTGCTCAGGCTTCGTAGCAGCTCAGCTCATTTTATTCCCCTTTATTCTCATTTTCTAGCACCCTTGCATTATTTCCCCCCCTCACCCCTTGTTTTTCTCCCTGCATCTCTAGACACTAGTGTTCAAGATGCATGGATATTTCAGTCCCCCGCCCTCCCCTCCCCATCCTTCCGTCTCGCCTTGTCTGCCAGCCTCAATAGTGCTGCCTTCAGTTTTGTTTCCAACTCCTCCATTTCTCCAGTGAGGATTCTTTCTGTCTTTCCCCTCTTCCAGCATAGTGTTTTTCATTTCTCTCTGCTCTGTCTGGTTCTCCGGCGGCTGTCGTTCTTAATTGGTATTGCTCTGCGTCTGCTTTCATCCTCTGCCTGCTCCCCTTCCTCCTCCCACCTCCCTTTTCTCTGCATCCCTGGCAGAAGAAGACAGGCATCAGACAGACTGCTTCCCTGTGTGTGTGTGTGTGTGTGTGTGTGTGTGTGTGTGTGTGTGTGTGTGTGTGTGTGTGTGTGTGTGTGTGTGTGTGCGCGCGCGCGCGTGTGTGCGTGTGTGTGTGTGTGTTTTAATGTGTGTTTTTTATGTGTTGTGAGTTTCGAGCCTGTGCAGTGCATTCCTGTTGTTGTCATGTCTTCCTCTGTAGCTTATCCCCATATCGCAGAATATAGGACTGTTTTGTTCAGCATAGGAAGAGAAGATCCTGCCGCCCTATGCTATTTCGTCACAATTTTCTAGAGCCCTCGTTTGTTGAGATTTGTGATATTTTCCTTCTTAATTCTTTAACTCTTAAGAAAAACCCACTAAGTCAATGTAGGATCATGAGAGATGAATAGTATTTCCTGAAGAGTGGATCCATAATTGTGAATGAATGATGGTAATTTTGTCTCTAAACACCGTCGTTTATGTCTTTTGAATAATGTGTTTCTTATTTATAGCTATTTACCCAGTTAGCTTTGATTTAACCTTTCCTAGCAAAGAGCTAATCTTTGACACATATATAACTTTGAACAACTGACGTGTGGACAGCTCGCCAGGTAACAAGATACAACAAGATACAATATAACGTTTTTGGGAAGCATAACATGTTTTACTTTCTGTTAAAGATTTAGTTTTAGTATTTGTCTACTAAAGTTCAGCCAAACATATTATGGAGCTATCTTTGTATCAATGTTTATCTTCTCGTGCAAATTAAAGTTTCCCAAAGGCATATTTCATTGAGGCTGACAGTGTGCCTTTAAGGACAAGATTAAAGAAATAACTCACTGGTCTTTAGTTATTGCCGATGTTGTGTCGGCTCAGGTGCTCTAAGTCCCTTTAATCTAAGAGAAGATTGAATGACACACTCTGGCAAAACAGGACATATTTTGCCTAATTGCAGTGTCATTCTGCCAGTGAGGGTAAACCTGATGCTGGAAGGCAGCACGGAGACAACCCTGGGTCACGTCTGAGTAAGTACTGGTGTCAGCAGTACTCAGGGAGACGGAGAGAGGCAGGTAAGGATATATGTGAGGGCAACGGAGGTCAGGAGGGAAGCTAACTTTGGCACTGACTACATCAGCTCAAAAGACAACTGTCCGCTCTCTCATTTCACATAGCAGTTTTGCTACCAGGCCGCTTGGCTTGTTTCCAACATTACTTTAATTGACAGTAGAAAAACATTTAATTACAAGTCTTCCTAGTATTGACATCGATAATTTGAATAACAACTCTGTCCTTTTTAAGATTATTTTGTTGTTTGTACCCCACTGACCTGATTTTGCCAACATTCATTGTGACAAAAGCATTAGTAACTGGATATGGTGGCTTCACTATCAAGGGTAAAAGGTGAGACTACCAGGGTGACACAGTCAGCAGTAGAAGAGAGGCTCTGTCACTGGCAACTGGTAGGGAGAGAAAAAAATGCAGAACAGATGTAAAAACCAGTTTGTACTCTTCATATCCCATGTCTCTTTCTCTGCTCGTTTGCTGTCACTGTCCCATTGCCAAGGTTTTTCACACACTGATTTCTAGTTACTGGTGTCATACATTTTTTTTTGGCTGGCTTGTTTCACTGGTAGACATTTGTGGCAGTTGTGTGTTGTCATCATGTTAGGTGGTTGGGCAGAGACTTAATGGGCTCAATAATGGAAAAGAATGCATGCGAATTAAGCTGCTGCACATACAGTGTACTGTCAACATGACACGTATGGCGTACAATTATCTGTATGCATCCACACACACACACACACACACACACACACACACACACACACACACACACACACACACACACACACACACACACACACACACACACACACACACACACACACACACACACACACACAGTATGAAACATAGTTCTGAATATGGACTGTGCGAGTGTATAGTGACTGTAAGGGAGAGAACAATGAAGAAGGAACTGGGAAGGAGGAAAATCCTGATAGGAGAGCTAAAAAGCAGTGTAGAGACATCTCCTTAGATGTTTCCCCTATGCAATGGCCACTTTTCTGGCAGTCCTCTTTAGGGAAGAGCTTTAAAGTCTTTTTTGACAACAATTTGTCATCCTTCATCTCGCTTTCTGAGCTGTAGATATGTCTAACCCTTGTCTGATTTCTCTCCCTTCCTCGCATAGAGACATTACTGCACCATCAAACTGTGTCTTTGAGGCCTCTCCTGTCTTTTTGATTGACAGCTCCCTCCCCCTGCCAGTGGGCAGCACAGTGGGAGGCGGGCCCTCTATTAATCTTCTGTTATGATCATTATGATTAATTCATATATTCAGATTTTGATTCATACCCAGGGCCTGTGTTGGCACATTTTGTGTTATGTGTTTAGTTGCCAGGGACAATACACTTTAGTCAACATTTGGCCTTAAACTAAGGAATTCCCTTCTATTCATTATTATTCTGTCAATTGTTTCAATAAATCAAATAAAAGTTTGGTCTTCAAATAATCAAGACCTTCTCACTTTAAGGTCTTTGGGGGGCTGAAGCTGTATTTGATATGATAAGCTTGAACTAGCAAAATTGTAAGTTTTGGCTGGTAAATTATTTTCAATAACAAAACTTCAGACAGCTATTACTTAACATAATCTCAGCCATTAGTTGAGATGACCAACTAACAAGCGTTCTAAGGGCACTCTTTGGCATTATCAGCAATATTACATACACATTAGAAGCTATAGTATGGTTATAGTCCATACAGTCCAAATGAATGGAGGATTTGAGTCTTCTAATACAGCATTGGCAGGTGTTGACTTTCATGCTTGTGTAGCTTCAACTGGTTGAAGGGACTTTTTCTCAATATGATGAACATTATTTTCTTAAAGCTCAAGAGTTTGCAGAGTGTTGAACATATTACTTAAGCAGCCTGGCAGCTTTTGAGCAAAAGGCACATTCCTGCAGTTCACTAAGATGAAGCACAATGGCTAATATTGTGTGTGTGTGTGTGTGTGTGTGTGTGTGTGTGTGTGTGTGTGTGTGTGTGTGCGTGCGTGCACCAGCAAATAGGAATTGGCCATTATTTTCGACTGACGTGAAGATGATTGATTTTATTTGCACATTTTTGAGAGTGGTATTATTGATTTGATATTACATAGCGCTGTATTATAGATTAGTGTCCATTGCACTTAGCGAAGACTAAACACGCACACATTCAGCCCTTGTGTCCCAGCTCATGCCTCTAATAGTTTCCAGGAGCTGTCACTAAAGCAGAGCCAAAGGAAATAGAGGCTGAAATGAAGTACTTAGTTTCCGCTGGCCCTCGGGGAAGCTATCCAGCTAGTTTGACTCACACCTACTGGAAACAAATATTTGTAGAAAGACTTTGTGACTTATTTTGTCAGCCTTTTGGCCTTTACGTTTGCTTCCTTTCAAATCTTTTTATTCCTTGCCTTTTTATTTTCTTGCCATTTCCTTGCTCTCTTTAAAGCAGCCTTTTTATGATGGCTTAATTCTCTCCTCTTTCTTTTTGTACTCCTGTAGTGCCTCTTCTCCATCTTCTCCTTTTCAGATATTGTTGACGAGGGAAAGTGGGCCTGCCATGACTCTTGTATGAGTTGGATGCTTGTGTATGAAAAAAAAAATTCAGACACTTGAAGCAGTTTGGCTCTGACTTAAACATGGATCAGAATGAAGACTCTGGAAGTCTATATACAGTGTGTGTGTGTGTGTGTGTGTGTGTGTGTGTGTGTGTGTGTGTGTGTGTGTGTGTGTGTGTGTGTGTGTGTGTGTGTGTGTGTGTGTGTGTGTGTGTGTGTTACAATAACGTACTTTTTGCTGGACACTTTATTATCTCTATGCAGAGATGATATGAATGTGCATGAATGTCATAAAGTTGTATGCAAGCAAGTATTTTGTTCATTTCTGAAATGAAAAGAAGTAAATACAACCCCTGCGGCAAACGGTAAACTTTAGATGTTAATGCAGTATTACTTTTTATTTCCCTTTTTTTTAATATATATATATATATTTAAAAGTTTTTGTTCTTCCTGATGTTATCTTGTCTTACACACTTCTTTAAGTCCATTTGTAAAGAAGTCCAAAGTAACAGTATAAACATATAACGTATAACATTTAAAGAACAGCTCATTGTAATATCTGTTTGCTGCGGAGGTTGTTTTTAATACCTTTCATTTAAACCATCAACAAAATATTAAATTTACCCAAGGACTTTAGTAAATATCTTGTAGATGTGCAGAGTATGTAATGCATGAGTTGATGCTATATTAATGAAATAAGAAAGTGAAGGACACTCTGTATTTGAGCTAAATCCAAGCTCTTCTCCTTCATGTTTAGCTCATTGCTTTTTCCCATTTCTTGTTGGACAGCTGAGAGAAGCTAGCTACAGAAGAAAGAGAATCATTTGATGGAAGAAAAGAAAAAGAAAAAACAAGAAGAAAAGACCAAGAAGGACATCGTGCAGAAAAAGGTGAATAAGAAAATGCACATATAATTGCTCACACGCATTCACACAGCTTTTATTATCTTCTTTTTATTAAAGAAGTTGCGCATATATATTTTTACTAGCACTCAAGTTGGCAGTGTATGTGTGAAGGCTAAAGTTAGGGCTTTATCCTTTGTTTATTTTTATTTTGAAATTTTTGAAAATACAATTAAAATTAGTAGCTCTGGCTGATTTATTAAAATCGAGGCTGCAAATTTCCAGTAAACAAGAAAACTAACTTCCTCAGTTTAATACTTCCTGGCACTAAGCAGAACAAATAAAAAATGGCTTGTAAAGTTTGAAACAGTTCTTTTATTAAATAAAACTAGTCCTGTTCAATACATCACTATATTTTGCCATACTGGTTTTGATTTATTTACGGTTAAGAATTTTCGGTAAACGTCATCATTTCTGTACTAAGTTCCAAAGTCCTCTTCCCTCTGTCTTTCTCTGCAGGCTGCTGATCAGAAACCCAAAGGTGAGTGTCATGATCAAGTAACTACTCCCGCTCATCCACCTCACTTTGTAAATTTACACTCCAACCACATACATTAATCAGCTCTGATTAACACACAGTAACCCATGAAGGCATACACACACATTATTCATGCATTGTACATATATAGCATTTAGCATTCTGGTACACAGATGGGCACACTCATTTTGCACATGCATGCACAATTGTGCTGTTTGACTCTCTCACTGTTCTCAGACGTGCACACACACACACACACACACACACACACACACACACACACACACACACACACACACACACACACACACACACACGAGAGCAGATACAGTGGAGTGTAATGCAGAGTGATGCTCAGTGCGCTCACAGCACCAGGAACTGAAGCGTGAGGGCACACAGACAGCACACCGAGTGTAGTGTGGATAAAGAGATGGGTGGGAGGTGGGGGGGTGGGATAAAGGAATAAAGGAGCGGATGGGTGGAATAAAAGAGGGCAATGCAGTTCTGAAAAAACATGTCCTCACGCCCTTTGGGCTCTCTTGAGATGCTAAAATGGATCTTCTCTGTGGCGACTGTTATAGTGCAAACTATTAAGTAATCTGTATGCGTGTTTTTTTCCCTGTTTCAAAACAAGAAAAAGGTTGTATTTTACTGGGTAAATTAAAAAGAAGCTAGGTCCTTTGCAGATGTACAGCGCCCCATCTCCTCCACCACTGGGTAGTTCCTCCTCATGTCTGCTTTCAGACTTGAATTTTCACGCTTCTTGGACGGTGTTAATTATCAAGCGCACCCTTCTGCTTTGTTGCCACCTAGCAACACTGTGGTGTGATCTCGGCATTTACACTTGGAGATAATGCAATTAATGCTGAATACTGAAACAATTGTGTTTTTTTGTTACTGCATTAACCGCCCTGGGTGACGACAGCACAGAATTTGAGGAAGGTGGCTGCCTTTAAAATCTCCCTGGTGTGTTGGTTAGTCCCCGTCCCTCCCAAGTTGGAGCAGCAGCTTGGCCATCTGTTTGTAACTGTGAGGCTTTACCAAAGGTCGCCACAGCTTCCCTTGGACTCTGACCTGCCTATTTAATTACCTCCCTGTGCTTTAGTGCACTCTCTGTGAGATTGGCCTATTAACCAAGTTTCAAAGCCTTGCACAAAGCAAAATGCTTCTGATTTGAATAAGCATCAAATGTCTTTGCTCCTGCGTTTGAGAGCTAAGGTATGAATATTATTGCGAGAGCAAAATTTTTGACTTTGTGCACAAGTTGTACAATATCTGCATGCTTAATACTCTAACAAAGAGCACTTGTTGCAAATGCTAACAATGAACAGTAGGAGAGAATAAGCAGATTTTAAAGTGTGAAGCGCCTTTGTCTAAACCACTATGTACCCATGGCAGATTTGCTGAGCTCTTTTTCAGAACATCCTGTTTACGCTCACGTACTTTACATTCACACCTGTATGCTGCCTTCCACAGTTTTATCTGCTGGGCACAAGGCCTCTACTTGAGTAGTGTGGTGTTTAAATGCCTTACTTAAAGATATGTTGACGTGAGGATGTTAAGGCTGGCATAAGTGCTGCTCTTTATTTGTCCACCCAAACGGTTTTCTGTTACTTGATAGAACATTAATATGATGTTCTGGACTGGAAGGTTTGTGGTTGATGTCTGATGGTAATAATCCTCCCAGCCACAGTATAGTACGGGCAATATTAAATGTCTCTCTCCTGTGGTCCAGCCGTCTTCACCGTATTGCTTGTGTAATGGGCCCTTTTACTTGTTTGTTCTTAAAATTAGCCACCGTGTATGTAGTAGCACATCAAAGTCATATTCACATAGTCATTGTTACATTTCAAATCGACTGTGCCAAAGTAGAGCTTAAACAATACAACGCATGTCCTTTCTCTAATACTTTCTTGCTGCTCCATATGAGTTGTGTATATAGTCTGTACGAAGCATTACTGGCAGAAGCAGCGCAAAACTCTGCCTGGGAAAGAGGCCTATGAACACAGCACAGCTAAGAGGGAAAGGGTGGGAGAAGGAAGAAAGAGGAAGTGTAACGAGCTGTTTTGGTGCCGGATAAAAGCAAAAATGAAGGAAGGAAAGAAAGAAAGTAATGAAGCAATGAGCACTTTAGAAGCCAAAAATGACCGTCAAGAGTCAATGACGGCACTAATATAGAAGAGGACTAATGACATGGACATTTATTTTATGGTATGTTTAATGAGAGAGAGATACAGAGGGAAAGGGACCTGAAATGAGAAACTGATTGTGTGTACGTGGTGGGTGCTCATGCAGACAGAAAGATAAAGAAAGTAGGGCCTGTTTGAAGACTAATCGCTCAGCGAGACATCAGGACTTCTGTGAGTTTGCTCATAACCTTCCATCTGCAATACATCTTATAAGGAAGGTGCCATCAACTGGAATGAGATGAGTTTTCATGCGTGACACTAAATAATAGCGGTGTGTATATGCAGGAAGGGAGAAAATCAGTATGCAGTAGTGATTTGTGTCTTTCCATCCATATCAGTGCATTCTGCCTTCCTTATACACTTCAGATATTCATAGTCACATACACACCACCTCCCCCATCCACAGTCTTTTTATGCTTTCCTCTCTGCAGGCCTCCTTGGTCCCAGGCATTTCAATTTGTTTGCGGTAATCGATCTCGGCCTGGCCCGTTCATATGTATGAAAATGAGATAAAGCTTCGGCGCACTGGAATTAACTTCTCTGCCCCCTATTAGGCATGGAGCTTCACTGAACGCAGGGTTCCAGGAGCCAGTGTCCCATTGCCCCAACCCTCCCCCACCCCCCACCCCCGCCCCCCACACACACATACACACACACACACACCCGGGAGGAACCTCTGATGCAGGGCCCTCCCAGCCTCCCTCCTGGTCCCCCTTTACCTCAGAGGGATGCTGATTATTCACCCCCAGCACACACGCAGCTTCATCACAATCTCTGCCACTACTGCAATCACAATCAGTCAGTTTGACTGCGACACATTACTGCCAACTTTGTCAAAAGCATGCACATGGCAACATGACACGCACACAGAGTGTATGAAGAGTATCTCTCAGGCTGCAGATGTGCGTTCCTGGATGCTCACAGTCATTAACGCACACACACACACACACACACACACACACACACACACACACACACACACACACACACACACACACACACACACACACACACACACACACACACACACACACACACACACACACACACACACACACACACACACACACACCGGTGTTGTCACAGAAGATGATTGGGGCCAATTAAGATAGGTCTGAGGTAACTTTTGTTCTCTACAGTTACCAATGCACATTGGAGCAGGAAGTTAGACAAATGCAGTTCATAACACATGGCAGACTCAGAAAGTTGCAGTATATCACAGTGCGTCTGTTGCATCCCCACATCCTGATAATCACAAAATCTGCTATCTCCATTTTTGCTCCCTATGTACTTTTCACTGCTGAAAGGTTAGAGAACTAATATACTACCTGGCTGCCACGACCTCGTCCATCACTCTCTGCCTTCCCCACGCTGTTACTTTTGCCCGTTTCATTTCACCCTCTGTATGCCCGGCCCTAGCGAACGCATCTGAGGAGAAACATATTTACACGGTGTCGCCATGGCAATAACAGCATTATATTTTCAAAGTGGCCGGAGACATGCATAAATACAAGTTCTGTATTGGATTAATTTGCAATTTCACATGCTATTAATTGTGTCAACACTTTTAAAATGGAATTTCATGAATTGCAATCTAATTAGAGGCTAATTTACTTTCACAATTGGGCTGCTTTTTTTTTCTTCTTCTGTTAACCACATTTATAAACACTCAATGAATTAACAGTGAATAGCTCGTGAATTACGTTTTGTGGATTTATGACTGTGAAGCATAATTGTTTTTCCTCTACCCCCTGTATGCTCACCCTGCATGCATGTCAAGTGCTAGAAGAGAGTGAGGGATGGAGGGAGAGACCAGGGGCATCGATAAAGGAAACAATAGGAGCGCTAAAACCTAAACAATGCTTTCCTCTCTGTGCATTCACGTTGTATGATCACTCACAAGCTGCTGACAAGAGAGCCGATTCGTTGCCTCTCGTCCCTCCCCCATCATCTCCTCCTCCCCTGACAGTGAGCTGCTTCATGTCAAATATCAGGCAGATTAATAGGATGTAGCGCAACTGATATGAATGACAGTCCAGCCTGTGCTTTGAGGGCAAGGTATTTATGTATATGTGTTTCTGTAAGGTTGAAAGACTGTCTGTATCTCTGCATGAGAGGCTCCTCTTGCCCTTTTTATAGGCAGCTGTCAAATGGCAGACCATAAACCTGAGAAAAGAGATTGTCCATAGGTCATTATTTCTCTATAGTGGAATTTAACTTGATGAAATTGTTTCTGTTGTTCATGTATGGTGTGAAGCTATAACGTCTTGAAGTTGTCTTTGTAAAAAGATCTATAAATGATGAATACTCTTAAAGGCCCCAGATTAGTGGTACCTTAAATTACTTCTGGATCCTCGGGCTCTGCCTATTGCAGACCCTGTTCTCTCAAATGTTCCTCATTTGTTTGTCAGCTTTAAAAAGTTCCGGGTACCTTGAATAATGCTATGTATCTATCATGTCCTCAGGCAGTCGTTACCCTCAGGCGCTGACTTCGGATATAGGTGTAGTGTGATCTTGTTAAAACTCTTTGCCCACAGTGTGAGTTTGCTGCTTTTAGGGTTAATATGCGAAAAAGGGTTTCTTGGGGCAACTTTGTCATTATCCTGACTGGCAGGGGAGACACAGCTGAGATGAACAACCAAGACTTGAAAGAGACATAAAAAAGAACTTGGCACAGACAGGGGGGTTGGAGCACCAATTAGAGAGAGAGAGTGGAAGAGGCGTGGTAAGGGAAGAGGGTCACAGGAGGCACAGGGGGTCACAAGAGGCACATAGATGTGCATTAGGCAACTGTCAGTCTCTATAGCAACGGCCCATTATAGGACGGGTGAGGGGTGAGAAATTATGCCCTTATTTTGTGTGTGTGAGGGAGTTTCTGGTTTTCACTACTAATACTGACAGATGGGACCTTTTTATAGACGCACCCAATCGACCACTTGAGTGCATAAACAGACATATGCACACACATTTGCCTTCCGTAACTACAAGGTTTCCTTAGTTACCAACCAAGGCTTATTTCATTGTAGCTCCAACATTACTTTGCTAATTTTTACAGTCTGCTTTTTATTGATATTTACAACATGGATTAATATAGTCAGATTGCATTGTTGTGGCTATAGGATTTAATTCCTTTTTACTGGTTTGTTTGTCACCAATGTTTCTCAGAAAAAGAAGGGACACAAGATCATAGTTCTAATATTGAGGATTTTATATGAAAAGAATAGAGCGGTGTGATGAGATGGTCATACCTCCTGGACAAATTGTGTGGACCTTGTTTCACATCTTGTCTTTAGCTTGTTTTCATAGGCAAAGAGAAAATATCGATGTACACTATTGTGCACCTGTAGAAAAGCACCATGTATGAAATGGTTGTATTCAGACGTAAATACATCTTCAAACATCCAGTGTTTTCCATACTTTCTCTACTTCTTAGCTACTATTGGATTAAGAAACAGACCATTGTGTAGGGCATATAAGCCTGTGTGTTTTGTCCATCCCTCCCCCTTCTATAAACATGGCTGCATAATAAAGTGGCTCCGCAGACAATAGACAGAAGAGATGTGGGAACCTACACTGGCTGGCACAAGGCTCAGGAAACCAATCAGTTCTTTACAATAACAGATACCCTATCTCCTTACAAATTGTGCCTTGTTCAGTGATTTTCAATTCAATATCTGATTCCTTCATGTATTTCCATTTGCCTTTGTATGCTTTTTTTTTTTTTTATAAATCTATACTCAGTTGCTTCCTTATTCATAAGCTGGTGTTTTCTGTTGCTTTCTCTTACTGTGTGTAATTACCCATTTAGTGTAAAGAAAGGCTATAATTAAAACTTTGGTGCATGATTGCCGAGTGTTCCTGCTGCAGGATTTGTGGAAGTTACAGTGCACTTGATACAAATGCTTACTTAATTGGCTCTCATTTTCAGGTTCAGTTAGATGCACTAAGGCCACCACCAATACATAAAAGCCTAAATTTGGTTTTCAAAAACCAAGTTTCACATTCGCTGCTGTAACCTACACAGTTCTGTATTTACCACTGCCGATCAAGATGGTAAAATGATTATCGCCAGTAGTTTGTTTGCTTTTCCTGTGATTTTTGTCTCTTTGGATCATATCTGTTTCTTACCAAGACAGTACTGAAAATGTAGCCATGTCTATGGTTTTTGCCAATATCTCATAGTCAAAGACTCAATTGTTTTGATTTTTTTAAGAATGCTGAGGTCAGTTGCCAGGCGCTGTTTTGGTGCAGAAAGAATGATTACTAATTCATTTCATGAGCCCCTGACATCTGTTTACCATCATTGTCAAGACAAAATATTTGCTCAGCCAAACACTTTGCTCCAAAGCACTCGGTGAACATGTCTGCAGATTTCTTTAAAACCAAACTGAATGAATATTTAGAAAATATGTTTTGATATTATAAATTGTGAACTAGACAATCTGGGAAAGATAATATACCTACAGATTGGCTTAATAAATGAAGAAGCCCTGTTTCAGCTAAACTGTCACACAAGTGGGTTCAAATGCAATAATATGCAACTTCACAAATTCACCACGTGGATTTCACTGCATCATTGAGTGTTAACAGCATATTCTTCACGGTCCTCCTTTAATCTTTTATGGACACACTCTCATCGAAGGGATTTCCCCACTTTCCTCCAATTTCTTTTCCTTGGTAGTCATTTTGTGCTACCCCCCCCAACCCTTCAAAAGCACTTACCCATCAATCATGGATTATGAATATCCACCCTCAAAATGAATAATGTGTCTCATTAAATGTATTTATGTTTGTGCAGCGTAGACGGGAGCGGCGTCTCTCACACATACTATTTTTCTCACCTCATACATTCAGACTGCCATTTTTGCTGGCTCATTTCTGTGTGTATGTGCACACATGCACACTACTTCCCTCTCAGGAGAATTTTAATTTGCATATACGTGTTAAATACAGATTACACCAAAGGTGGTTACACATTCTCCAGTTAGATAGCTCTATAGCAGCATTTTTTGTAAAAAAAAAAAAAAAAACCACAAAAAAACCTGGACTGTTTTAGGTTTTTTGTGAGCAAGTTTCTTGCAAATGCATTGTGATTGTTTTAAAGTATCATTGTGTAGATGAGGTCATCTACAACCTAAGGGAGTTGTTGCATGGATACACCCTTGTTACCACAACAACACAAACAGAGGCTGGATGAAGCAGGCTGTGTATGAAGCATGCTTGAGCTAAGGGAATTGCGTGTCTGTATACGTCTTCATCTGCTTACCTTACCAGGCTGTTGGAGTAACTACTATGTTGGTCTTACTGATCCAATTGTCCCATTAGCTAAGACATCCCAGGAGTTCAGGAAGTTCCTTAATTGCATTTGTGTCTCTATGAATTGCAAAGATTTGGCAAGTTGGACAGATGTCAGATTAAAAAATATATGGCTTTGTTTGTGCTACTGTGACCATCTTCTAACTAGGGTATCTGCTAAATGTTTTGTGTGGTTTATTGATTAGTTGGTACTTTAACACATTAACTCATTTAATTTTCAAAAACATTAAAGGCTGTTCCCTTCCCTGGGCCCGAATTTGGTTCTTTTGATAATTGGCTTGTAAACTGAGAGAATTTTTCAGATCCTGCAGGTTTAGTTTGAGCAGTGATCAACATACAGTACAGCAGACCACATCTTGGTAGTTTCTTGGCCATTGGAAAATACTACCCGTAGTCCAGGCCTAAGAACTAAAGCTATAATTGAGTTTAAACTTCTCTCAATAAAAGGTTACTGGATTTCTTAAAAATCTCTGTCACTACAGTCTGTGGTAACACCCAGCAGCCGAAGGAAAGAAAAAGAGATTGAGGGGGAACAAAATGTGCTCTAGCAACATTGAGACAGGATGGATAGAGGGGAGAGATTTTGAGTAGGGAGATGGAGGAGTTGAAACAAGGTAAGGAGACAGAAACAGGACAGTGGAGAAAAGAGACAGGGAGACAGGAGATAATGGATCAAGATGTATAAATGCCCTGCGGGAGAATAACATAGCAAGCAGAGAAAGACTGGTAGACACCGAAAAGAGAAAGGGAAATAGAGAGAGTAGTGGGGTTATCGAGCAACCTGCTGATGGAAAGGGGTAAACAGGGGTGGAAACAGAGCGGGCGGACAGGGAGGAAGGGGTGCAGAGGGGCAGGGCGGCGTGTATTCACTGTCCTGTTGTCTGATTGGCCGAGACAGCATCAGGCGGGCTGAGCTGAATTTAATCAGAGATGTGCGTCACCAGCTGCAGTTCCAAGCCAACAGCCAGATACTGCTGGAGGGGGGGCAGGCTCCCTTTCTGTCTTACTGTCTTTCGCTCTGTGGTTGACTAAAATGTCATCAGTGGAATGCGGTTGCAAACAACTCGTAGTGTCTTTTTCCCTGTATGTGTCCCTGTGAAGCGTGTATGTCTGTGAAAGACTCATAAAAGAAAGAAGGAAAGAAACACGATTACAGATATGTATTTTTCGCCGTGTAGAGTGGTTGTATGTCAAAGTCGTATTTGTTACTGCGAATTTCCCACCTATCACTGCAGTCTCTGTGTGTGAGCAGTTAGGCAGGCTGAGGGGGCCTCTGGTTTTAGCTGTGCTCTTAGACAAGCTCTTGGCAGCTGCAGTGAATACCTCTGTGCTCTGAATTTGTTTTAACCTCCAATGTGGTAGTGTTGGCCTGTGTGTGCATGTCACTGTGTGGTTAATTGCTAGCACTGCAGCAACTGCTAGTTCAGACACTCACACTGGAGAGATTGAAGCTTTAATTAACAAATTATTTCTATCCCATTTATTCCCACCCCCCTTCCTCTGCTTGCACAAAAACTGTGTCGTTGTCTGTTCCTCTCCCACTCCCTGGGGTGAAAGCAGTCTCAGCTGTTGCGTAAAATGCTAGTATCTATCGAGGGACTATAGAAAACAACATCATCAACTATTCATCATGCATTTACCCATGGACCAAGAAACTGTTATTTACAGCAGTTCTTGGGTCACAGGCTATTGGCTGCCAGTATAAAAGCAGCTATTTCAGTGCAGCAGGAAACTCTCGGGAAGAGAGCACCTACACACAAGACCTACCTCCATTTCTTTCCCCACTTGCATTCATATGTGAGCCACAGACTCACATGACCATGCTCCTCAACTCCCTAAAGAAAACGTATTAAGTGTTTAGACCAGGCAGTTGTTTTTTTCCAGTCTTGCATCACCCTGGAGAAAAAACTTTGGCAAAGCCAATGTGTTTGGTTGATAGCCATCCAGGTCCCGCTAATAATAACACCTTGCCCGCTCGCACTCAATTAGATGGCTGGCTGGTCACTGTAACTACAGGGAAAGGGTCAGATGGAGGCCAAAGCACCAGGGAAAGGTGTGAATGTTTGTGTGTGTGTGTGTGTGTGTGTGTGTGTGTGTGTGTGTGTGTGTGTGTGTGTGTGTGTGTGTGTGTGTGTGTGTGTGTGTGTGTGTGTGTGTGTGTGTGTGTGTGTGTGTGTGTGTGTGTGCGTGCGCGTGTGCGCAAAGAAAAAGCAAAAGAGGGGAGCGTATAATGAGGAGGAAAAGAAGTGCATCCATGTGTTTATGTGTGTTGGTGTTCAGTCAGCAGAAAAAATATGACCTTTTCATGAAGTGTGTCTGGGCCAGTAACATATGTTCAACAACAGACTGCATGAGGCAGTTAACTTAAAGTGATAGTCCACACAAACAGACAAGAAATATCCCAACACCTGCAGAGTGCTGTACATAAAATACAATGCATAAAATGACATTTATACAAGACTGCATGATGTTGCATGTGATGAAGTAAAACATGCCTTCCATTCTTTTGTGAAGGATCTTCCTCATGAGACTATGCGTATCATTAATTGTATTGGCTTTCAATCAAATACTGTGAGGATATAACTTGAGACACTGTGGCAGTTTTGTGTGCTGTCATCACACGCTGTACGTATGGTAATAATTGAAAGCACAGTTTGGGTTACAAAGGTCTTGATCAAACTGAACTACATTTAATGGAAATCTCATTATTTTAGAAGCTGAGAGACATTTCAACATTAGGACATACTTAAGACAATTTTGCAAATATTTATTCCACCTTATGTTCAATGTAAGCACTATCCAGACAAATCTAGCTTCTTGTTATATAAAGGACTAGTGACTTAACCCAGAGATTAATTCCTTGCTACCTGCATGTGTCTTTCTGTGTGTGAATGCTTGTGTGCCCGTGTATTGTATCTGTCCAGTGCCAGAGCCTGCTCCCACTAAGCCCAGTCCCGGCCCATCCCACCACCTCCACCCCGCCAGCCCCACGCTGCCCCTCTCCTCCTCATCTCCTGGCAATGGCAAGCGCGCCTCCTGCAGTAGCCAGCTCCCGACTGAGACTCCCCCTCAGCAGCATTGCCAGTTGTCCTCTGCCAGTGCTCGCTACCCGGCCAGAGAGGTGCCCCCGCGCTTCCGTCAGCAGGAGCACAAGCAGCTACTGAAGAGAGGCCAACCACTGCCTGCCGGAGCCCTCAGCGCTCTCACTCTCTCCTCCTCCTCTTCCTCCTCCTCTTCACCCTCATCACCTTACTCTTCTTCTTCTACGAGTACCAGCAGCACTTCCCAAAACTCTGCCACGTCCACTGCGGGCAAACACCACCCAGGTTTGTGTCAGTATAGTAAAAAAAACAAAAAACATTAACCTGAAACGGATTTGTAATCCTTTTTTTTTTTTTTTTTTGGTGGTTGATGTGTGCAGATAACATTAATCATTTTATTTAAAACCATCATTCAGTTTAATTTTGTCACCTGAATGAATGTTGGTCATATTTTTCTCAATATATTTATTTCTCTATATCTCTCTCCATATATAGATCCTGCATACACTACATACTTACTTTGTATTCAGTGTGCAATGGCAGAAATACAGTTTTATGCTAAGCAGCACTGACAGATTGTTGTAGGCACAACAAATAATAGTGATTAGAATTGTAATTTAACAGCACACCTTCACTTCTTGTCAGCAAAAAATAATGACAAGATATAGCAATAATAATGCTGTTTCTCAAAACCCTAAGAAAACCCCATTTAGATGTTTTAGTCTAAGTGACAAGAACATGGTTCAGTAGCTTTCGCCTCAGCACACTCGACTCACAGGAACACACACTCAGACCTCCGTAGCCAGCGGTAGGATTTTAATGAAGTCTTTGTTGGCACCTAAGATCACTAAAACTGAACCTGCCTTCAGGGGGCTCATTGTGCATCAGTTTGTGTGCATGTGTGTGCAAGTAATATGTGGTTAAACGATGACCACGAGTTGTTTATATCATTATTACAATGTTATTTCTCCGTTTATTTTGGACAATTCTATTTTTATACAACCACTGCTGACTCCAGGATTCTCACGATTGTTCTTGCTTTTGTGCCATCCTGAACATATTCTTACATACGAGGGGTTTTATGTCATTTCATTTTTTCTGTCCGTAAAGAAATCATAGCTGCCTAATGTACACAAACACAAAAGTGGCGGTGCCTCATCCTCCAACATAACACTAACTTTGAAGACATAGATGTTAGGATGCCTCCGTAGCACACCATGCAATGTTTTCATGGTTAGCCCTTTGAGCAGGAGCTCGCATGAGCATCTGTTTGCATCTTAGTTTAGTTTCTTCTCTGGTTTTTTTTCCCGTGTTTCTTTTGATCAATTCTGCTTTGCTGTTCTGTGCTGCCTTTCATTCCTGACTCAACATTTGGTGTGAGAACACCGGGCGCACGGTAAACACTTCTGCAGCAGCTGTGGTTCATGGCTAGTTGGTCACAAAACGACAGCCTTCTGCATTACAGAGGCATCTGGTCTTTGTACGCTCAGTCGCTGCTGTTCTTGTACTCGTGCCTGTGCCACCAGTCACAGATACCTTTAAAGCCTATTTAGACAGTCAGTGAATGTTTGTTTTTTTGTTTTTTTGCGACTTGTGTCTTATTTTTAGTCCATTTAGTAACACAGATCTAAGGGATGTTTTTTCTGTATATTTGGTGTGAATAGTGAACATTTTTATTTTATTTCAGCAAACACTTTTTAAACATTGATCAGTTTCATTTATCTTGTTTTTTTTAGTTTTTTTTTTAGTAATAGCTATGAAACTTATCATTTCTATTTATTTCTATTTTTATATTATAATATTTACCCTGTGTGCTCAGCTGTTTAGTGCAGAGTTCCTCTGCTGTGGGCCAGGATCTAAATTTGGCTGCCGACTTGACCCACTGAAGAGAAGCAGTATGTCTAAGCCTTAAATTTAAAGAAATATGTTTCCACACTAGTTAAGATTTCCTGGTTGAGTGTATTAACCTATAATGTCCTCATTATTGTCCTAGCTCAGCAGTTGTTGTCCTGGTTGGCCTTTAGCTCCCTTTGGTTTTCACAGGAGTCTCTCAGTACAACACAGCCTGTGGCAGAGTAGCCCTTGGCTGGGTTTCCAGCTCCTTTCCACTCTTGTTCTTGTCCCAAGGGTTTCCAGTCCACAGCCTGTTCTTTCCTGTCTGCCCAGCTAATAGCCTCAAGCCAGTGGCCCTGTTGTTGCAATGATTCCGGCATACATAATTTAGAGAGTGGACATTGTTGTTAAATCCACTGCTCTGCAGGTAACGCCTGAGTCTCCTGCTTTTTATATTCTTAACATTACAAATTGTGTAGTAGATTATGTTGTTCCTTTGAAATGTATTTTAGTTGGATCATTTAGCTATCAGTTCATTTACAACTCTTGGTTTTGAACTTACAATGACTTACTAGTTACCTGTCAAGAACTAAGTACATGTCTGTGATAGAATAGAGAATATGTTTTGCCTTTTCCTAGATCAATTCAGTTTATCATTGTCTTTTAACAAAATCACCCCATCATGGTTTGTTCATATATCATGTACTCTGCCTGCAAATATAGGAGCAAAGCTTTCTTTCTTTGTTAAGGATGAACTCTGTTTTGAGGACAGGATTCTGACCTCTAGTTGAGGTTACTGAGGCCCTAAGGGATGTGTGATGGTTCACTTATGCACTCGAGGACATGTAAACACAAACACATGTATATATGTAGTGGCTGGGCACACACTAGTCTGACCTAGTTGTGTCCTCTTTGATACGTGTCTCCCTTGCAGGCCAGCTGGCTCAGAGTTTAAAGGGGAATGTACACAAATGTATGCACACACACATACACGCATACACATTAGCTTATAAGTATTATCGGTAGATATTTAAGTAACTTAGATGCATTTCTTTTATATGTGCAAATGTATAATTTATAACATTCTAACAGGCTATCACACAGCACCCCATCCCCAAAATCTGAAATGCATACTCTCTAAATTCAAGGGCATTCACAGGCCACACTCCCACATAACCTCTGCTCTCCCAACCTCATGTAATTGTCCCACCAGACAGAAACCCCCTTTCCCCTTTCTATCCCTCTGTCACACCCATCATTCCCATCTCTCCAGCTGACTGGGGACCATTAAGTAGTCCAGAGAAGCCAGCAGCCGTCCAGACAGGCTCCCCAGTAGCAGGTGCTGGAATAGGCGGTCTCTTAAGACTGTGGGAACTGCAGCCCAACAGCTGTTAGCTGGTTACCCAGACAGAGCATGTAGCCAGAGGGCACTCTGTTGGGTGCTGTTAAAACACTTGGCCCTTTGATTTGCAGGAAAGGTTGTTTGGATTTATACACACTGTATCTTAAGTTAAAGACTTTGTTTGTTTTTTTTTGCTTTTAGTAGAATAAACTATAGTGTTTTAAAATATGGGTTGTCTTTTTAAAACGCTTCACGATTCCCTAATTTCAAAACATGTAATGTTCTTATCACATGAAAATGCAGGTGTTAAGATGTAAAAAAATACCCACCCCTTAGATTTAGTTTTTTGTATGTTTTTAAAATCAAATAATCACAAAACTACTTGGGCCTAATGAAACCAGGGAGGTATGGATTTCCCCATGTGCTCAAGCTGTGACACACACACAAGCACACAAGTGTGAGAACCCCCTAGTGGCTTCATTAATCCAGTCTCTGTCAAGGAAACCAGAGAAGTCACCATGGTCTCGCTCTCCTATTTTCTCTCTCCTCTCAGAAGAGGTAAACAGACATGAATGATGAGCTTTTTAAACCCCCGGAGACCATTCCCTCAGTCTTTCTTTTTTCTCCTCGCTTCCGGAAAAACAAGTACATGCAGTCCTTGATGTGAGTGGGCGTGAAGTTCTCCTCAAAGAGAGGTGGAGAGGGTCCATTTGGGGACAAAAGACTAATAAACGTCCCCTCCTGCTTTGCTTCTGGTTTTATGTCATCCCACAGTTTCCGCCGTGGCTCCCAGACAAACTAAAGAAATCAGTTTGTTGCCACACCATCTCTCTTAGTCGGTTCCTGCTTTCTCTCGCTGTCTCCCTTTCTTTTCCCTTGTCACTGTGTACCAACCCCTCCCCCCAGCCTCCTCCATCTCTCCCTACCACCCTCTTCCTCTCTTTCTGTCCCTCTGCTTGTCATTTCATTCAAAGGGGAGGGGAGGCATTTAATTCTTGGCTAAATGCCCATTTCTATAATGGCAGCTAGTCTCATTATCAGGAGTTTATCTCTTGCTTCAAACCTGGTGAGCTGAATCACATCGCTTCACTGTGTTTTTGCTGTTGTTTGTAACTTTTTGCAGTACACTGCAGGTCTACTCATCATTAGTAATTTGTTATTCTTTAGCTGTAGACCAGCAGGTCTATGTAGCTCTATGCAGAGAGCAGGCTTTTATCTGCATGCACAGATTTGCGGATACAGGCACACAAAAGGGCAAGCTTGCTCTCTGTTGGAAGCACAAGAACCCACAGAGAACCCCTTTGTTTTTATTTTTGACCCTTTTCATTCACAAAGCCTAATCAGAGACTGCCCTCCTAATTGTGACCAGAATGAAAGCAGCATAGCATTCCTGACGCATGATTGCGAACGGTGGATGGAAATAATTGTCCCTTCATCTTTTGTTTTTCATATTCAGCTTGCTTTCATGCCCCGCCCTCAAATCAATGATTTGCCAAGAATCAGCAAGACCTGTTTTGGAATGTCTGGGAAGGGAGCCGAAAGGGGAACAATCAATCGAGGCATGTTGAGGTTAAAGGAAAATGAGGCTGTTTTGCATTAGTCTACATATGCATACATATTGGTATTCACGGAGTTAGACACAATAGCACTAAAACCTATACAGAGTGATGTAAGCCAATAGTCCTGTGATAAATTCTCCTTTTGTGGAGCTCATAATGGTCCGTTTTTGTTGCAGCAGATACCCATGTTTGCGATTTACATTTTGCCCACCGTTACACAAATGTGTTCACCCACAGCTTATACTGTGGGTCCAAGATAGAGCCTCAGTCATCCAGTGTATTGCCTTTGTAGATATTTTGTGGTTTCATTGAGTAGCCTGCCGCAGACTTAGTAAGAGGATGTCTGCTGTTTTCCATTCTTGCATGGATCTGTGTAAGCACTCTAACAGTGAAGCTGATGCACCTCTCCTCAGGTATTTTTCCGTTCTCCCTCTCCCTTACTGACCCCTTTTCTGTACCACAGGCGACACGGTCTCCTTTTTTCCCTTTTTAATGTGGGGTTCTGGTTTGAAATGTGTTTGTTTTGTGCTTGTGACAGAAGTGATAAAAGATGTCTTCCCTTTCACACTTTAATTAATTTGTCATGTAACCTATTTTTACATTCTCCACGAAACAAAATGTGCAAATGAGAGAGGGGGGATATGCTGAGTGGGTGTGGGGAGACTGAACCAAATAAAATTTCCCTGAGGCTGCAGCCGCTGAGCTTCTTGGGTAGGGTCCAGGTCTGATACAATGGCGCTGCTCTTTGCTCCAAAAGCTGGTATTGACAGCAGAAAAGGAGTAAAGTCTGTGTCTTTTAATAATACTGTTGTGTTGTACTCTCCGCATTTCGAAAACGAACACTGACAAGCCACTGAGAGTTTGCCGTAGTAAATGAAACAACTAGCTGTTTAGGTTGTGTTTATTATTTTCTTCACAATGTATTTGGGTAGCAAGAGGTATACACCATATATATATATAGTCATTCAGTGTTCCAAGCGATAATATTTAATACCTGGACACTTTGATTTAAATGCATTTAATATGTATTTGTGACCAAACTGAATTTAGAAACGGGATTAGATTTTACTTTGATAACAACACTATCTGTCCATGTCAAACACAAAAGAATTAATACAACTATTGAAACTTCTGTGGCCCCATTTGCTCAACAAATACAATAGTTCAATTGTTTTAACATCCCTTACATTCACAACAAATTCACTACTTTCCTATATACAAAAATAAAATCAGCCTATCTCAGTGTTCCGTATCTAATAGCACACAAATGCTTGAGTTTAATTCAAAGCTCACTGAATATGTTCCAGAATTATTCCTCCTCTATATTAGGTTGTTATGGGCACGGAGCAGTTTCGTCCTAACAAATTTTTGTGTCCGCTTGTCAAGTTAGAAAGTTTCATTGGACATGTTAATGTGCAGAAAATTACTTTTATGGTTTGTATTAATTAGCATTTGTCATGCAAACTGAGATTATGTCTTGGCCTTGACTCTTAAAATCAAGTTATTGTCAGAAGACAGAAAACATAGGGACAGACCAATTAAAGGCTTCCTGATTGAAAGCTTGTTTTTAAAGTTTTAACAGTTTCTAACTTTACTTTTTACTTAAAAAGAACAGCACAGATACAGCAGATGTGAGGAATACTTTTTGCTGTGATGTTTTGTTTAATTTTGTTCCCCGTTTTTTAACTGATTGCAAACTAGCTGCAGACTCGGGTTGGTGTGTATGTGTGTGCCATTTGTCTGATGACCCTGTGCGATAAGGCTGCCTGGGCAGTGGAGATAAGTGTGCAAACATTTTATTCACAGCCACTCTGTGGCTTGTTGCACAGTATCTGAAAGCCACATATCTACCAGCATTTGTGTATGTCTCCACACACCTCAAACAAATGGACGTTTCCCTCATCTGATTGGACTGTTTTGACCACTGGGTCTTTATCTCATGGTGGATAACTTCTGGCTATTATTGAAATCACTGCATCATTCTGATGGAAGCTAATAGCACAGTAATAGAAGGTACGGCAGCTAAATTACCAAACTAAGCAAATATTTTGCAAACAGCATTAACTTTACAATTGAAGGTTAGCGAGCCATGCTGACTGCAGCTGCTCATAAAGATAGCCGGAAATGCATTAGTCTATTAGTCTTCTAATTCATGCTGACTGTGACTGTTTGTGTGTGTGGCCTGTAATTGCACTTTGTTCATGAATACTGAAAGCCTGTTGGACATTTGCATTTTCATAAGGAATGTGATGTTTGCAGAATAATACATAGTACTGTACATGCTGTAACACATCTACTGTTCAATGTCTGAGGCTTACATTTTTGTTGAATTTTGGAAAACAAATACAGATTAATATCTAGTTGTCGTCCTGTACGTATTTTGTCTGTCTCATGAAACACATTAATTTTATGTTCTCAAAGGGTTACTGGATGAATGTCTTCCTTCTTTTGCTTGGTTGGCCGGCGTGCTGGTCATATTCATAGCAGTAATTTTCATTGGTTTCCAGCCAATTGCCTGAGGCTGGCCGAGTGGTTAGGGTTGTTTGCATGCTGGATCAATAGCCTCCCTGCTCTTACCCGCTAGCATTAATAAGATCATTGATTAGCTGCCTCCCACTGATTGATTACCCCTTTACAGCATCAACTCAGTCTATTATTAGTTCCCCATCTGATGGGATGCTTTTGTGCCTAATGAATGTGCTTTTGTGCAATACCATGCTGAGGATTGTTTGAAATGCTCTGTCAAAAGCGTACAAGTAGTGGAACAAAATTCACATTTAGTCCTTCGTTCCCAGATTGTGAGATACATATATATATATTTATATATATAAATGTGCAGAATCTAATGCATATGCATAATATATAACATACAGTATATGCAGGTAGAGAGAAGCCAGCAGAGACACACAATTATTCACACAAGCTTGGAGGAAGTGTTCTGTGGTTTCTTAGTGCAGTGCAGTTAGAGGAGGAGTAAACCCGGCAGAGCGTAGGGAGTGATGGATGAGAAGCCGTCCTGGTTTCATTCCAATAAATGAGCGGCGTTCCACTTGGGCTTCCCTTCACGGCCCCAGCCAGCGAAGCCACGATGGAGACGGATGGGCCGCTCACTGCTGGGTGTTAGACGGGTGCAGAGGGGAGAGGGGAAGAAATTAAAGGGTGAGGTAAGCGGTGGGGTACGAAAGAGAGGAGACATGGACAGAGAGCGAAATGGGAGAAGGGGGGTATAATAACAGATAAGGGCATCTAGAAAGAGAGAAGGAAGTTGGGTGCAAAACAAGACGGCAAGGGAAGAGGAAACAACTTAGAAAGAGAAGTGGAAAGTAAGTTCATTTAAAAATGAGGAGAAAGAGTATAGGGAAATAGGATGGATAAAGGAATGAAAGCAAAGGCTCCATCTCCCTGTTTCTGTTTGGCTGACTGCACCAGGGCAAGGATATATGTATATGCCAGAGCTGATATGACATGGAGCACGCTTGGCTGTGCATTCTGATTATGTGTTGGATTGCAGAACGTGCTAGTGTGACCATCTCATCCTGCCAAGTCTGATAGCTAGCATTAACCAACCAAGAAGATAAAATTGGTTCAGGCAACTAGCTGTAGCCTGACTGAATCTAGCTGTATTACATGATGTTTCTCAGTCTAACCTAATGTATTTTTTCTTTCCCCATCCCATCCCCCTTCTATCTCCACCTACCTCCTTTGTTGTATTCATCTGTCTCAATCTACTCCTCCCTTACTCCCTTACTCCCTCCTATTTTCTCTTTAGACATATCCCTCCAGAGTGGCCCTGGTGCCCAGTATGAGACCTCTCATTGGGGAGCATCTGTACCAGTTGACAGCCCCTCCAGTGCCAACAGCTGGGACAAAGTGATCATTGACGGAAGTGACACAGAAACTTGGCCCTTCATCATCCGCAGTAGTGATCCCAGCCACCCTCCAACATCAGAATGCCCCTTGGGCTCAGCTAGTTTTAACCTAGACACCAGTGCCGTCACTACTACCAGTCGGAGTAGTTTTCTGAGTATGGCCACAGGTGCCGCAGGCCAGCAGGCCCACTATCCTTCTCTCAAAGCTAACAATAACATGATGACAGGACCTGGGTCAAACAACACATTAGTGGGTAATAGAGGTTGGGGCTCAGATGGAAAACAAGATGGTATGAATGGTGGCCGAGTAGGAGCTCCCAATAACTGGGGCTCTCCCAATTTTAACTTGAACCTTAACCCCAATGCCAACCCTTCAGCCTGGCCTGTCCTTGGCCATGAGGGTGGTGGAGGTGGGGGTGGTATTGGCCCTAACGGGGTATCCAACTCTGCATCCCTCCCACCTGGTATAAATGGCAATGGAAACATGGGAGGTGCGGATAATGGTGGAAGTTGGGTGGGCATGATAAGTGGTAAAGAAAATGATCAACAGCATCCTTCAACCAACACTAACTTGTCCTTCAACATGGAGCCTGCTAACCTTAACACTGATGGACCAAACCACACTAAACAACAGCAACAAGCTCAGGAGCCTATGAGTCCCATCCATGGCTTAACTGGTTGGGGAGGCCAATCACCCACTGAATCATCCCAGCTCAATGGGGACACAACAGGCAGCTCTGTATGGGGTAGTGGAGAAACCAAGGCAGCTGACTCTCCCAAGGACTCAGGCTGGGATTCTACTCCCTCTGGTGGCCATTCTGCCTGGGGCCGCCAAGGCAGTGGTGGTGGTAGTAGTGGAAGTGGTGGTTGGTGTGACTGGGGAAAGTCTGCTGGTGGTGGAGATCCATCTAAAGGCTGGGAATCAGTAGATGCTGGCAGTTCTGGCTCAGCCCAAGAGCAGCAACTCAGCTCATGGGGCCAACAGCCTGGAACAGCCCCAGCAAGTGAGGACAGTGGGGGCAGCAGCGAAGGTCGATCCCTTCACAGAGACAGGTCTTCCAGCGTGGAGTTTGCCCCTGTACCACCCCGGCAGGATCTGGACCCCAGAGTGCTGAGTAACACAGGTTGGGGACAGACCCCCATCCGACAGCACACTGTGTGGGAGATGGAAGAGGCCAACTCTGATGATGGAAAGAACAATAGGAGCTCTGACACCATAGGAGGCTCCAGCTCTCATAGTGGACCTTCTTCAACCAATGGAGGTACCATCAACCCAAACATTGGCCCCAGTCAAAGGCCTGGGTCTGGAGGAAAAAGTGACAGTGAAGGATCGTCATCTTCTAGCTGGGGAGCCCCTCCACCTCAGCCAATCCAGAGTGGATCAGGATGGGGGGATCCCCCACAGTCACATAGCAAAGCTCCAAATGGCACGACCAGTGGCTGGGGAGATCCTTTGCCTACCAATGGTCCTAAAAGTGGAGGCACACCGTCCTGGGCTTCTGAGGAGAAGTCCCCCAGCTGGGACGATCGACTGATAAAAAGCCAGCCTACCAGCTGGGGAGAGGGCCCCAAAAGCTCCCATGGTTGGGGTAACAGTAATGGGGGCCCCAATGGCTCCAGCACAGGGGACTGGGGAGAGCCAGACATCAAGAACAATGGCTCCTCTAGCAGCATGTGGGAAGGAGAAGGAGCTAATGGAGGAAATGGTGGATGGAAGGAAAGCCCTAGAGGAGGAAATAGAGGAGGAGGTTGGGCTAAGCCTGCTCCAGCTGCGAGTAACAGCAGCTGGGGGGAGACCCCACGTGCTAATGGCCCAGTGCAGGGAGGCTGGGGCTCCTCCAAGCCCCAGGAAAGCAGCAGCAACAGCACTGGCAGTGGAGGAGGTGGTAGCATTGGGTCCTGGGGTGGTCCTGCTTCTGTCAAGCAGAACAACTCTAGCTGGGGAAATGGCAGCAAAAAGGACCAGGGCATGGACCCTACTGGCTGGCAAGAACCCTCTCCTCCCTCCATCCGCAGGAAGATGGAGATTGATGATGGGACATCCACCTGGGGTGATCCCAGCACCTACAACAAGACAAACATGTGGGATCGTAACAATCCCAATAGTAACCCAGGCAACAGTGGCCCACCTCCAAGTAAGAATGGTGGAATGAATATGCCCAACAATAACAACAACAATCACTCTGTTGGCTCTGGCAACAACAATCACCATCACCCACACCATATGCACCACCATCCCCATCACGGCCAGCCCCCAACTCACCTGCAACACCATGGAAACAACAATGGGTCACCCAACAACGCTGCCTCACACCCAGGCGCGGGCCCCCAGGGTAGACCCCCACTCGCCAACCCAGGTATGTAAAAACTTTAAAGCCTTGGGTGTTTTTATTTCTGACCGCATAAGTAAATTAAATTGTATTAGAGAGATACATATGTCCTAGTCTATTCAAGGAGATTGACAATGCTTGTTGATCCATAAAGTCTTAAACGAAAAAAAAACGAAAAACCTTGGCAACTACAGTTTTTCCACTCAAAGAATATATTTTTTAAGTATTCTCACAGATTATTATGATGATGGTCTCCGAGGAGTTGAGGTCCTTACAGTGGTCAAGGATACATAGTTAAAACAATGAAAAGTAGGCTTAAGTTAGCAAGGTCCAATAAGTCTTTGTGAAGACAAAGTCCGTCCATACATACAGAAATTGTAGAGCTTTAATGCAAAACACTCTCCCATTTCTTTTAATTGTGAATGAGACCACTTCCCCCTGCTGTTGACCATTTATACTGCACCTATCAAGGATCATCATGAGAATCGTAAGACCAAAAAGTTATACTTAATCAACCATCTCTGCTTAAACTATTATAGCTCTGAGCTTTCCTGAGACACACTATCCCACAAGCCAGAACAGGGGGGTCAAGAGGTTTAGTGATGTCAGGAAGAGGCTGGCATAAAAGGCCTCTACATAGAGACAGCACAGCTAGCAAGCTTACACTTTTTTTATTATCACTAGAGCTCAGCATGAGGGCCCGAAAAAGACTATGAGAAAAGAGATATCCAAAATTCAGTAATATCCAGCATTGCAGTGACTTTCATTTTCTTTGATTATCATAAAATACCACAGCAGTGAGGTTCCTTTCATAATCTCGTTCTAATTTACCTGTTTTTTCCAGGTTGGGGAGACCTTCCCAGTGTTCAGCCCAAGTCAGAGCCTGCTTGGGGAGAGCCAGCAGCTCCAACATCAGCTGTGGACAATGGTACCTCTGCCTGGGGCAAGCCCCCGGGTGTGGTAGGAGGCTGGCCAGACGGTGGCCACGAGCCCTCTGGCCCCTATGGGAGGGCAAATGGACCCCCAGGTTCTGCACCTTGCAAGCCAGGTAATGTCCAGTGATGAAATATATTTGCTGACACACTGATGCATGATTTCAACAACAGGAATTCGCCATAGTCTGACATTGAAATTGTACCAAGATGCAGGACTATGTTCAGTAATATTGATTATTGAACTTTGACAAAAATCAGATTGTTAGTTTCGGATACTTTGCCGTAAACAATACAACACACTGTCGCCTGTTTCACTTTAATTTGGGGAGATTGCAAAGATTACAATGTAAATTAGCTTTTCTTCTCTGGCAAGTTTGGGTTATGTCCAGTATTTCCTGTAAACCACCTGTATTATGGTGGCTTGGAGTTTTTTGTACACAACAAACATGAGGGAATAAAAAACAGGAAGTTTCCTCAGACATGTACCATTTGTGCAAACTCTGAAAGTTTTTTTGTTAGTGCTACTGTAGTGTTGTTGGGATTAAAGCAATTCCACGCCTCAGTAGGTCTTGGTTATTTGTGCTGTTGGTCTGAAATGTTGGACATGATAGAGGGACCTGTCGGGGGATAGTGCAGAATTTCAAATAGCAACAGTGGCACCAAGTGGTCAGGTTAAAATGTACATGTCACTTGTTCTTGGAAAAGGCTTGAATATTGTAAACCCGAGGATACACCGCATATGCAAAAAACACAAATGTAGTTTTTGAATGTTTTGTCACGTCTTCATTCTGTTTTTGATGTCTCTTTTTCAGGCCCCAAACCTATGCAAGATAGCTGGGGAAGTGGAGGAGAGGAGATGGGCATGTCCACCAGCCAATGGGACACTGAGGATGGGGAAGTATGGAACAGTCCCACCTCCCAGGAGAGCAGCTCTTCTTGCAACTCCTGGGGCAATGGACCCAAGAAGTGCCCAAGCAAGGTCAGAGAACACACTTGGCTTTTGTCATAAACATATTGGTGGATGGTAACTTTACTGCTTTGTTGGTAAAAAAAAAATGTTACATTTTTTTTCTTGTTTTCAGGGGAAGATGGGCAACAAGCCAGATGAGGCCTGGATCATGAACCGTCTTATCAAGCAGCTCACTGACATGGGCTTTCCGGTAGGAACGCATTGTATTTAGAAAGAAGTTTTATTGCTAAGACACAAACAAGCTGTCTTTTGGAAATTTCTTGTTTATGTTTTTTATCAAATAGGCTGCAAAAGGTGGCAACTTTTATTAATTCAGTGAAATAAAGAAACATTCACTATACAGTGTTCAAATAAATATAGATAAACACAAGCAGTTAGGAGAAGAAAAAAATATCCAATAACAAAACCAGTCATCTAAAATTGGCGATTAGTGAAAAATCAAACATTATCTTACAATTAAAGCCTGTTATGTCATGTCAGTAAAATGTTTTTGTGTTACATAATGTTTTCTGTATTGTGTTACAGAGAGACCCTGCTGAGGAGGCGTTAAAGAGCAACAATATGAACCTTGACCAGGCCATGAGTAAGTTAAACAACATATCTGTGTAGAGTGTATGACCATGTGTTTGTTTTGCAAATGTCTATATAAGATTGTTTTACTCTCAAAAATACAGCTTTTTATTTTAATTATTCCATTTGCAATTTAACACTATTACTACATCTCCTCTTAAATTAACTGAGAGGAATTACTTAGCCTCAAAATATGGTACTTAATCTCAATGAATGCAATATAACTAGAAAAATATATTTGAAACACATCACGGATTACAGTAGATAAAATACAAGTCTATTATGTCATTACACCGGATATATATATGCATCCAGATGTCATCATAATGTCTGCCCTCCTTCTTTCCGCTTCCAGCCGCCCTGCTAGAGAAGAAGACAGACCTGGACAAGCGCGGCATGGGCATGTCTGATTACAGCAATGGCATGAACAAGCCTCTCGTGTGTCGGCCCTCTGCACTCTCCAAAGACCCCTCCGACCGCACCACCTTTCTCGACAAGGTCAGGAAATGAGTAACTGACAAGTGAAGGGTGTACTAACAAAAACATAAATGTAGCGTGGCACTCTTCCTTTTGCTTTGGTCTTTACTCTAAATTTGACATGTTTACCCGTTATAAAGATTAGAAATATATTACATTATTTATCTTTTTAATGTTTAATGCTTTTTCCATTTCTATTTATTCTCATCTGAACTGTTTATTTTTTTTGTCTGGTCCAGGATGGTGTCCTATCAGACGATGCCCCCCCATCACCGTTTTTGCCTTCCCCCAGCCTGAAGCTCCCCCTGGCCAACAGTAGCCTTCCTGGGCAGGGTCTGGGACAGGGCAACCCGGGGCTGGCCATGCAAAACTTGAACAACAGACAGGTTAATTTTGCTTTCTTGTAATGTACAGTAATAAAATAGATAACAGATATGAGAAAATACCCAAATACAAATCATTTGTAGTTCACAAGACTTAAGACTAAATTTGTAAACACTGGAAGACATTAATACATGTGGACAGCTGCTGTATAAACAACAGAATATACTGACAGATTCAAACGTTGTGTTTAATACACTGCAAATGCACAACATGTCATTTGTGATGACTTTGTGCCGGATTTAAGGGCACATGATGCAGTAGTAGCAACAACAGATAAATTGAATTTGTTTTACACACATCTCTCTACCCACAAGCGCTCCTAAATCTTCTCTTTTCTGTTGTTCACTTATGTGTGTATGACCTTGCCTGGAGCGCCCATTGAAATCAGATAGTTATGCTCTATCAAATATCACCCCCAGAGGCAGCCATGGCCCAGAAAAACTACAATATGTCCTTGAACTCCAAACAAAGGCACTATAAGCGGGCCTTTTTTTTTGCACTGAATATAAAAACCAACATGGATGAAGCTGTCTTTTACAGGGAAATTTTTTGGGCTCATTTAAAAAAAAAATCAAATTAGTCCGAAATTTCTGATGTAACAAGCTGCTTTCACTCAGTGGTCAATATATGCTCTGGCGCACAAGACGTAGTATCATGCCTGACCTTGAGGGTGATCGAAAATTAAGAATGTCTTGGAATGACATGGACCCACGCTCAGCTTTTGCATGCACTTAAAAATGTATTTTTATACAATGCATGTGAACTCATTTGTGTATTGAATGAACCCATCAACCTGATAAAGCCGAAACCGTTGGATCCTTAAACCTGTACCATACTCTTGACTTATGTCTCTGGAGTGGCTCAGCTTTTCAATAAGAAAATGATGTTGGAATTCACTCTGAGATTTCATTATGACTCCTGCTCATAGATACCCAGTGGAATGTTTGGCAGTAGTGGAGCAGCACAAACCCGGGCCATGCAGCAGCAGCAGCAGCCTCCTCAGCCACCAGTGCCACCTCTCAGCTCCTCCCAGCCTAGTCTACGTGCTCAAGTGCCTCAGTTTCTCTCCCCTCAGGTAGAAACACAAACATCATCAATAGCACATGGAGCTGTGTCAATATGTAACACAGAGAGACTGTTTAAAACACTGTCTGACAGATGTTTGTTCTATGACCAGGGAACATGATTTGACACTCAAAAGTGTAAACCCGAACTTCTCAACTTTTTACCTGTTTTTTTTTTCTCATTTCATGAATCATACTGTATTAAAAACTGCATAGTAGTTTTATTGAAATACTCTACGACAAAAAACTTGAATGCTTTTGATATCTTTTTGTTCACATTCGTGCAACCTTTGCACAATCTGACATGCTTGGCGTTCTTGTGGCTCTTTGCACAACTCTTGGCTTTACGAGACTCTTCTCAGATTCTTCATCCCCTCCGTCTCCCTCCTTGCACACATGTGGTAGTGACTAGTTGTATCTTGCCAGAAGGTGCTTTCGTGCAGCTGTCGTGACTTGCACTGACGTAACTTTTCATCTCTCCTTTCTGCCCTCCCATTCTCCTGTTCCCTCCAGGTCCAAGCACAGCTCTTGCAGTTTGCAGCAAAAAACATTGGTCTGAACCCTGCACTTTTAACCTCACCAATAAACCCTCAACAAATGACTCTGTTGTACCAACTTCAGCAACTGCAAATGGTGAGTCACCATCCGTTTTCCATTGCATTTGCAGCACAGCTTGTACTTTAAGGCATGAAGCGGCAAATCTGTGTTGTGGACTTTTTTTTCCAAGAGTTTACGGCTCTATTCTAAACAGAAAGCAAATTAAACCAAGCGCACAATACAGAAAAAAACACATGCCAAATATTTTATGTGTTCATGTTAGCTTTTGATTTTACATCCTGATGATAATCATTAAATGAAGAATCAAAACGGTGTACATTTTACAGTGAATGAGAGTGTATAGCTGGAATGGGTTTTTTCTCTCCATTGATGTTTTGTGTTTGCGTCCCGTGATTCAGGCGTACCAGCGTTTACAAATCCAGCAGCAGATGATGCAGGCACAACGCAATGTTTCCGGCCCCATTAGACAACAAGAGCAGCAAGTGAGTCAACAAGTGCATTACATACAGCGACAAAAAGTATAATCGTTTATTTCCTCTGTGTAATCACACGCTACAGTGCTAGTGAGTACGCAACACCCCGTGACGCAATCTGTTTTTCTCAACAAAAGTTTTCATTCTCACTTGGTACCACAATAACAGAGCAAAATCATGCTTTGTCACGACAGGAGTTACTGAAACTTTTACAGAAACATGGGAACTTGTTATTTCTCAACAATTCTCTTTTTTGCACCAAAGGAGAAACGGTTTGTTCTGCTTTTCTGAAATGTCGGTTCTTTTTGGTAAATATCAGAGGTCTTCCACAAGATAAGGCCTCTTAAATTGAGGGATGCTTTTGTGAATAAGTGATTATATTTGATACCCTTATCTTCTATCTATTTGGTGTTTTCCCTGCCTCTCCCCAATCTCTGTTTTCCTCTCTCTTTCTTTCTCTCACTTCCTAATATTTCTATCCACCGTCCTTTTGCCACCAAATAATTTGAATATTCTTCTTGCTTTCCTTGCCATCAATTGCCACTGCTTCCTTTTATAATACTTACATGTAACAACCCCTCTCTTTTTTTTCCTAGGTTGCACGTACAATCACCAACATGCAGCAGCAGATACAGCAGCACCAGCGTCAGCTGTACCAGGCGCTGCTGATGAAGCAGCAGCAACTTCCCTCTCATTCCTCCTCTTCCTCCTCCTCCTCCTCCTCTGCTGGTCTGCATCCTCCTGGTGGCCATGCCGGAGGCCCTGGCTCCAGCAAATCAACCCTGGACCCCTTCACAGGCCAACACCAGGCTCCGGGCCTCGCCGACACACTGCACACCAAAGAGCCGCCGTCTTCGCCCAACGCCTACAGCACCTACCCTCTCTGTGAGTCTGACAGCTTCATCACGAGAGGGAAAATCTGTTTTTGGTGCTCACTTTTGCCCCAAAGTGTGAAAATTGTCCCATGTAGCCATTAAAGTAGCAGCCCTGTCACATTCACACACGTGTCTATAAGATACCTCACAAATGGTAAATAATTTATGTGAGCCATTAATACATTTGCACAGCTAAAATATAGTCATGCCTTTGCCATTTTTCTTTCTTTTGTTGATATCGGCAACATCAAACGTTAGACCCCTCTTTCATGTATTTAGATTTTTTTTTTGTAATTACATATTGTATTTTCCTTTTTTCTATTCAGCTGTTTTGCTGGATTTGTGTTAAAAGATAAAACTAAAAGACTCTTGTGTTTCTTATGCAGCTGGACTGAATCCAAACATGAATGTAAACTGCATGGAGGTTGGGGGTCTTTCCCAGAAGGAGCCCCCTCAGCCCCAATCCCGCCTGTCCCAATGGACACACTCCAACTCCATGGACAACCTCTCTGGCAACTCTTCAAATTTGGAGAACAACCTCAATAAGCACGGTGTGTTACAGAAATCCACAGGCAAGCATGCACACACTCACCGTGTAAGATGAAACAAGCTTGACAATGAATATTTTACATGGACATATCCAATGAGGTTACATGTCTAAATTTCCATTTTTATAATAATGTACACTTTTTCCTCCTGCCAATGCAGAGCTTCATAACAACTGGGACTCCGAAGTGCTTGTGTCCAATGTTGTCACATTTGTCATTAAAGTTTTATATCGCTGCTTTTGTTTTTTTCACACTTTCTGAATGCAAGCTAATTCTCAGCTAAGAATCCCAGCCAGAAACACTTATCTTAGATGTCAGTATGACACCCACCAGCAGTGAGTCAGTCAGAAGCTGCTCGAGCTCTTTCACACCACATTTCTTTAGACTCAATATTTAAACAAAAGTAGGCCCTTGAATGAAGTATGACATGTAATATGTTTTTGTTTTTTTCAAGTTTAATACATTTTTTCTTGTGTTGGAGTTAATTTGGTACCTCTGAGGTACGTATCCCTACACATGGGGAGCACATGAATAGTGTGGGCCACTTTACAAAGCGCTGTTTCTACATTGTTCTGAGATGAGAAACCAGTTAACTGACATGAACATATCTTCATTTTAATATTTCATCTATTTTCTCCTGTTTGGACAGATGTGTTGATGGCCTCAAAAGTATGAGAATCAGCAGACATACAGATTGACTTACTTTAGACATAACATGAAAAAAACCTTTACATGTATATTTAATTTTGGCTTTGGATATGTTTGGCAACTTCTTTTTAAACTTGTTGTTTTGAACAGTCTCTTGTTTCTTTCTATATGCTAGGTGCCATATCTGCTGCCTCTACCCTGGTCCCCCCTGGGAAGCCTCCCCAGCTGGAGGACTCATACAGCCCTTACAATCTAATCTCCAGCTCTGAGTCCCCCTCCAGCCCCCTGGTCCCCCCTGACAGCTGGGGCCAGGGCAAGAGCCCCAATGAAAAAATCTCCAATGGGACCAACATAAACTGGCCCCCAGGTGAGGATGACATGCAAATAAGACATGTTAAAATCTTATGATGCACTCAAACATTGCTGTTAGAGCTCCTAAGAATGTGGATGTGTCTAAACTGTGACACATGACAGGAGAGTGACAGCTCTGTCACTCTCCTGTCATGTGTTAGAGCTGGGAAACTTACCCTGTTATCATTTGTAATGATTGACATCACATAGTTCCCATCCTACCTCCTCCCAGCTTTAACCGGACTGAAGGTCCAAACAGTCAGAGTAAGGAGATAACGGTTTACCGTAGCTTTTCTTTTTACCGCTCTGTATCTTTTACTCTTTTTTTCAGAGTTGGAGATGTATTTTTATGATAATCATACCTACTAGAAGCGGGAGTTGTGAAGGTGCAGTCAGCACTGAGTTTACTGCAAAAGAATTTCCATTTAATTGCTTTGAATTTACAAGCAAATAAAGTAAAGCCTTTTTCACAGCAGACATTTTGACTTGCCATAGTAGGAAAAGCGATGTTGCTACATGAACACTGGCTTTGTTTTTCTCAAGTATCCCAGTGAGATACAGCAAGTCATCATATACCAGGATCCTGTAACAAAAATCTCTAAATAGAGTAATTTATTATTTTGTGAGTTTTGACACATTTAAAGAGTGTCAGCCAGAACAACAGCTGCTGTAGAAGCAGGCAGCGGGTAAATTATTCAAGAGGAAGACATATTCCAGGGTTAGGACCATATGTTTTATAGCCCGTCCCATAGTTCAAAATATAATGCTGAGTGTGCCTCTACAATAAGAGACCAGCTAATTTGTGTGATCTTTTCTGCAGCAGATAAATCAGTCTTGGAGTATTTCTGAAAAAAACCAATGGTTTAAAGCCTTGTACTGAATCATGTACACTGTAGGAAAGTCATGAGATGACACTTCCTCAAGGTCTCATTTTGTGGTTTTAGTCACCCTTCATTCTTTCGGTGTCTTATTTGTATGCCTTAGAGTTCTGCCCTGGGGTGCCATGGAAGGGCCTTCAGAACATCGACCCTGAGAATGACCCCAACATGACCCCTGGCAGCGTCCCCAGCGGTCCCACCATCAACACCAACATCCACGACGTCAACCGATACCTGCTGCGAGACAGGAATGGAGGTATGAGAAGAGGCGAGGCGAGGCCACGAATATCAGTTTAATTCAACCAGTATCCCTTATCCAGTAAATCGGATGTATATAAATGATCACTTCCACCTATGTTAGTACTCAACCACATCACAGACCCCAATATGATATGCTTGTACACAAAGTTACCTGTTATTTTTTTTTAATTTTTTGTCTGTCTGTGCTCACACACTGTTGTCTCTACAACCATTCAGCCACTTCCCCAGTCTCTCCACCTCAGAATGGCTCTCTGCCTCCAACCAGCAGTGACTGGCCAGTCAGTGGCTACTCTAGCTCTTTCAGTCTGTCGTCCTGTGATGGAGACAGCTCAGGTACACATCCAGAGTACCTTCCCTCCATGTGTGGACCTGCTAAACCTCTCCTCACCCATGTCATGTTGGAGCCCTGATACTGCACTGTTTTAGCTTTTTACTGATCTTAAACCTTTCCCAACCCCTCACCTCCATTTATGACCTTTCTCACCCCAAGTCACACCTAAACTAAACACTTCAGTGCCTTTTGACAACGCCTTTACCAGAACTAAGTTAGTAGCCTCAAAATGACATTCAACTTTCTCTGTCTCTTTGACCCAAACCCACAAAAACAAGCTTCGCCCAGCTGGTCATGACATCAGTACACACCCTGTGTGTGTGTGTGTGTGTGTGTGTGTGTGTGTGTGTGTGTGTGTGTGTGTGTGTGTGTGTGTGTGTGTGTGTGTGTGTGTGTGTGTGTGTGTGTGTGTGTTCAAGATAGGAATTCATAAAGAATCTATTGTTTTATTTATTCTATCCTATTATTTTTGAGTAATATTTAGAGGAAGACAGAGGTTGCAATTAACTTGAGCTACTTAAAATTTCTTTGAGTAAAAAATATCCAGTTGTTTTCTACTGAAACTTTCGACCTATTTTTCTCTTCATGCACTCAATCATGTGTCGTGACAGAATACAGTCTAAACATCAATACTGCAGATGGATACACTTAAGTTTTAAGAGCGTAGCACAAACATTTAGAATAGTATATTTTCAACACATTTAAACATTTTGACCAATTTTGGAAGACAAGGTTAGTGGCTTGTATTGTAGTTTGCTCCGTTGTTTGCACTTATTTATTGAAGCAACATCTAGAGGAGCTCCAAATCATCTGACTCTTCACACAGAGGCTGTAACATCTTAGTTCTACATCTTAATTGGAATTAAGTTGTAATTAACTTATCTGTAACTCCTCCCCCCCCCGTCGTCTCTCCATGTGCAGGTAAACTGTCTGACATGAAATCCACCTGGTCCCCTGGGCCCATCTCTCAGAGCCAAGCCTCTCTGTCCCACGAGCTGTGGAAAGTCCCTCAGGGGCCACGCAGCAACACAGCCCCGTCCCGACCCCCGCCGGGCCTCACCCACACCAAGCCCTCCTCCACCTGGGGCGGCAACTCACTGGGCCTGGCTCAAGGCTGGAGCGGCTCCTACTCCTCTGGTGAGCAACGCTTTTTATTAGAAACACATGATGGAACTATTTCACTCACCATCCCTCCAGACTTTTCAACTGATCTGCAATTTCAGTTGGATAGAAGCTCCAATACAAAAAAAAAGAATAAATACTTTATCACTGCACTGTATTATTGTAAATAAAGTCCGTTGATGAAAAAACAAATATCAGGTTGCGCCGAAACTTTTTTTCTGAAAAACAGCTGACTGAAGCCCTTTGCAACTTACACTGAGAATAAATCAAGTTTCAACAGATTGACACCTCTATCATTGATGTGATAGAAGATGTATAGGTGTGGCACCATTCACAGATGCGAGCAACTCAGCACTCTCAGTATAAACGCTGGCTGAACACACCCTGCTAAACTGACAACCTGTGGTTTACCATCTCTGCACGAAGCCACACAAATATATGTGACCTGGTTTTGACATGACATGTATGCATTCTCACACCAAAGTGGAAAGGCTTTTTCACAAGAAGTGCAGAGAGGAATTATGTGCGTGTAAGTATATAACAATCAGTGGACGACCAGAGCTCCTGGGCTTCTTCAAAAGCATCACCGTGGCTAAATAAAAGCTAAAACATAGTTTGACAGGAAATAACATTGTGAAAATAAAAGTTTGATCACTGTCCCTTTCTAACTTTGTAATGTCCTGATGCTTTTAGAAAAGAGGCGACACGGCGTCATATCGTGCACTGGCCTGTCGAAAAGCTTTCATTTTAACATTGAGCAAAATGACTAATGACTAAACGTGTAGTGACAATATCACAGAAAATCGCACATTTTCCAATTAGACACTTAGTATTTAACATTATGTTTGACTGTGTCTGCATTTTTGTTACAGAGGGAACTACGTGGAGCACCGACAGCTCCAACAGGACCAGCAGCTGGCTGGTGCTGAGGAACCTCACCCCACAGGTGTGTACTCTGATCCGCTAAGTTTTGAGAGACTGAAGCCACTGTGTCTTTTAAGTGGAAACTAAATATAACAAATCCAAACCAATATCTGAATGCCTTAGTGTTGGGTCCTCAAAATGGAACAAATGTGACTCTACACTTTTTGTTTACAGTAAAGGACAATTAGAGGACAGAGTCTGAGAGAAATAATTAATAACTGAAAATATTGTAAAATACTTGAATAAAGTAGAATCTCATCTTTAAAATTGATTATCCATTTATTTTGTTTCAGATTGATGGTTCCACTCTGCGGACCCTGTGCATGCAGCACGGCCCCCTGATCACATTCCACCTCAACCTGACCCAGGGGAACGCTGTGGTGCGCTACAGCTCCAAGGACGAGGCCGCCAAGGCCCAGAAGTCCCTGCACATGTAAGCCTCAGCCAGAGTGGGATTAGAAAACAGAAACTAAAGACATTATTTTGTTCTTAATGTCTGCTGCCTTTCATGTAAAAGTGAAGCAGCTACAATGGACACAAGAAAAAAGGGAACACTTTGAGGAAGACTCAGTGTTCCTCATTCCTTCTTTGGTGTTTCCTCACAGAGAGCACGTCAGCTTTTTGAATAAGAGCAGGCGATGTTATTTCAGTGTCTGGACAGTCACATGGAAGAGGAGGTGGGGAGTCATGCTGTTGTCAGCTGTATTATGATATTATAGTAATTATTGCAATGATTGGGTTATGGTGGGAAAACATCAGTGTAGAGTGAGTCTATGGGCTGCGTTATTTCTGTGACTGCTGTAAGAGTCCCTAATTTTTGTTTAACAAATAGTGGCAGTGGTTGTCATGGAAACAAAACGCAAGACGCGTGACCCACTTTTCATTACCAGCAGCCTTAGATGTGTTTACGGCAGCACAATAATTACTGAAGCACAATAGTGGCAACAAGCCCTTAAAAAACAGTGCCATGAGTTTGATGGCCCATTTTTACACAACTTGAAGAAACCTTTTCAAAACATTAAAATCAATCATTGATCTTTTCTGGTTGACCTCTTGATTGTAAAACCAGTCGTTTTCTCTTTCGTCCTGTAAGGTGTGTGCTCGGAAACACCACAATCCTGGCAGAGTTTGCCGGTGAGGAGGAGGTGAACCGCTTCTTTGCACAAGGCCAGTCGCTGGGGGCAAACACCACGAGCTGGCAGGCCAACTCGGGAAGCAATCAAAACCGGATGGGCGGGGCAGCGCACTCCCACTCCATGGGCCAGTGGAGCAGCGGCGCCGGTGGAGGCAAGGCCAGCGGAGGTGACCTACTGTGGGGCGGGGTGCCCCAGTACTCCAGCCTGTGGGGGCCACCTAGTGGAGAGGACGCCCGCATGATCGGGAGCCCCACCCCCATCAACACCCTGCTGCCTGGAGATCTGCTGAGTGGGGAGTCCATGTAGGATGATGCCACGATACACTAACCAACCAACCCATCGCCACCATGTCATGTAAGCCATTGGTGGAAGGTGGAGTGAAAAAGGAAAAAAAAAATTCAATATAAACAGGAGCAAAACCCAAGCAAATCATGTGGCGATAATCAGTATCAATTTGAACTGTTTTGAACTGTGAATTGTGAATCAGAAGGCGGGGATCCATCCACACAGACTGCAGACCCCCGTCCTTCTGCTTTACTTTGGTCCTTCTTTGGTTTGGTTTACCTTTTTTGGGGGAAAAAAAACTAACTTTTTTTCCTTTTGGCATTTTTTTAAATGCGTCATATTAAAGGAACTGAAATGAGACACAACACGAAGAAACCTTTTAAGTGTTTTTAGTTTTTCCATAAGAATACATGACATTCTGTGTGAAGTGTTTTTAGGAGAAGCAATCAAAGCTGCCATCTGAGACTTTCCTTTTCCCTCCAAAAAAACAAAAACAACAAAAAAAATCATCCCAAAATAAGACTTAAAACAACCATTCCCAGCATATCCATGGCCAATGATGTTGTTCAAAGACCTTTACTAGTTATGTTAATGTTTGTTTCTCAGCACTAATATTAGCCTTAAGTGCTCTCTGACCCCAGGTCCTTCCCAAGCCGCCTTTTTTTTTAGTTTGTTTTGTAACTGATGAAATAGCTGAAGTCTTGCACAGTTTCACCTCTGAGCCAGCGAGTGGTCCAGGACATAGCTGGTGACCACGTCTGTCACTGGGCAGTAAGAAGGCCTGACCACGTGACTGGCCCTACCAATCATATGCTTGATTATTTTTAATTTGTCTCAAAGGGATTGACACAGCTGTTAACGTTTTTTGGTTTTTTTTAGGTCTGAATCCAAGCAAAATTTTTGACATCCTTCACAACATATAAGCTGAGAGAAGATTATTTGTCAAGCTCGCTGCGTGTGTCCGTTTCCTTATGAATATGTGTCCGGTGACACCCAATCATCTGCAAAACCAGACCCTTCTGGTCACCTTCAACTTTGGAACCTAGTTGCTCACTGGTGCTTTGTCAAATTTTCTATTGTCCAGTTTGTTTATGAAGCCCGTAGGCCTCTATGGTCAGCCAATTTTCTGAGGAAAAACATAACCCAATTTTACTTTCACATGACAGTAACATTGTGCAATATACACCATTGACCTTTCTTCCGTCCATACTCAATGTCCACCGGAGCTGGTTCATTTGTTTTGTTTGTTGTTTTGTCTATTTTTTTGTTGCTGATTTCAGCAAAAGACTTTGGAACTTCAAAAAAAAAAAAAAAAAAAAAACACCTTTCCCCTTTTGAAAACTTGGATTCCCTCCAGGCCACCAATCCCCCTGAAATTGTTGGGAAAACTCTGCAAAGAGGAAGAAGCAGCTGTTGAACTGATCGAGCAGCAAACATTACTGAAGGGTGAAGTGGTACACGACAATGCACACTTCCTCTCTGCGTGCCACAGCCACACCCAACAGAAACTGAAACCACAGCGGGATTGGATGGTTCTGGGTATCTGGCACAATACCAAATAAGAGGGGTTTCTCCTAATGCAGTAGACCTACGAGTGTTCCTTGCGTTTGGTACTGTACAAACAGAAGAGACTAAGACTTTTATAAATTCAAAGGGTTTTATCATAGCACTTATGAAGAGCAAATAGCTTCAACTGCAATCCAATAAATTAAAACAAAGGAGCAGTAAAAAAACATTGAAAACAACAACAACAACAAAAAAAAACTCTGCTCCTTTATGTACTGTATCTATTCCATGAAAATGTGTCCGGCGTTGTTCCTCTGGTAGCAGGATGAAGGGAAACAAAACTGAAATGTACCATTGGACTTTGGGGAAAAAAACTGCAGTTTCCTTTTATTCTTTTTTTTTTTTTTCCTTCTTTGAACTATATCAAAGTGAATATCACTGTTACTCCAAAATCGTTAGCCTTGTTCTGTTCGGAGGCGCTACACTTGCAACGTCAGCTGTCTCTGACACCCGCTGGCCAGCCAGCCAGCCAGCCAGCCAGTCGGTGGGTGAGTCGGAGTGGGGTGGGGTGGGGGAGTGTCCACTGAGTGCCTCTTTGCTGTGGTCCTCTGGGTGTCAGGCGGCAGCCCCACAGCGCAGCACTTCCTCCTGGGCTCCACTTGACCCTCCCTCAGTCTGGCAAGAAAAGCAGCTGCTCCGAGACTGACCAATCACAGCTCTCTGCCCACACACGGCATCTCCACCGGGGGGGTGGAGATGCCCACCACCACTCGACCTTGCTGTCGACCCACCCCCTCCCCCATCTCTCAGTTCTTTGACACAAAGATCACTTTAGCTGGAAGATGTAATAGTCATATTTCTGGAATTTTTGCCAGTGTACTTTGTATTTTTTGGAAAAGATCATTTGACTTTTTTTTTTTTTTTCCAATGTGTTATATTGTTATTTTTTTGTCTACATGCAGTGGTCTACAAAATACCGGCTGCTGAACTAGCCCTTCACTGTTCATATGCAGAAACACTTTGGTCAGAGGTGCCTCTGTATGTTCATCCTGTGTATTGAATGCAAAATGAGGATCAATACTACAGACCGTTATTGATTGTCTATTTGTTTTGAACTGATCATGTTTTTGTGTTTGACAGTATTCTGTAGTACTTCCAGGTAGTATCTTGAGATGTGTAAAAAAATAAGGTGTCTCAGACGGGGATGTGGGTGTTTGTTGCTCCAAGCTGCTCCGCCTGCCCGCAGGCTGTCCCCCCTTGCCCTTTGCCTAGCTGCTACGCTATAACCTCCGCTCCTCCTCCTCCTCCTCCTCCTCCTCCTCCACCACCTCAACCAGACCCAGTAGCCCTCCCCTGACCAGGCACCAAGAGGCCCTTGTATCTGTTTCTATGCAAAAGACTCGAGGCTGGGGCCCTTTACAGCACGCCAAACCTGACTGGGGAATGAGCACTCCTCCCAGAGCTTGGCGAACCCTAACAATTGTCCCCTATGTGCTCCTGTCAGCACTTCAAAACGGCCGCGGTAGAGCCAGGCGAGGTCGCCAGAGCACTGTCGGGAGTCGGAACACTTTATCAAAACGTCGGCCTTTTCTCTCTGCGCTGAAGACACATCTGTCCATCTTGATCTCAGGGTAGGGGAGTTGATGAAACCAAGTATGAGATGCAGCTCTCCATATCTGTCCTGTCTACTGTGAGAGCAAAGTCTTCAGTTAAAAGGCCATCCGCGCACCAATATGTACCGACCTCATGCCTCACAATTGAATCCTTATTGGAAGGGAAAAGGCTTGTATTAAATCCTCTTCCCAGAAGGTGGCCTATTGTTACTGTTTGAGGGGACATTATCGCGTGTAAAAGATGCCAACGTGTTGTGCCAATATAAATTTGCTGTGTCATACTGTATCTTTATAGAGAGCACTTGTGTTTCCTGTCTGGAGGAGCTTTGATAACCTTTGCGGAGGCTGCAGCGGGGGGACAGGAGGGATCAAACAAAAGGGCGGCAGCATCACACCCTGAAGTGACTGAGATTTTTTTTTTTTTTTGTTTTTTTGTTTTTTTTATGCTTTTGTGGGGAATGCCCCGAAGGAGAAAACTCAGTTGGGGGTTCCAGTTTGCTACAGTGCACAGTTGATGATGGGTAATCCCGGGTACATATTTTTTTAAACCAAAAATGAAATCGCATTTTAATGTCATTTTTATGAAGTTTGACATAAAAATCTTAAAAAGGCTTAAAAAAAAAAAAAAAATCTAAATAATAATAATAATAAAAAAAAATAAAAAAAAGATCTATAATATGTTAAAAGCTCTGCACTTCTAGCTGAAACGTCTCCGGTCATCAGCCTCCGCCACCACCATCTGAAGGAGTGGAGCGGTGGCCGGGGTGCCTTTTTGTGGATGCTGTATTTATCTCGTTTTTATGTTCGTGTCCTGCTCAAAGCGGGCCCACTGAACTGTACATTTCCACAGACCCAGATGGCTTGGGCCCACTGTATCAGCCTCACTCTCTCATTCTGCCTCAGCGGGAGGGGAGGGGCACATTTCAAGAGGTACAAAGTCTTAAAAACAAAACCGAAAAAAAATAAAAAGCTTCACAAAAAAAAAAAATGTCGAAAAAAAAATGAATAAATAAACAAGAAAACGGGAAAAGGCTACCTTTCAGGACTTGCAGTCCTGCAGCACACAAGCAAAAATCACTATTGCCTGTTTCTGTAACTGCCTTGATCCAAGCTCAGACAGACCCAATAGCCGAGGACCTCCCAGCATCCTGTACTAACTGGAGAACCCTGACAGTGAAGGGGGGTTTCCCATGCTGCACCAGCATCGAGAGGCTCACCTCTCTACAGCTCTGTTCTAGATAACGGTATATATGTATACACTACATATATATATACTGTGAGTACGGTGTGTGGTATCACCTCTTCAAGACTTCTTGGATCGTAACCTCTGAAACTTTTCACTTTTTATTTTAAGAATTCTTGGTTTGATACAACTGAAAATGAGCAATATGTATTTTCCCCGCAAATAAGTGATACAAAGGGAAAAAAATAAATAATTGGGGGTCGGGTGTGAACTGATACTTGATAGATCGAAAGCTACGTCTTTCTTCTACGGCGTTGGATATGCACGTTCTGGTTTAGATGACATATTACAGTACTCTGAAGTGCTCGTACTGTATATGTGTGTATTTGTTTGTTAATTAGCCTGTCTAAAAGCCCAACCTGAATCACCAGGTTCAATGCATACGTTACCAAGTTGATTAAAAAGAGACAAAAAAATAAATCACAAACATATCAAAAGAAAACAAAATATTGAGCAGAAATACTTGAATCATGGAGCGCCAATAACATAATGTGAAGTCAGTAATTCTTTTTTTTTTTTTTTTTTCTTTCTTTTTTTCCTCCATCTGACAGGTACACTTAGGGGCTTTTAGAAAATATCAAATATGTATTGCATTAAGTTACAAATACAAAATCTTTGAGAAGAAGAAAAAAAAAAGTCATCTTAGATGTGTGCTTGAAAGTCAGATGGTTGTATGAATGTGTGCTCAAGAAACTGTGTGTGCAGGGCACACGGCCTGCTGTTATGTTCCACTCAGTATGTTATTCATTTTTTTGTTTGTTTTGTTTGTGTTCTGTCAAAAACGATTCTGATAGTTATCTTCTAACGTTGCACTGAGTGTCTTCTACCCCTCACTCAGCTAATCGTAGGTAAACGAGTCTAAGTACGGAGGGGTGACGGTGACAATTCATGTGTACATGTTTACTCAAGGACTTTGTTTTTCATTCTATCTGTAAAAAGTTGATCTACCTTATAGTGGCTTTTATTGTGGAATAATCCGATACGAGGATTATCATTGAGTATTGCACCATTTTGTTCCAGTTATATAAAAAAAACATTAAAAAAAACTTTTTGAAAAAAAAAAAAACATCAAAAAAGAAAAAAACTACCAAAAAAAAACTACAAAACAAAAAAAAAAGGGGGGGAGAAAAAAAAAAGAACTGTGGCCATAGCTAGCTGTAGAAGGACTAGTGATCCCGATGTTAACTTCATGGAGAAATGGAAAGGGATAAAGTGTGGGAGGTGAGTTTGTTACAAGACTCATTTCAGAGGTGCCTATCTTTTGTTTTTGTTTTGCAAAAGCCACCCGTTGTTTACAAGCATTTCATTTGTCCGAAGTTCAAGGAAATAGGAATTTATAAACAGGAATGTTGTTTAAAAAAAAAAAAAAGAGGACAAATTTCATCTTCCATCAAATATGGACATGAAAATTTTGCAAAATGAAGATTTATGCTACTTTCAAGAACTCTGGGATTGATCAGTGTTGTGTCATATTTCAAGTTTTCATTTCTCTGTCAGTGTCGATAGACTATCTCTGTATGTATTAAGTTGTGATTTGATGTTTTCTGTAATACTGCGACGGCAGTTTGCTCACTATCTTGCACACTCATAAAAGATGTGGATTTTGTCTCAGGAAGGCCAGGGTTCCAGATACCAACTCCATCATTTCTAGGTTTGATGTTTGTGTGAAAGAAAAAGAAAAGAAAAGAAAAAAAAAGCAATTGAAAACTATTAAACTCCGAGCAAGCACTGAAGTCTATGAGTTTAACAGAATATAGAGAGTACCATTGTTCCTTTTAAAACAAAAAAACAAAAAATGTTCGTAGCAAGTTACATATTTACCAAATAAGACTGAGAATCACCTTTTGAGAAAAGTGGAGCGCTTTACATGTGGAATCTGAGTAGAAATTGCTTTACATTTAAACAATGATCAATGGTTTGATTGTTAAAAAAAAAAGAAAAGACGGTGTCAGAAAATGCATTTGTATGTTTTTGTTCTTTTAAGTTTCCATCCTGTAGTTCAGGAGCGTCATGCAAGACTTTTCTTTTCCCTTTTTTTTTTTTTTTTTTTTTTGTTTTGAAATCATCTCTCCTGTCTGTTAATATGTCTGTTCTCGGACAGGTATTCAATAGTTGAGAGATTTCCTAACGTGTAACGGATGGTTTTCTGAGGCAGGTTGAAGTGGAGGAATGAAGCTGGTTTTTAAAGGATCATGATCTATGCACAAGTGGGAGGGAAGAGGCCGCTGCTCTACGGCGGCGTTTTGTCGACTCGGACTCTGGGGTTCAGGGTTTGATGTAGGGTTGTGTTGTTTTTCCCTTTTCCTTTTGTTTTTATATTTTTTTTTATTTTTATTTTTGTCTTTTGCTCAAATTTCTTCCACTCCTCCCACCCCCTTGCCCCCCATCCTCATCTAATGTTTTATCAGAACTTTACATTGCATCATCATGCTGTGTAATTCTTAACCAATGAGCGCTTATCCTTCTGCTAAAGCACTGTGGGTTGTACTGAAGAAAAAAAGAAAAAAAAAAAAAAAAAAGCCCGTGACTTTTAAGGCTGTCGGGTTTTTTAAGGGGGGGTGGGGGGGGAGGGGGGAGTGGGGGTACTTTGCCTTTGCCTTTTCTCTGTACTTTTGAGAAAAAAAAAACATTAAGGAAATACGTCTGTAACTGAAATACAAAAGTTGTGGCTTTTAATGTTGTTCTTTTTCTCCTCATAGAATGTGATTGTTAAAGACATGCAGCGGAAAGAAAAAAAAAAAAAACGTTTCCATGAATTATGGAGCTTCTTTCGGACTATATTAATAAATTATGAATTTTCTTGGCTGTTACTGGGCGTCTTGTTGTTGTTGGTTGTTGTTGTTTTTTTTTAAGGCTGAAGTGTTTGTATTTATTTAATATGTTTTTTTTTAACATTAATGACATAAAGTACTTGTGCAGAATTTTACATATAAACTAAAACAGGTTGTTGCCACCGCGACCAGATCCCAGATAAGCGGAAGAAAATAGATCGATGGAATTAAAAGTGTGGTTTTTTTGTTTTTTTTTTTTACATTCAAGCTCTTGGTTAGGAAGCGCACACAATCCTAATCAAGGATATAATCAGCGGCTAAATTCTTGTGTTTCTCGGTATACAGGTTTTTTTGGGTTTTTTTTTTTTTTTTAGTCCGGTGACATTTCCACGCCACGGACGAACGCGTACGCGAGCACGCTCTGTGGGCATGCGCACCGGTCGAGCTGTGGAGGTTGTTGTTGTTGTTGTTGTTTTTACCACAATTGGTGCTACGGAGCAAACGGTTTTAACAATTAGTATCCTGTCCACAAGTATGACGTAAGATGGGACTTTTTTTTTTTTTTTTTTTTGTATGCTATGTCATTGATCATTAACAGCTGGTGGAAATACGAGTAAAAGTAGCAGTGAAGAAGAAGTAAACAATAATGGAAATAAAGTCCAAAGATTTTCTGTACAATTGTTTAATGAGGAAGAGGATTGAACATGTTTGTCGGGCCTCGTTGGGCTTCGGTGAGAAGCGATGAACGCAAACATTACTTCGGTTTGTTGACAAAAGAAACTGGCAGGATAGCTTCAAATTGATGGATTCGGTTCACGTGTGGTTATTTATTTTTTTTAAATTCATTTCTTAGTTGATTTTCCAGAATGTGTTGCATCACAAAATACATCATAATATATAATATATGTAATATAAAACTTGGAAACGAGGTTTTATTTTGCTTACAACAGTGGCAGCTAAATACGTTTATAAAAGTTATGAGGAAAATGCTCCAATAAATTTTTTTTTAAAAAAAGGTATAAACCAGCAACAACAAATAAACACAAAATTGAAAAGCTGCACGAGGAAGGACGTAAGCTAGGAAACTTCAGAGCGCCAATCAAGAGTCCGGTGAGTTTGAGGCAGCTGAGATGTCGAGTCGGTCCGGAGGAGGTGAAACGTTTTAAGTGTGAGACTCACTCCTGGGGCGGAGGGCCCCGCTGGGGCTTTCGTAATGGTTCCCGGGACAGGATTTCTTCACCGTGTAGTTTCTGTACTCGGAGGTCTCCGTTTCCTCCCGACGGCGGGGGGCCACCTTTCCACCGAGGGGCTGCACCCCAGTCATCTCCTCGTAGATCGGGGCTGCAGGATGTGACTTGACTCTGCGGCGAGCTTTACCCTGACAGCCATCGAAACGGGAGGAAAACAAATCAGTGAAGGGTGCAAACCGAGAGCAACGCGCTCAGTTTCCTGTGTTAAAATCTAAGTTTGTCATTTTCGCTTCAGACGTCCTTAATGGGAAGTCTTACCCAAGACTGCACCTCGCCGTGACATCTTTCAGAGCCACATGGGAGGAGGGGAAAAAAAAAAAAAAGCACTGTAGTTCAGCACTATTAAAAACTAATGAAAACAGGCAAAAAGTGAAATTGCGTTTCAGCACCTCCCTCGCAGAAGTTTAAAAAAAAAAAAAAGAAAAAACGAGACAACTGGCTGCCAGACGTTTGTGCGGTTTTGTGGTGAGCTGCAGAGGAAATTTGGCAATCTCAACAGGCATGTGCTGTTCGTGGCAATACAGCAGTTACACTTCCTCTCTTATTCTTCTGCAGCCTCTGAGCGGCGCGTTACCGAGCTACGAAGCCAACTCACTTTATAAATCGCCACAAGTGCGATGAGGAGCAGCAGGAGGAGGAAAAGGGCCACGGCCGAGGACAGGGCGTAAAGCGCGGCGGAGTAGGCGGAGCAGCTGCACTCTTCGCCTGCGGAGAAGCACAAGACGGACAGGAAACGATGAGAAGATCAAACGAAGTTTGACACCGGCCCGCTGCACCGCGTCCTTCGTCACTCCGACTCGGGCGTCATCCTTTCGGCGTGCCGTTTATATTGTCCGCAGTCCTAAAACACTTGTTACGTAAAAAAAACAAAAACACAAGATGGCTATAAAAGTGGCGCAACGACAGCCCAAGCGCGACGGCGTTCAGTAGGAACAGAAGAGACCACCGAAACGAACTTACTGCGCACCGTCGGGTCGGGCTGCACTTTGAATAAGTAAACTGTATCGAGGGGACGACGGCGTGGGAAAGCCGAGCTTCTGTACAAAGCGAGGATGAGGGGTTAGACGTCCCGAAAAACGTTGGTGAAAAGGGTCAACGGACAAATGGGATCACCAGACGGTAGTTCTGATGTTATCCGGAGATGTCAGCTGTTCAGTTTGCACAGTGAAATAAGTGGGACATCAGCAGAACACCATTTAATACCTCAAATATAATAATCAATTCAAATACTTCCGTGTCAAGTTCTTATTGGTATTTTTCTTATAACCATAAAAAGTGTCCTACACTATATATTTTTTTCTTAATGTCCCAAAAACCCAAACTCATTAAAGTGACCGTTTCTCAGATCTTTCGGACTTCCTGACTCTGTTGCTCCACATGAAGATGTAAATTATTATTTTTTTAAAACCAAAAAAAACTCATTTTTAGTAGTAGGATCGGTTCATTGTTTTTTTTTTCATCGGATTTGTTGATATTGTTTGGAGATGTGTCAACAGATCGTCACTGCAGATCATCACCCACACAAACCGTACAGTACAAACCCGATCATCATTTTATTTTTTTTTTTATTCGATCAACAGACAAGTGGCAGAGCAAGAATACGCAAACTTCAACCAAACTGCTGAGACTCGGAGCCGGACTGGCAGACTGGACGCTACACTGACTCAATATCGCCTCCTAAAGGACAACGTGGTACTACATCAGGTCCTTAAATCGTACATATTACACCTTTAAAGCTCACAATTGCATTTCAATGTGGATGAAGGGTGATCCTAAAGCTGGATGGCTGTTTTCCTTTTCATTCGTTGGACAGATTGTGTGCATTGTTGTTGTTCATTTTGAGGTTGAATTTTTTTTTTTGTTGTTCTTTCATTGTTACGAAAATGATGACCGCGCAAGCAAAAAACGTGTTCTTAAAAAAAACAAAAAAGTTAAAACGGGAACACTACGGTTGAGCAACTGACAGTGGTTTTTTTTTTGTTTTGCATTCGTTTCAGAGGCTGTAAAGGCCCCACAAAACCTGAACCTACTCAGTGTAACATCCGTTGTTATTTATATCATTAGTAGCCGAAGCCAGAAACGTTCCGACATCACTGGTGGGCTGATGGTAAATGAAACAACACAAGATGCAGCAGATAAAACACGAGTGCAACAACAGGAAAAAAAAAAAAAAAAAAAACGCAGTAAGAGGAGAAATCCTATTTTCATTTCAAAAGCCTGAGGAAAAAAAAAAAAAAAGAAGCCAGTCAGCTGAAGTCACCTGGTGATCAACTCCCACTATCACGGGACCCACCTTTCACAGAAACAAAGACCACGCGTCTCCCTAGGCTGGTGCTGCGCTCGGGCGTGTCACGCAGGAGCAGCTGGCAGCTGTACAGGGCGCTGTCCTCCGGCTGCAGCTGCTGCAGGGTGAGGTTGTAGGTGAGGCCGCCGGGGCTCGGCGCCGAGGACAGCTGGATCCTCTCAGCGGGGAACTGAGGAGGGCTGCTGCTGCTGCTGCTGCTGCTGCGGTGTCGCTTTGAGTTGTACAAAACCTCCACAGGTGCCCGGCCCCTCCGGCGCTTCAGACTTACCCCCTCCACAGCCAATCCCTCCCCATGAGGGGAGAAACAGGGCAGCATTGCTGAACCCCCAGCACACGTCTCTACCAGATCCATGTCCACCGACTCATGGCCATCTCCAGAGGGAGGCGGGGGGGCGGGGGGGAGGGAAAGGGAATAATAAGACGGATGTAACGGACAGGGGCGCCACTCATTTTAAACAGTGAGAGAAGCAGCTGTCGAGTTTTATCAAACAGCGGAAAACATTTGCACTTCCAGAAAATGTGCAGGTCCACTGTCACAGTTTTTTTTAAATTTATTTATTTATTTATTTTAGGTTTGAAGACCCAGAATTATTGATATATTGAGTGAAACTTTAATAATGTGAGTGGAAGGTTGTATTTTCAAATTTGGCACTGCGTAATATTAGCAGATTTCTGACTCACACACACTTGAAAACAACTAACCACAGCGAGTCATTTTGAGAAAAAAAAATGTGAATCAAGTGATGAAAGAAAGGCGAGCAGCTGAGATGGGAGGATGTGATCATCACCGCCGATGAGCTCGACCTTTTAAGATGTTTCCGAAACACGCTGGACATTTTACACCCCCCCCCCAAAAAAAAAAAAAAAATGATATGATATTAGTAAGGCATTATTTAAATAGAGTCTATGAACCGGAGTTATTAAAGGCTTAAATAGGTGTTGATTTCTAAATAGGTGGAATGCGATAGTAAAAGGGAACTTTTGGGGTTGCCAGGTATTGAAACATCCTGCCCCGTTGGGATACGTCCACCTCTAGCGCCCCTCACTTCTTTAATCAATATTATCACCACTCTCATGAAGTATACTTTGACCTTTAACAATGTTCGCTGAGCCAAAAGCACTTCCTGTGTGCATACGTTTTGACCTTCTTGTTCTGTGGAAAGTTTACCTCCCTGTGGGCAACACATGAAGCGTGCGAGAAGGAGGGGGGAAAACACACACACAAAAAACAACACTCACCACCACCACCACTAACAAGGAGGAAGAATTCAGTCAGCCCGTGTATGTGTATGTCTTCAGCAGCAGGGTTGTCCACTACAAAGTCACAGCGGTAGCGGTCAGTGTCGCCGGCCCGCAGCCGAGAGATGGTGACGTTCAGAGCCCCGAGGCTCGGGTCGCCGCTGACACTGGTGCGATTTTTGTACGCATCGTCGGTCACGCTGACCGGGGAGCCGCTGTACACGAACAGCAGCTCGCGGGGACTCAGCCAGCTGCGTCTCAGGTAGACGCCGAAGGGAGCGGGGTCCTTCTGCTCGAGCACGCAGGGGAGAACCACAGATTCACCTTCACGCCGCTCGAGGAACCGAACGTCACTGCAAACTTGTCGGAAACAAACAGAGATGTTTCAATAAAATAATTCATATCGTGAATTCATAAAGATACGAGTACGTTTCAAAACACAGATTTATTTATTTTTAATTATTTTTTTTTGTGGTGCTATTTTAGAAACATTTTTGCAGCCAGGTCGTAGAGGGCAACAAATAATGCATATTATGAATGCAGTGTAAAAAAGATTCAACTACTGCAGCAGTTAACGTAGTGCTACAAAATACAATTGGAATATGTTTATTCCTATTTCTGAATTCTTATTTAGTCATTTTCAAGCCATCCATTAAATGTATACTAGATGGGGGGGGGGGGGGGAACAGCCACATGATAACATTACAAACTCTGACCAACAAACCACCAAAGTTAAATTAATCTAACAGCCAAAGTCTCACATTTTCATTTGAATTCACTAAAGGGTTCTTTTCTGTGTTTAAAAAAAAAAAAAAAAGTACTCCAGATGACTTCCTTTTCTGAATACAATTTACATATCGGTCTGAACAGCAGCAACAAACTTACCAAATCCAGTCTGAGAGATGAGCAGAGTCCACAGACAAACCAGGCACTGGATCCCAGTCATCGTTAATACCTCTGCAAGACACTAGTTAAGATGCTGAAGGAGGTCGCCGGTGTAAACCATGACAGCTTAGACGCAGGCGCTCGGAACTGGATTTCAAAACTTTGGTTAACTGTAAATGAAACCAAGAGGAACTCCATGAAGCTCCACCTTCAAACCTCAAGGCCCACACAAGAGGAAGCACAGAGTAAGCAACACCATCTCAACGCCACAATGGATCAGCTCCTTCCACAGCAAATGTGACAGATGGCCTGGGGACACATTAAGAAACACCCAACAAGCACAGTAAGACGCCGAAGATGCACTTCCTTTTGTTTTAGGCAGTGCAAAAATCAATTACCTTCGTCTACATTTTTTTTTCTTTTTTCTAAAGTTTGCATTAATTGAGTAGAACATGCTTTAAAAAAACCTTTCCACAGACAAAATGTTTTTATTCACCCCACAGGAAACGATACCGACTGCCCGTCAGGATGCGTCTGCTTTTAGATGATAAAAGTGACAGCCCCAAAACATTCAACTCTCAAGTTTTGACATACAAAAACCAGTTGGCCTCATAGCACTGTAGATCCTCACACCTTCAATAGTGTTGAATAAACAGTCTGAGCAGATCTGACTTATGAAAGACTTTGAAAAACTTACTGGACATCTAGAATTAATAAGTAAAAGGCCTCTTTGACTAGTTTATTATCGACGACATCATTTCTGACTTAATCTTGTTCACACGTTGTTGTTTTTTTCACACACCAACCTGCAGTTCAGACACGAGAAGCAGTTTTATATATACAGTGAACCCTCGTTTTTCGCGGGGGTTACGTTCCAAATAGAAACCGTGATAGACGAAATCCGTGAAGTAGTAACCTTTATTTTACAATTGAAATAGATAGAACTGGACATTAAATATATCTACGTTACATATAGTCGTAATGTGATTTCAATGCACGATGCAAATCCGTGAAGCAGCGAGACCGTGAAAGGTGAACCGCGTTATAGCGAGGGTTCACTGTACATCATATTTTTTTTATTAAAAAAAACACACAAAAAACAGAAAATTAGTGCAGAACATTAATGACCACAATCGGGCAAATTTGACAGTCGTGAGCGATGGTTATCTAACCGGTCTGCTCATGTCTCTGGTATCAGCTTGAAATAACCATTTCCCCGTCCTCCTTTCAGCAGGAAGCCACAGTCAGTAGGTGCGGAGCCGGTGGTTTCTGTTCACTTTACAAGGTGCACCAGTTTGAAGAAAGTGTGGCAGTTTGACGACCTTCAGCTTTGGTGGCTTCTCTCCGAATTCTTCAAATTGTTGTTATTGGTCAGTTTTGTTTGTGTGTATGGCTGCATGTGAATGCATGTGGATGTACTAATTTCGCAATATAGCGGAACACGTCTGCTGTCCTCTCTAATGCTTCTAACCATAAATAGGTTCCAAAGATGTATGACTAATTCCTGTAAATGTACGCAGCCGACCCCAAAAACAAAAACAGCCAATACACACACAAGTACCTTTTTTTTTTTTTTTTTAACACCAACATCTCATCTAACAGATGTAATTCTTTCTTATGTGCAGTATTATTGAAATAATGGCTCCTGTCATTTCCCTCTATTTTAACAGTCTCCTGGGCATTTGAGGTCTAATGTGGATGTTCAGGGGCCCATTAAATTCCTCCAGATGCCGCTAGGTGGTGCACTTTCTGAAAGCCTACAAACTCCAGTTTGTATCACCTCAAATTTAAATTCAGTAATCAAAGAAAAACAAGTGGCAGCAAAATAATGGCACAACTTTTATTTAAAAAAAAAAGAAATTAATAAAAAACATGATTTTGACAAAATGACGTTACATTTTCATTCAATTGTTCTTTAAGGGACAGTTTAGTCATTTTAAAATGTCATAGAAATCATGATTGCGCGTCAAGACCGCAAATATTTGAAATCAAATAGGCTACATTTAAGTTAACAGTCATGACACCAAATTTGGTAAGAAAAAGCAGACATCACTAACCAACATAATAAAACGCTCGACAATTATGAAGATCTTAATACTTCAGTTAGTTCACCCAAAAATGACCACTTATGTTTTAGTGGTGTCTTGTTCTGGTTTTATTTGTCCTGATAGAGAAATCCTTTTCTGCACCTACCACAGTGCAAATAAGATAAATAGTTTTTGATTTTTTTGGTGCCACCGCACTGAAAACGTACATTTAACTCCATGACTTTGGAGAAGCAGCGTCCCTTTTCAGTTGAATCAATTCATTGTGGGAATGTGTTCATAAAAGTGTTGATTTTGTGGATTTGTCAGACCAACATTGTTTCTAGAAAGTGAAGCTGGAGATACATTTTCTAAATGTCAGTTCTGTGATCACCATATACAAAAAAAAAAAAAAAAACATTTTCCTAATTTTTAATTGCAGAACAGACAGAACCCTAAAATCACAACAAATAGACCAAAAACCTGCTGAATGTGTGGTTCTCAAACTGAGGTCACGATTCCATAAACAGGCTCCAAGATGAACCTGAAGGGTCATTTAAAGATTATAGGGATAAAAAAAAAAACAAAAAAACATATTAAAAACTGTTACAGTTCAGAAAAATCATCTTTGATGGAGGTGCACATTTTTTAAAAGGAGCAGTCTGTCAATTTTAAAGTTATAAAGTTAACAAAGGGCAAAAACAGCTTTTCTGTGACTGAAGGAAGCTTTCTTAAGGATGAAAATCATTTTTTATTTTTTTTTTTTTTAAAAAGCATCCGATGTGATAAGATCTGGAGACCTTAAATTTCTGACAAACTCCTTCATACAAACTGGTTTTTTTTTAAAAAGACTGACATTCCCAGGTTGCATCGTGGGATATCCAAGATCCAATGTTGTTGAGACCGACTCATTCCAGGGACTGAAAGTCCAGATATCTCTGCTGCATTCATTTGATTTTATATATATATATTTTTAATACTAAATATGGTGAAAACGCCTTCATTGGGTCGCGAGACCAAAAGTTTGAGAACCACCGCAGTAAGATACTACTACTTAAATCAGGGTGAGTTCAAACTCCCTCGTACACACGAGCTTTAAGCCCGCTGCCGACTACTTACCATGATAATCACACCGGACAGGACAAGGGAGCACAAACATTCTGAACGTACACGTCCGCTCATAAATAAGATCAATAGAAATATCACCAGAGGCCTATTCTTCTCCTCAACACGTGTTTGATGATCTTGGGAACTTCTAACATACTTTAACACAGCACATCATGAGGCCTACAGCGTCCAGTTGTACAGGACAGACCCACACTATAATAAACATCAGGTACTTACTGGGTTTAACTGACCTGTCATGCCAGCTGATTGGGTTTTAAGGCTGAAAAGCTCATATGGACGGGCTACAGACAACAAAAACAAATACAAAGCAGTAAGTGATGAGGGCAGAGGAAAAAAAACAAACCAAAAAAAACAAAACACTAAATATTTACACAAATTTCTGGCACCACCATTTTGTTTTTCCTGATGTGTGCACCGCAGACCCAAATGTGTGGACGGACCTGCAGTCTGCATGAAGAGGCAGGTTTGTTCTTTTAAGGGATCGCTTTCCGTACAACAATCTCCCACAAACAATTACTGCAGATGACAGACTGATGTTTATGTAAAACATTTAGAACAGAAAGGATTCCTAAAACACAAAACCACCCAGCAACACAAACCGGCACCGCCGTAAAGACCAATCAAGCGAAGCTCGTTTTCTTGACGACGGATGTACAAATATCACTTTGGCGCCTTCGCTTGGCAACATTAGGTCGGCTATCTGTCATGCCGGCGAGAATCTCGGCGGCTGCGGCTCCTTCTTGCTAAAGCACGAGTTTTTAGGACAAGCCTTTATATTTCTGCTACGACACGTCCGTTTGCAACGACGACTGCAGGAGCAATTATCAGATACGCTTGTTGCACACGCGATTTATTTTCCTTTTCACGCAACTGCAAAGAACAAAAGTCTCAATCAACTTTAAAATCTAAAAGAAATTGAGAACCGAGCTTCACAATATTGGAATTTAACCCAGAGATGCTGCATCGATGGGTTTGTTTTGCTTTCCCTCCATAATGCTCTACAGGGAGACACAACAGACACCAACATCGGAGCGTTCATGCTGCTGTGCATGTATAGAAAAATAAAAGATCCATGGATAAGGATTGACGTGTTTTTTTTTCTTTTCATTGCGGTGCGAGTATAGGATCTCTAAAATCGTTTCATTTGCAGTTATTTCCAGCATATCACGGGTGTAACGTGCAGTATTTGGAACCAGAAGTCGGCCAACATCTCAAGTTTGGGGCGGGAGACACAAGAAATCTTTGTATCTAAACTGAGGTGAAGTTTCCTTGCGTACAATTATATCCTGTCTATTGGTAAGACGATGGAAGGTGGACTCACAAAAACAAAAAAACAGATGATGGCAAACTCGGGTGTTTAAATAAATACCTGATGAAATCCTGCCGGAGTCCCGAGATGTGTAGAGATACGACAACAGTACAAACCTTCGTGACTCACCTCCACGTACGTCAGGACAAACCAGCATTGGATTTCAAGATGGATTTTATTACAACAGATTGATAAAACATTACAAAGAATGCATACAAGTAGACTGTTGACCAAAAAACATTTAAAACAAACCTGAAAAGAAGAATAAAGCTAGAGACTGATGAGTCATGGGTTTGTAACACTACTTTGTTGGAATCATCTTCATCACTGAGACCCTCACCAACCAAGGTTGGGGACAAATGTCCAACAGCACCTAAGTGTGCTGTGAGGGCCTCAATCAATCTACCAAAGCAATACACAAAATATAATTAATCAAGTGTTTACAAGAGAAACTTGCCTTTGTAAGGGGTTGGTACGTTCATGTTACTCCAGCAGCTTCAAAAGAAATATGAATATTTTAACACACTTCACTTCTATGAACCTGAGTGAAACCTAAGGGAAAAATATATCCTCACATGTAATCAAATAAGAAAAAAAGAGCCGTTAGAAACTTAATGTGGTGTTTGGCTGTTTTCCAATAAACATGTTACATTAAATGTCCATGTGTTCTAACAAATAATGTTTGTCTTCACCACCGCTGGTCTTACTGCTTTTTGCTTGCAGCTAGGTTTGAAAAAGCACAAGGGTGAGAGAAAGGTGTTAACCTCAAACCTAATGTGGTGGCTGCTTTGCTGCTTCAGTAGCGTCCGGCGGGAGACATGACAGGCGGCCTCATACCCATGGGAGGGCCTCCCTGGTAAGGGGGAACCATAGGAGGTCCCTGCCCATATGGAGGCATCCCTCCAGGCATGTAGCTTGGTATGCCCTGAGGAGGGGCACCATACTGACCTGCAGGGAGAACAGAGATCGACGTTAAGTACTACTGGAGCAGGTTTGGGTTGCCATTCAATTTAAACAAATTGGACACTGTCCATATATTTTGATTAACTAAAGAGTGAATTTGGAAGGTTTTCACTGAATTCTCTGTGACTTGATAAAGCTTGAGGTCTATAGTGCGTAGAAGCAAGTGCATTAAAGGCGTGTCCAGATCCACTCTTTCTAATTAAACAGCAGGTAATCTGAGTGCAAAGTGAGGTGCACGGTTCAAAGGGGGTTATACTTTGTGCCATGATTAATGACAGGTGTATGTTGGGCAGAACACAAAATAGACTAATTAGACTGTCACTTCTCCTCCCTTTTAAAAGCCGAGGGCACCTGCACCGCAGGCAGGTTTAACATGGAGGAGGAAAGAACTGCAGAGGAAACAGATCTCTGTTCGTGTGCAGATTGAGAGGATTAATGTACACAAGAATTATCTTTACCAATGTAATCTTGTTATTTTTAATCTTTTAAACTTATTGTTGGAAGCACATTTGCTACTCAACCAAATATAAGCGCTGGACGTGAAAGTGAGATCAATGTCGGTCTGAGACGAGCAAAGACTCGTATTTGGACCCGACGCCACTGTGTGCCGGCCGTAAGATAGAACCTGGGATCTTTTAGTGGCCAGTTTGAATAGGAAGAACAATTATAGCAAGGAAGGGCCTCTTTCCAATGTGCACTTTATTATTGTTTTGAGAAAGATGGTGAACCTATCCTTTAAGGTAACTGAGGGACCCAACTTGAGCAAACCTCAGACATTCACCACAATCTTGTGATATCAAAGTTTAGTGTCTGTACATAAAATCTACCAGGTCCAAAAAAGAAAAAAGAAAAGTGGATTTACACTTCAGAACATTTAAAGGGTTTCGTACACAAGCTGATTTCCCCAACAAGCATTTTCTTACCATGCATGGGATGCCTCATACCAGGCTGCTGTGGTGGCATGCCTTGCTGTGGGGCCATTATGCTGCCCACAGCTGCCACTGGGGGAGCAGCCACATGGGCCTGACCAGGCCTGGGTATAAGACGCTGATAACGGGGCAACTGGGCCCTCATCTCTTCCTGTTGGCAATGACAACACACAAAGCAAACATTCAGTCTAAAGAAACACTAGTATGCCCCTTACAGTACAAAGAAAAACACTCCCAAAAAAAAAAAAAAAAATGTTGCGGAATTGGGTACCAATGTTGGGCGAGCCCTGATTTCAGACTGAGGATATTCAAGTTCAGAATCATTCTTTACCACAACCATAAAAGAACAACTACCAAATTGTATTATTGATCTACAATTTAAATGCTCCACTTGACATTTGATAAGATATTCTGCAAATATCCGATTTCATTATGATCATGATACACATGTGGAAAACTAGATGTATGGTGAAATATTGCACCAGCCGATATCCTCCAACTACTACTTGTACTGTTATATGGATATATCAGTCATTACTTACTGTGAAAAGGGCAAAATAGAAAGCTCAAGCAACTTACCAGTGAGATATCCTCATCAGGATGGATCAACTTACTAGTTGCACTCGTGGTGGTGAGGGTGGCAGGTTTACTGGTCACTGTGGCTGGGGGTTTGGCCACAGTGCTGCTAGAGGGGTTAGAAGAAGAGGAGGTAGAAGAGGAAGAGGAGACAGAGGGCTGGGTGTAGGCAGGGAATGTTGCTTTGGGAGGGTCGGAGGAAGCGATTGTGTTGTGGGAGTTTGATGCTGCAGCTCCTGAAGCATTCTGGGCCTGTACAGAGACACAACACAGGTAACTGCCTGGTAAAAAAACAAAACAAGTTCAAACGGATGCTCATCTTTCTACCCAGCAAAAACACAAATATTATAGACACACAAGAGTCAAAGGATTATACCTGACTGCCAACCATTGTGTAACAGATTACATTGAGAAATTATACAAATTTAGCTTTTTTTGAACATTCAAATTTTCAACTTAGCTGAGGATTTGGTCATTCAATGTAAAATAATATAGCATTCAAATTAAAGCTCATCAACAGAATTCAAACAGTATACTAATCTGACTTGTGAGTTCTGTATCTCAATAAATCAGGTATTAATGTCTTCTAGTTTCAGGTACAAAACTGTTAAAAGTTGCATCATTTACTCTCAATCGTAGTGCAATTTTGTAATCAGATAACTTTAGTTCTTTGTATCAAGAGTGGTCTGACCAATCAACTGTATCACTTCAGACGCTCAAAACTCAGATTGAGGAGAACTGGTGTACTGCTGCAACATAAAAAGGAAAAGCACAATGAGAACTTAATGCACAACTCATGCTCCAGAGGTTAAAAGGGGTTGATGATGCCAAATAAGATCCTTGAAAGTCCCTTCTTATGCCTCATACTGTGTGAACAAAGCGCATGCACAGTAATTAAGCTCACAGACAAAACGTGTGCCAGTTCCTGTCAGAGACAATCGTCCTCTGACACCAACGTTAAGGCCGACGTGCTTGTTCTGACGCACAAGTAGGCTAACAAGGCAAATAGTGTTATTGAAACAGCCTGGTTTACAAGCAGAGCTAATAAATACGCAACATGCAGCTGCCACAGATCACGCCAAAGTCCTGCCTGTGAGCATACTTGTGGCATGTTAGGAAAGGGAGGCTGGGAGGAGGCAGACTGAGGGTCTGCAGGTGGAGAGGGAACAGCTGCTGCGCTGCTGTGAACACCTGAGCCCATCTGCAGCATGGTGGAAAGGAGATCACAGCATTGGCATGTATCATGTCCACATAATCTAACCAAATTCAGCTACGAGGACAAAATTGAATACACAACAGTGGTGCTGATTTAAAACAATTACATGGGGATACGAAAAGGAAATGAGACTTCAGAAATCAAAGGAGATGCAAAATGAAATATGTTTTTAATATCCCTGAATGCTGTGTATATATATATATGGTTTAGTTACATAAAAGGTGGGCAACTATCTAATTTGCATACAATTAGATCGTTAATAGCTAATAAAAAATGGCTGATTTCTATTTTAGTTGATATCTCTAAGAAGTCTCACACACACGTGTATGTGTGTGTGTGTGTGTGTGTGGTTGAATGATGCCCACCTGCGCTGCACTGGGGAAGAGAGGTTTAGTGACAGCGGGCTGAGATGCTGGTGCTGCTGGTCGACTAGGTATTGGTCCTGCTGCAGGGGCTGGGGCCATGTGAGGCATCCCTGGCCTTGGAGCCATGTGAGGTGGCATTCCTGAAGGATCAACCAGACATGTTCGGATAACATTCTTCCATCAGTACGGGAGCAACAAGTAAAGAAAATAAGTAGCCAACAGAACGGAGTAAAGGCCATTCATCAAGCTCTCAATTCTTATCACGCGTGTCTGAAATTGTCATTTAATAGAAACTCTTGAAACCACTGTGGGTCTTGTACACGCAGTTCAGAAGCTTAAACCCTTAAAGGTTTTTCAATTAACAAAATAGTTATCTATTGAATGATTATCCAGTTAATTTGGCTGAATTATTAACCGACTCATTTTAGAATGTAAGCCATTTTGTTGAAAAAAGAAGCAACAACAAATTGTTCATCAGTCAACTTCTGTCAACTCACCGGGCGGAATACCGGGCATCCCCGGCATCATGGGAGGCATCATCCCTCCCATCGGCATCATTCTGCAAAAATCAACGAGAACAGAAAGAATTAAAGAAAAAAGGTGATTTGACAGATCACAACACTAAAATTACATTTCAGCGACTCCCATTACCCCGGAAATAAATCTATGAGCATCCATAAAGACAGGAGTTCCATAAAGACCGAAAAATGGCACGATGTTGGATCTGAAAATGTCTGATTAAACCCGATCAGTGACTGAGCTCTTACCCTGGAGGCATTCCATGCATTGCAGGAGGCATGCCGTGCATCATGGGAGGAACACCTGGCATCATCGGAGGCATTCCTGCACAATGATTCAGAAGACTGTTTACAAACCCGACACGGCAGCTACACATTAAAGCAAAATAACAAACCAAAACCATGAACGAACCCACACCCTGTCCAGCTTTAACAGGCTGCATCTAGTCAGTGTGTCGAGTCAGTTTTGCAGGTTTAAAACCCGCTGGCACTGCGGGCGCTTCATCGATATTTGAAACACAACAAATAAGGACTAAAACAGTGACGCTATGAAAAGAAAAGCAACTGCAGAGTTATGAGAAAGATAATACAAGTAATGTTTAGAACAAAGGCAAAAGTTTACATACAAATTCAAGCTACAAATGTAAAAAGCACACAGCAATAGCCTAATCCGTACTAATATTGATGTTTGGGATATTATAATATTTTGATAACAATATATCAGCCAATAGTAAACAAACACATAATATCACCAAATTTGCCAAGACACCAAAAATAAATCCTGCCATGAAGTTAAAAACCTTTACTCTCTTCAGGAATTCAAGCAAAGATTATTCTTTAATCTTGGAAAGCATCTTTACGTTCACAAATTCCCAGACGACACGAGAAACTAGTGTCTGACTCAGAGTAACGTGACAAGCCTTTTTTTTTTTTTTTTTTTTTTTAAACGAGTTGATTCCCGACATTTGCTATTTAGTACAAGGTCCTTGCCTTGATATCCTCCATGCGGCATCCCAGGGGCACCTGTTACAGGAGGCATCCCAGGTTGGGTCATCTGAGTAGCGTAGCCCGCCTGGGGCTGGACAGCAGTAACCTGCTGAACTGACGGTCCTGCTTCGTCGTCATCATCATCGTCATCAGAGTCGTCTTGATTGTTCTTCTTCTTTTGTCCCTCTGAAATCGGAAAAGGTTATGGTGAGGCCTAAACAAATTGTTCATTACCTTGCTCAGAGACAAATATTGTCAGGTGGCTTTAGCACAGTCTTTAGAAACAACTGGACATACATTAAGTGAGGAGGGAAGAACACCTGCACTTTCAGCTTTGTGGTCCACTAACTAACATCTTTCTAACCACATGATACTCGTAACAATTACAAAGAATTTATTGTAATAACTGAAGTACAAAATACATTCCTAAACTCTCAAGACATTTCATTTAGTAAACTAAGCTTTAATCTACAGACACTATCTTGAGCTTTTCCTAAAATTGGCAAGAAAATGATATGAAGATGAACTAACCTTGTGATTTCTGTTCTAATGTCCGTCTTCTTTCTTGCATGTCTTTCTCTGGAATTCCCTCCATGCCGTAGATCTCCAGCTCAATGTCTGTTCTTCCAGGAATTGCATTTGGTACACTGTCAATCGTCTCTTTGTGCACCTGAAACATATGCAAAGTGAGCTGGCATTAACAGGCAGAGTGCCATCAACTAATTTCTCTCTTTGAACAAAATGTTTCAGAAATTATGGAGCTCATCCTCTACCAGGATAAATGTCCATACCTGCATGCAGTGAATAGCCAGGCCAGGGCCAGTGTACAACTTCTTGTGGCAAATATGACATTTGAAATGCTTTGCCTTCTGATGCTGAATGAGGATCTTCTCATCATCAAAGTCTCGATTACAGTACCTTGAGGAAGGAGTTAAGGGCTGTCCTGTAATTAAGAGCAAGACCCAAAATCGACCGGCGCCAACAAGAAAACATTAGACTTAAATCAAACCAATTGCATCACGTGCACAGGTTTGGGCAGCCTTTTACTTGTGAACCATGCATTCGTCTGAGGAGTTGACTGATGATGTGAAAAGGAAGTATTCCAAGTTTTATCGCACGATCACCATCAGCTCCCGAGTTATACATGTTTTTGTGACTACTACTACTACTCCGGGTGTGTCTGCAATTTCTCAATGGACATGGGCGCACAGTCCATTGAGAAATTGGATATGCACTATATCCAATTATGTGCCAAACTCAGGAATCTGGAAAGCCTTTTGCAATGAAGGTATGAGCCTGGAGAGGTGCTTTGAGTGAGATTACCGCTTCAGATGGGCAGAACATCACTGTCAAAGACCGCAAAAAGTGCATCAGTTGGTTTTCATTTACATTCGCAGGCTGGTGCACTGAGAAATTGTCCCCCGGGGTCAAACTGACAACACTGGTGTTTCAGGGAAACATTCAGTGCGAACACCCTGAACTGTGATGCGCTGACACTTCGGTTCTCCAACATAAAAAAAAACCAAAAAAAAGTTTCTTACTCACAGCAACACCGTCAACACTCCCCACCACCCTTACATACTCCATGTGACTTATTTTTGTTTCAGGTACACAGAGACATAAATACCAGGCCACATGTATACCTAAGGTGCCAATGTTAATCAAGCAACATAAATAGCAATACTTGCTCACAAAGGTGATAGTATCTCTGTTCCCTGCGTCTCACGGTGCTGCACACATTTCTCCCTAAACAGTAGCAGTCTCTCATTTTGAATCCACCATCGTGACGTGAAACTATTTACCCGCAACAGCAATACTGTTTTATCAGGTCAGAGGTTTTATCAGGTCAGAGGTCTGAAGGCTTTCTGACACATCATCATCATCATCATGGCATTTAGTTAAAAATATATTGTACTGCACAACAAAGAGGGAATTGCATTGGGACACGGGAGGATTAATAGTATTCCTCTTGTTGCGCAACATAATCTGGTAGAATACTTCCCGTTTAAAAGCAGCGACCAGGGAGCGTAATTCAACAGATTACACAAAAGGTTCAGATTTAAAATCGCTGGAGTTTAACATCTTTGACGTTACCGCGAGTCTTCAATCCGCGGCTAACAGATTAGCTATCATCGGTAGCCTCGATTCCCTGTGGCAGCAACGTGGGCTCAAACATTTTCCTCTTTCATGTAAAGGCACTTAAGGCTAAGTATATTAAATATACACTGGACAAAAAAAAACAACACAATGTGGTTTCCGAGCGGCGATGTCCAAATCCTTCCGGGGAACATTTACATAGGAGGCGATAAACTCACGGAAACGTTAGCTCGGGCCTCCCTTTTGTCGAGCTAACGTTTTAGCCTCTGGCCTTTCAACGATGGCGTTTTGTCACCAAGTTTAAAAAAAAAGGATACCAGCACCATGGTTTCATCTGCTTCTTCTTTTTCCGGCCCATTTTGGAAGAATACTGAAAATGAAGTCTCTCAACGCTAAGTAGTAGTATTATTATCTCTTTGGCGAAGGCATATTGTGGAACCGTCACAGGCCCGAAAATGGCGCTTCTGGAGGAAGTCGAAGCGATCGCCGCAGTCTCGCGCAAACACGAAACTAACGTCATAAGCCACGCCCCTTGGTCTAAATTGGATCAGCAGGAGGGACACTCGGCCTATGATTGGTTGTTGCTTTTTAGGTTGATTGACAGTCAAACAACCAATCACAGTAGAGCGTGCGTCTACATGCTGTGGGGAAAATTGTCGAAGCCCCCCCCAAAAAAAGTTGTAGCCATACCTCCTGTATCTCAGTCATATCTCGTATAAATGTCTCTTACCTTGTTTTTAGTACACCTCGTTTGTTTACTTGTCTGTTCGTCTTCTAGTTGCAGCCTTTCTTGTTTCATTTAATTGCGTTTAAAATGCCTTTTCAGTAGGCCTATTATGGCACCTTTATTGTTTTAGATTGTGATATAACATCACCAATGTAGTTCTAAGTTTATTCCTTACCTTTGTTTATCTGTTCCCTGCATTGTTTGTATATTTGTTTCTGGAAATAAGATTTATTTTTTTAATTGCAACTTGTGAAATTGTCCACTTGATGGAGACACTGCTACAGAAATATACATTCGAGTTTCATATCTAATCTTCATAGGAATCTGGAAACAAGGCTTGTGTAGAAAGCCCACCCACAAGAGTAGAGGATGTTAAAGCTGCGTAGTAATGTTCTTGGTTTAGGGATGATATGTTCAAAAATCACAAACAGGTGTAAAGTGTATTCTTGGCTGAAATACTGCTTGTATCATGTTAATACTTGCCGCTACTGAATTAGCCAAGATACAGTTCGATGTACTCACCTGTACCAATATCTCTTTGATGCTAACAGCCAAGTGTATTTTTAATATATTTTACAGCTTCAGTTACTTATTACTTTGCAAAACCAGATTATCAACCCAAAATGTAATCAACATAAAATGATACTGTATATGATAATAATATATTTATTTGGGTCTTAATGTATTTTAATACCCAGCATTATTGTAAATTGATGGCACCCTTACAGATCTCAATATTAAAATAATATAAATATAATGATTTATGTTATTAATATAAAACGTGTATTTGATTTTAATGTATTATAGTGCCCAGCGGTTTTTCAATTTAATGGCACCCTTACTGGTTACGATATTAATGTAATCTTCATATAATGATATATATAATAATAATGAGTAACTTCATTTGGTCTTTTAAGTACATTTTGTCTTCTCATATCTCTGCATGTACCTAGAAAGATATGAATTATATGTTAAACGAAGGCCAAACTGTAACAAGTCCTTATCAGCAAGCAGCATAAATGCAAAGATGCCACAAATGTATTCAGACAGATTTCACTTCCCTGCTGCTTCTCCTGTCTTTTTTTTTTTTTTTTTTTTTTTTTTTTTTTTAATGTGAATGATTTCCCCTCAAATTGGAGATTTATGAAGGGAAAGCATGAGTGAGGCGGCTTCCCTTGGTTGAATAATGAATATTTAATTGTGCACCTTCAAAACCGCTGCTCTCCATATGGTTGTACTGGCTAGACAGAGGAGACGTTCAGTGACAGCTTGAGGGGTCCCTCCTCTGAATGAATTATGGCTGATTCTTGTACGCTCGCACATTTCATTGATCACTCTGACGTCTGCTTTTTTCACAAAGGCTCTTACCTCGTCTTTCCACTCGGGGCCTGAGCTCTCTCTAAACATTGGGTTTGAATTTGAAAATTAAACTGGTTCCAAGGCTGCTCAGTTCAAGCATTTTTCTTTGCTTGATAGACCCTGCCCTCCTCACTGACAACTGAATAAAACTTTTATGCGCGTGTGTTCAACCATGTGTGACATAATGTAAGGTCAGAATAAAGGTTTTTGATCAGGACATTTGGATTTAGATGCTGAAAAACTGTCACTCACAAAAAAAAAAAAAAAGCAGCATGGCAATCTTCTGATGAGAGTAGTAGAAAGGCATCATCACGGTTTGGGCCAACCTGGACGAGTGGAAAAATCCTAACTAATATAGATACATGCACATGTCCATACGGGAAAGATGCCGAACACACTCAATTTCTTTCTATTTGCCATTTGTTAAATAGCTAAATCATGGGAAAAGTAGTATTTTCTGCAAACCTATATGACAGATTCATTGAACAGGGACAAAATAGTAACAGTAAGAAAATGATTTAGAAGAGAGCAATAATGGAAAGAAATCTCATTTTGTTCTCATTTTATAAAACTGTTTAATGTAACCCAGTATGTACATATCAAATCTACAAAATATGCACAATGTTAAAATATTATCAGTGATTTAACCCTCATTCAGTTTTGTGTCCTAGCCCTTACTATATACAATCCTAGGCCATCATTAACCAATTTGAAATAGAATACATACAGGATATAGCTAACATATCACAATGCAGACTGACCAAACAATTTACACAACATACCAAATATCACCATGTAGAAAAATCAACAGCAAATACATGTTAAAATATTAATCTGTATTTAATTACATTATAATAGTGTTTGTGCGAAGCAGTTACCAGTGTAACATGAGGTTTAGATACAGTACAGTTTGAGACTTACAGCTTAGGGCTGGGGTCGCTTTCTATCCCAGTTCAATCAATTTGCAAATTAAGTTGTGACAGGAACTAATGAGAGAACATTGATTTACTTCTTTGCCCAATTGCCTCCTGAAATGAGAGTGAAAGAACCCCAGCCCAAATGTAGTTGAGGTCAGGCATGTGTGCTCTTCTACGTTTGGTAATGACAACAAGACTAGATTTATGCAGAATGGCCCAGCTGTCTCTACTGGTGTTTTTATTAGTGTAATCCCACTCAGACGTCACCATAATAAATAAACCTTTTTTACCTTCCCATTGCAAATGCCCCAGTGGGGATATAATTACAACAATTTGACTTTTTTTGTTACATTTGAGCGACTCCTTACAGAATTTTTTTTAATTCATTTTGCTAAAACAAAAGCAATACTTGTTTGGGGCTCTAGCTTCCCCTGGTGCTTGTAGCAATGTTTTGGCATCATTTTTGAAAGCTTAAAGTCTGAATGGCACTTCTGCTTCTTTTTTTAATTTTTTTTATCTCTGCACACAATAATACATTTGTCACACTCTTTGCACACACACGTAAGACATGAATTTGAGGTCCAAACTGTGCTGAACACAAATTATTCCTTTTCCGAGGAAGTGGCAAATGCTAAAGGCAACACTGAATTGAAACCCATGCTTGCTCTCCAAAGGTAAATTCATAATGACTTCTGAAGGTGGCCTGTAGCCTTTATACTCTCTGTTCACTCTATACTGTGTTATAGAGTTTGATGATCATGTTGTCTGTTTAATCTGAACCTCTCATGCTCATTAGCTGCTTGTAATGATGATCATCTCCTATGTCCTCCTTCTTTTTTTTTACAGATTGCAGGATTTTCAGGGACTGTTCTGATCTGGAGATGGTTTACACTGTAGGGTTTTACTGCTGTGACCCCACGCAAGAGGCAGCAGTGCAGAAATACTTTCATCAGGCTGATGTCTCCATGAGTAGGCACCATTGGATTGAGGGAGAAGAGGCAGAAAGGGGTTAAGCCATGTGGATTGGACTGCTCCTGCTTGTTTCTGCTGTGTAAGATCCGAGGCATCATCGACGCAGACAGTCATCCCACTGCCTGATACTCTTGAGATAAACATCCAGCAGAGATGGAGACTGAGATCAGGTGGAGCTTAGCTTGTATGGTAAGCAGGAACAATGATAAAGCTTCACCCGAAAACGTAGCAGGTAAGTCGAAAAAGGTTTGAACTAACATAAAGGGCTGCTGTGTGCTAGGTATCCTTGCATCAGAGCACTGGATGTGGGAGGAAGGTGGATGTCAGACTACTCTGCTCATCCCAAGAAGAGGCTCAGAAAATGGGGGCTGAGGTCCCTCATCCAGCCAAGCGGTCAGGCATCTACCAACAGACGAATAAAGGGGATACAGTGTCTTGTCTACTTCTAATAACCAACTCACGGTGGCGGGGGCAGTCGCACGTCAAGCAAGCTGTAGGCAAAAATGTTCCAGAAGACAGCACAGACCACAAATAAAGTGTAGACACAAAAAAAGATCCAGAACAGAGATTGCTCCTGGAGTCGCTGTTCATAGTTCTGTAGGACCACCACGCCCAGTGTGAGGCCGACCACCACTCCCCCTAGGTGAGCTACAAAACTGGGATTGGGGCAAGGAGGAAAGGCCGGAGGGTAGAACCGCAGCCACACCGCTCGGCCAAACTCTACACTCACTATGAGCAGAGAGAAACAGATAGAGAAACATGATGGTTGAGATGTAAGTACAAGTAGATGTGGAAAAATTACTGCTAATAGACAGTTCCTACTATAAGGTGAAATCCAAGTCTCTTAAAACATGGCGTAAAACAACAATAAACCATTATTAAACAAGTTTTGATTGCTGTAATCATTCCTACAGTTTATGCTGGACTTTACAAGATTCCCTTCTAAGATGCCCCAGTGGAAGAGATGGAGGAATAACTCAACAGTCTTTTCCTGTGCACAAATACACTCTGAATCTTTCATATGAAGTTAATATGAGGATTCAATGGCATGGATTAAATCGAGAAGGTATCTCCTACACTCACAGCTATCTTAGTACAAATTGTTTCAAACATTATTTCCTGCTGTTACTATCCCTGCAAGATGTTGTGCAGTTATAGTGACAAAACTAACTTTGGAAAATAGTCACTTAATTTAGGATGCACTGGAAGCAAACAAGCCGCACAACAATGCCCCTGCTATGTCCCACTCATTGATGTGGGTGCATCAAAGGTCACAAGCAAGCAAGTAGATTTGTCCAACAATTGACTGAATTTTGTGCCACACCGCACTTAATTTTTGTCTGTAAGCTTTGAGGCAAACAACATACAAAGCATGCATCCACAACAGGTAAAGACTCACCACTGCATTAATTTTTGTTATCTTTTCAATGCAACACTTTGAACTTTCAACCCTTCCCTTTTTATTGTGTGAGGACTGCATTGCCTTGTAAAGTTATTTGCCCGAGTCACATAGAAAAAAATTAACAGGTGCGAACCTTCAGAAGCTCTCTACCGCTAGAAATTCTTTCTTAATGTTGTTGCCTTTGGACAAAGTCATATTCATCTAATCAGGAACTCTTTAAGCAGGTTAAAAGTACAATTCTTCTGTTAAAAATTAACTGTAAAACTGAGGTGAGTGTGGGAGTGTGGCATATTCATCGAGACTTACTGCAAACCAGGGCCATGGCCATCCGGAACAACTTAAACTGACACTTCATTCCTGACCAATTCTACAGAAAGAAAGAGAAAGAGAGGATGGAGAAATCATAAAGCAGTACAGCTCTGAGGACAGAGACAGAAAAAACTGCTGTGCAAGGGGATCATGTCCACCTCAGACACACACACACACATATGCTGACACGAAATGACATGAGATTGTGTCCTTTGTCTCAATTCATGTCAATTTTGAAAGCCCCAGAGACACTCGAACCCTCGATCTGTTCTCGCAGTGTTAGATAATAAGATTTCAGCAGAGAGGAGGAAGGGAGGAGGAAGAGAAGAGGAAGATTTCTCTGTCCCGACCTCAAGAATGTTGTGGAGGATCTGGCAGTGTAGATAATGTGCACCCCATTACACATAATAGAAGTTCACCTCTAATGACATTTGCCAAATGTCACCCACTGAGGAGAGGATGGGAGGGTTATACCAAACAGAGTAGGCATACATGTCATAGGACAGCAGAGTGCACTGAAATGGGAAAGAATTTTATTCACATTTTGTCACACAAACATGTGCACATGCTCCCACAGTTTTCTGATCTTTGACGGAAAAGAAGAAACGGATGGTGAGGAATGTTTGGCATCTGGAGATAGAGTAGCACCTGTGGGGGCCCAAAATAGGCTGCTTTGATCATGTGGAAATGTTGTGTAGTCACAGGACAACTGAGTGATGGGATAATAGTCTATAGACACACACACACATAAATGCACACAAAAAACTTACCATTACTACATTAGCCAAATGTGCTGAGACCAGAGCGTACACTCCCCCAGATGAGCCGACCACTGGAGCTGTCATATCAGTGACAGACACAGCCAGAGACCCTGCGGAGATGATAAAGGCCACATGTCAGTGAACTTGCTTTTGGAAAATTTGCAAATAAACGAGGACATCCCTTTAAATATTTTAATCTTGAAAATTTAACAAAATACCCAGGGAGTGGCACTGTCATTGAAGCGTTCTTCTTTTTGCTGTGAAATTGAAGCTGTTAAAACCTCTACTTAGTAATCATACTGCTGTTTTTATTTGTATTTTTTTAATATAAATACCAAGTTAAAAATAATGACAACAAGAAGAGTTCTGGGGGAACAGAAGGAACAGTCAATATCAACACTAAAATAATAAGGGTGTTTGAATGTTATGAAATTTAGGCAAAATAAAATCTGATATATCTATTAAGTATCTATAATCAAATCCAAACTGTGTTAAGTGTACCACCAGTGGTACACAAGGCTCCACCAATTTGCCAAAGTCCAAAAAATAGTTAGGTAATTACATTTTATTACATACAACAGTTATTACAAATACACATAAAATTACATTGACGTAAAGAGAAGTTGTTAATCACTTAAAGACTTTTGAAAATTTGCCTAATTTGTCTATATATCAGTCAGGAAAGCAATGAACTTTGAATCTGAACATTTAAGTCAATTTGGACAGGAAGTCCTCAAACGTGCAAAAACCAATTTCTTTGCCAATTGCTGGGCAAAGAAAAGTTTTTTTTTTTAACCAAACCACCGACATATCACTAGTACTTGTTCCAAGGTGATATTGCAAAAATATAGATATATACTGTGTACACAGTTGATATTGTCTATTATACCTGTATTGACAGCATTCATTTAAAGTCATGTTTGTGTCCACGAGATGACTATATAAGTACAAGATTGACTCTCCTTTTAGCTCTAGATCATCTGTTGTGGGAAATATTTGTCTCTCTTGTTGTTCAACACTCCATGTGTGACATTGAACCTGTCATTTGGTGTAGAACACATCTGATAGCAGTTATTTGAGATTGTGGAAGGTAAACACTGAAGTTGCAAAGGAAGAAACCAAGACATTGAGCTGAAAGACGCTAAAATGCTTTGTAGAGCATGGGAACTGTAACATCGGGTGATAAATCTCTGTTGTTTTTTTTTATCTTTACTGTATGAGCGACCATTTCACATATATTAAACTTTAAGTCGTTATTTTAAAATAATTAGAATAGTTGCAATAGAGAAAAATAGAAATATGAGAATTTAAATTATCACTGTGTGATATGATCAGGAGCTCAAACTTCATCTACTTATTAGACCTTGTGGTGAGAATGTTTAGCCATCAATATAAAATTTGATTAGCCAGGCAGTTGGCCATTTTGAGGATAAATGGATACATATGTTTTGTGCAAATTTCATATAATGAGATACAATAGTAAATAATACAGTACTTTCCCAGTTTAATTCAAATGTCTTGCATGTGAAAACTCGAGTTTGTGTCAAACTGACAGACACTGTGAACAACTGATTTATTTAAAAAGTTTTTGTAAAAGCTATGAACATGATGAATAGCATAAAGGCAACTTTGCTGTTCACTATGTGGCTGTATTACAAATAGACCCCAACAAATAGAGGCGAGCTGCACACTGTGATTTTATGTAAAACAAATAAATGCATTCACACATACTGTGATGCCATGAACAGGGCACCTTGGTACCAATTAATGGCATGCACAAAAGATCTAATCAAGCATTGAAAATGTTAAATATGGGGACATTCAGAGGCAGAGTCACATATCTGTTCTCACTGCGGTCTTTGTGCAAGAGACAGAATATAATAAAATAGTGACAAAAAAGAAAGAATTAAACTATTGATTTACCCAAACACAAGCGCTCCTTCTCTCCTTTGCTATTTGCATTAATTTTCCTTCTTTCTTCTTCTACTACTACTCTCAGTTGGTCTATCTACTGCCCACACCACAAAAGAGAGCACAAGGAGCTGTTGATGAATTGTTGCACAGTCTCTCTCTCTCTCTCTCTCTCTCTCTCTCTCTCTCTCTCTCTCTCTCTCTCTCTCTCTCTCTCTCTCACACACACACAATACAAATATACTTTGTTTGCATAACACAAAAGTATGCATGCATGCTGTACATTACAATTTATCTGGTACAGAATCTGGTAACACCATCATTTAATGTTTCTTTTAATTTATTTTGCAACTTCTGCTGCTTATTCAGTAGTATTCAGTAGAGATCGAGTCATTTTTTTGTTCTTTTGTTTTGTGGCTGTAGATAGTACTGATGAATTTAATTTGGAACCCAGCTGTTGGAGTGGAACATTTTATTGGCTGTGCAGTGTCCATTTCTGGAATTGATTAGAGTCTGGATCCCTTTGGGACAAGTGGTTCCACAATTTCTCTCTTTCTGTTTGCAGCACATTTTATAGTTTACCCAGATTTTTGATGAATTCAGGTTTAAAAGATTCATAGGGTTCAGATACTATTTGTTTTTATAGAGCTTACCGTGTAACCCTCATATTTCATTGCTATACATTAAATATAGGACTCAGAAGTAAGCAATGTCTATGTAAACTGTGTCTAATGGCATAAAAAGTATTGCACTCCTTTTCAATCAGGCTCCTAAACAGCAATGACAAATTGTCCAGTTTACAGTCTGGCCAAGACTATGAGTAGCTGGTGACATAAGTGAGTAATTAAGTAATCAATCTTGTCTTAACTGCATTTTTGTCTGTAACACAGAGTCCTTGAAATCGTTTTATTGAAGAACATGCAACATTTATTCCACAAATAAGAAAAAAAAAATGCAAACATTTCGACATATGTGTGGCTTCAGATAAAAATGCTGCTTGCTAAGCTGATCCATTATAAAGCCCTAAAACTTAAAATTAACCAACTAAGCTAAAGCCACATTTTACTGACCTCGTAAATTTGTAAATTGGTGCAGCTGTGTAGTTTGAGCGATGCTCAGTTCTAGGTCTACACTCTCACACACAAAAAAGGGCATATTACAGTACGGCATACTGGACAGTGTATAATTATACCAGACAGAGAGGGATCTGACTTCATATCACCATAAGGAGGGATGATAGGATAAGCCATGGCATCTCAATCATGATGCTATTTATGGGCGGAGGCACAGCAGTGGATCAAGAACAACATAGCCAAACACAAGTATTGGGCCATGTACACAAGCATAAAAAAAGTAGCCACACATAAATGAATATCACAGTATAAATGTTTTAGAAAAAAAAAAAAATCCTAATCATATTGACAGAATGAGGCATGGGCATGGAGGCAATTCAGTTGGTTTTGTATCACATTTGAATGGTGTATGTGTATGAAACATGCTTCATATGTTTTTGTTATTGTTTCCACATCTGTGTGGTGTAGGATGAATGACTTAATGAAAAAAAATATTAAAAGTAGACTTTGCAGTTTCTTGAGAAATTTCAGTGGGATTGCTTCTTCTGCTGTCCTTTGTCAGTTTGTTGCTCCTTAAAAGCTTAAAGTGAATATCTGACTTTGTGTAAAGGAGCAGTAAAAAGAGCTGCAAATAACTGTTAAGCGCCGTTTACTGTCTTTGAGGTTTTACTTTGAAAATCTGTGTGTTTTCATCTGTACTCTATCTTGATACTAAAAGAGACCGAAAATTCAGACAATTAGTTAAAAAGTAATTTCAGTCCATCTGTCTGTTTAGCCCTGTCTGCCTGTCTGCCTTCAAGGAACCTGGGGTTGATGGCCAAAGATTAGACACTGACAAGACCATGGACACTTCGACATGTGGACTGGAGGAACCAGGGATTGAACCACCAACCTTGATCTACCATCTGGGCCACGAACACCCCATGCCTTCGCCCAAAAGTCAGCTGAGATACGCTTTAGACCCCTATTGACCATGCTCAGTATATAGCAGGTATAGATAATGGATGGATGGATGTAATTTTCTCATCTGAATATGTCTGTTTGTGTCTTTATATCTGTGAAGTGAGATTGACAGGTGTTTATAAGCAGTATAATAAATAGTGGAATTAAACATTGTTCAGGTGTGTGGGAAGCCACAGGCGTAGTTGTCATGGGAACAGCACTCTACTTTGTAACATTTCAGACCCCTATAATAGGTCTTAAATGTCCCAGAAGAAAGCTCACCAAATCTAAACCGTAACTCTTATCATCAAAATTTGTTAACCAGAGGCACATCAAGGCTTTGCTGCAAAAACTAGTGCATTTGTTATATTTCTACAGTAAAAAATGAGAACGATAAAGTGTTAGAAAAGGCTAGACTCAAGACTAGTGCATTTTTTTATATTTCTAGAGTAAAAAATGAGGACAATAAAGTGTTAGAAAAGGCTAGACTTCTCCTTTTCTCCTCAATTTTTTAACATTAGACTCTATACAGAACAGAATTATGTTCTTGCCATTCGGCAGCTTTGTGAGCATAAAGTGTAAGCCTGCTGGCTTAGAGGCATATTTCACAAGAGAAGACAAATTTCCCTACGTTATTATGAGAAAATGATGCCTGTAGATTTTGCAAACAACAGGTTAAAGAGAAAAAATTCTGAAGAATTTTCCAGCCTTTCCTCCTCCTTCAGGTCATAAGGTGTCAAAATGACCAGCTCGTTTGTGTAATAAACAATTGTTTTGAGCGATGTATTAATGGTGGGATTGCTGAGTAATCAATAACAATATTGTAACCAAGAAAAAAGGCAGGTTGAGAATTGTAAATTTTCCAAGCATCTAATGCAATTGTACTTTCACACTTAAAACAGAGAATTTAACAATAATACATAAACTAATGCATAAATGACATAAACTAAGAATACTGCACATATGAACTGATTTTCACACACCACATCAAGTTGTTCTCTTCAGCTGCTTCTAATACAATAAAATAACACAACTTGGAAAAACTCACTGGAGAGAATTATAGTAGTTGCAAGCTTTTGTTCTGCTATGATTTTTAGATGATAAATAGAAATAGGAAAAATAATAACACTTAATTTTTAGTAAGTTTTAATCATTATTATTATAATTAGCAGTGGTAGCAGTAACAGTAGTTGAAGTAGTAGTATCAGTAGTACAAATCTTATTTCTGGGTCAAGTTTGAAGAAAGAAGAGAAAATTGTCTCTGTAATTTCTTTAAACAGTATTAAAATTCATAAATCACTATGTGGTGTCTGCAAGGTTTTAAACTGAAAATCTATCAAAAATTATCATGGATAACCTTAAATGAGTTTTAAATCGGAGTTCTGGCTTTCAGCCCTGTATTTTCAAAGTAATACATGTATGTGACTGAAAGGAAAAATAAAGATTACTTTAAAAACTGCAGCTGACATTTAGCACCAACTAGGACTTTAGTAATGTTAACTGTGGAAAAACAGTCATCAGCTTTAATCTAGCAGAATGTTTAAATCAAGTATCCCTTTTGAATGAACCCCCAGAAGAAAAATTGAATAGTAATATATTAATTTTCTCACCCTCTAGATCAGAGGTCTTCAACACGGGGTCCTGAAATTTTTAGGTTGATTAGACAATTTTTCATATTTTTTAAAAAAATTCCAAAAATTTTAATATCTTTAAAAATACATTAACATGAATCCAACATATTGTAGCGAATGGATAAAGTTAAAATAAAAATGTCACTTTGAATAGCTTGTATGCATGATTATCATGCAATTGACAGACAATGTTGATATTGGCATTGGTATCAGTTGACAAGGTATGTTGCCCTTGCACATGTTTAAAATAAAAACATGAATACATGAACCTGTGTATTATTTGAATAGCTTAATATTGAATGCACAATAACAAAGTATGTTTATACATGGCACTAGGCCCAGTTTAATATAAAACACAACTGTCCATAAGAGAGCACTCTGTGTCTTTACATGTAAAGTCCTTTGGTTCCGTTAAAGTGTCAGAGCATGCGTTGGCCCTGAAGGGTCAGGGACCTTTCTCTGAGTCATTAATTGACCTCTGAACTGTTCTTTGACTCCTCTATGTGCCAGCTGAGCCCCTTTTCATTTCATAGGATCTGACAGCAAAATCATGCAGGAAAACACATTGTTTGTTTTGTAACTAATGAGTTACATTGATTACTGTAAATGTGTAAGGATTAAGATACAGTATTCAAATCAAACAGAACATTTAAGAAATGTGTTATCAATGGGTACATCAGCTACAGTTTTTTTTTTTAATCAAAATCTTCTCAGTTCAGTTATATGCACTTAAATATGTAAGTCCCATGCAAAGTAAATGCAAAGTTATGAAGTAAGAAACTCCAGTTGACCAAAGAAGCAGTTTTTAGCAAAGTCACAACAATGTACCTGTGCATGTAAGTTAAAAGTGTGCCCTCACAACTACCCTGCACTAAAGCCAGATTTTTTTAAGGCTGATACAGAAACACATATTTATAAGAAGAAAATCTAAAAGAAAGTAACAATATGTAAGCCCAGATTCCTTCTTTCACAACATCCCCACATCTCTTAAGACATAATAGACACAAAGAAGTTTAATTAGTTCGCCAAAAGAATGCAGTGAAGGTCAAACATAAACAAATCTTAAACAAACACTTTTGCCAAAGATGCTACAAATTTGGTCATTTTAGACTTCTGTAGGTATTTGGGCTGACAATTTTATAGCCTGACAATAATTGTTACAGTAATTTAAAATAAAAAGTAGAATTTAAATTTTAAGCTTAAGAGAAAATTAAATCTTTCTATACAGTTTAATATTCAATAACCTAAGGTACACCATTAAGGCTAAATATATATATAACTGCAGCTTAAAACATTGATGCATATGTGGCACATAAAGTATAAAATCCTAAGGAAATATCCACTTGTTAATAAATGATTCATATTCTGAAAAGATCTGTGCTTCTACTGCCAAAATAAAAATAAAAATAAAAAAAAGCCCAGTCAGACACAACAAACCCAAACATAACAGCCAACACAACCAGAACGAGCCTCCCTTCTTCCGCTGGTGGTCGATATCTAATTAAAACAGCAGACGTGCGTGTGTGTGTGTGTGTGTGTGTGTGTGTGTGTTGGTCTGTGTGTGTCTATAAGTGTGAGTGATTTATGGTGCGTTTCCTCCTCATTTCACTGTGGGGTTAATGCTACAAGCCACCACAGCTGGTATCCCCAGGGTGTTTGTCAGTGACCCTTCACAGACACAGAGCACGCACGCACGCACGCACGCACGCACGCACACACACACACACACACACACACACACACACACACACACACACACACACACACAGATGGAGACTAAGAATGAGAAAAAGAGAGAAATCTTTAAGAATATTAAACAAAACTCCAATGGCTGTAATTACTATCACACAATCATCTGTTTCTCCCATTCTATCATGAACAACTCACATTTACTGCCAAGTTCAATCTAAAAAAGAAGCCCAATATTTCCACTCCAGTTATTTTGTCAGAAGAATCGCCCCTGGGCACCAAAATAGTTTTAAAAATATACCAATGAAAAAATCTGGCTTGATCCCTTTGGTCGTGATTACTTATTCAGTAATGATCACAAACACTCACAAATGTGGCACTTTGTGTCAGCTGAACGGGGCTGAACACTGGAACTGCACAGTGCCTGAGGTTGATAGGAAAGCAGGAAGGTGACATTTGTTCAAGCTGTGTTGCTTTCACTTTTTCACATTTGTAGTTACTCGCTGTTCTTCTCTTTACTCTTACCCACCTCTTCACGTCCATGTTTGTATTTCTCATATCCTGGACCCCTCTCCAGAACCTCTCCGTCTTATTAGCACTCAATAATTCACATCTCTTCTCTTTCTTCATCTCTACCTCATACACTCTACTTCCTATTTCATTATTACTGCTTGAGTGTTTCTATGATTGAGCTCCATTTGAGAGGACTCTTTTTGCTCTGCCCTATGTTGTAAATGAATACAGGGGGATGCGGGGGCTTTGATGGGGCACTGACAACCCCCCCCCCCCCCCACATCGCACCACGTCTGGTAGGAAGACAGAAACACAAGGCCAGCTGTCCTGAACACACACACATAAGCACAATTTTCTCTTTGACGAGTATCCACCAACACACTGGTTGGACTCTGATAGGCTGTTACATGCATAAAAAAAACACAAAACAAGCAGATGGAACAACAGTGGAGCTGAAAGACAAAACCCTGCAGTGAGTGTTTGTTTTTTGTCTAACTGGGATGTAAAGAGAGAGAGTGCGACCACACGCCTACCTGCCAGTACACCACACACGTAGACTAGTCCAATCCTCAGGGCACCATGGACCATCTCTAGAGGGACCCCCACCAGCAGCTGCATGGCCATGTTCAGGCTTAGGTGTTCAATCCTGTAATATACACACACATGCAAAAATACTGTAAAGGCCAAAGTACTAAAATCCACATCATCATAAGATAATAAACCAGAATTCTATAAAAATAACAATGTTTCATCAAAGTGGCAAAATAAAACTAGCGTGGTGTGAACCAGAGCCCAATTTCCCCTCTGTAAATATATGGGTCTGGGCACCCTCCATAGAGAATCGTTTGCAGTTGTCCCATCCTACTTGGCGTAGACTTCCTGTTAATTTTAACCAATCAGCATGCGCAAAAAACGTCTGACAGTCTGCCACCACTGCAACTACCTACGACCTCTTTCCAAACCTGTTCACCAAAGCTTTTTTTCTTGAGTACAGCCTATTTTTCAAATTGTTTTAATGAACACCAGCATCTTGACAAGGTGCTGAGCATTTATTCTGCACTGAACAATTAACGTGCAGCGATTTTTTTTTTTTTCCGGTCAATGACAATTCAAAAAATATTAGCAATACATTTGTCACTGTCACCAGCCATCCAATCACAGTGAAGGAGGGAAGGAGGGGCGGGACAGACGTGGTTAACCATCCACACTGCTCGCTGTTTGGTCCGCCCTTCAGAGTAGCTATGCAAACCTTAATACAAGCCGAGTTCCCAGACGGTTATCACAGCAAATAAAACTCAAGTTGAGCCACAGTCAACGCAGCCAGGCTAAAATAAAACAAAGCCACTTTATTATAGTTGTTAGAAGTAAAATGGTGGTAATTGTAATGATTCTCATAGTATTATTACTTTGTTTTTGGAGGTTAAAATGAGTCTGAAATTAAAATAAATTAAATGCTATGTGCAATGTGTGAAGACACAAATGGACCGTGACAGAGTTACAAGCAAAGAATATCAATTATTGTGCTTAGACGACTGAAAAATATGACATTTAAGAGATTAATAAACAATGTGTCTTTCCAGAGGCATTGTCCTAGTTACTGTGATTCACCCACATGCAGTGAAATTTTTTCATTGAAACTACTTTTTACAAAAGAATCTCCATAAAAACTCTTGACATTGTGTTGTGTTTTGTTCAGAGTTACCAGGGCACAGTTTCAGGAAAGACCCATTGCTAATGACTATTTTTAAATGTAATTTTTCAGAGCTGCAGGCACTACAAATTAAGTCATTATTTCCGTCATATTGGGGTAGTGGTAAATCTCAGAGCTGCTCACTCAAAGCCAATAGGGCTACAACAAACATTTATTTTAATTGTTTGACCTGTTCATTTCGTCAATTAAATGTCAAAGAGCAGTGAAGATCGTTGCAAGTTCTGAAAGCCCAAAATGATGTTATGAAGCGACATAATTTGTCCAACTAGCAATCCAAACGTACAGATGTCCAATAACACAAAGTACAATAAAGCAACTAATCTTTACAACTGAAAAGCTGAAACAAACAAATATTTGCCAGTTCACTTGATGAAACTAATTAAATTAATGAAAACTTTAAAATTTGTCAAAATTGTTTCTGATTTAGAAAGATTAGAAAGATTCAGAAAGACAAAAGAAGACCTGGGGGGTTGGTAAGTCTGGATATTTCTCCACTGAGGTTTGTTTCTGGAGCCAATATTTACACTCAGTTTTTGATTTGAGAATTGGGAAGGCTCTGCGTGTCTGAGTTGCTGACAAGATTACACGGTTTGTGTCCTGTGTGTGCAGCTATTGAGGATAAAGTGTCCCCAAAATAACAACTAAATTGCTGACTATACTGTTTCGAACTGGTTGAATGCTATTCGAACTTTTTTCACTATGGCATAATGGAGTAAAAAAATAAATAACATCCACCTGCCTTTTATGTCTGTCAGTCTGGCTGGCTACATTTCTCCAAACCTTTTCAATACATGATGCATGTATTCAGATTTTTACAAAAACTTGCAATAAAAATCAACAAGACATTAACTAATTTCCCTGCCAGCAAAATGTTCCAAATGTGAAGACATGAATGTGAAAAGGAGGAAGAGGGAAACAAGATATCACGATTTATACAGATAATGCACAGACATGGACAGAAATAAAGGAAACGGGTGACTTAGATGATTGTCACAAGTAAAATGAAAACAGTATTATCTTTTAACAAACTCTCGTTTAACTAAATAACAAAAGTATTAATAGGAAACAAGCCTTAAAGGACACCCATTATGCTCATTTACAGATTTTTTAATTTGATTCTAGGACTCCACTAATATAGCTTTGCATTATTCACAGCTCAATAAATGTATTCATCTTATACTGGCCCTTTTAGCAACCCCTCAGCTCATCCTTGATCTGAAACAAGTTGTTTTGGCTTCAGTCTCTATAAGGGCCCTCCTTTCTAAAAGTCCACTTTCTTCTGCTTGGCCAACTTTCAGGAAGGCTGCTGAGCAGCAGAAGCCAGTACTTGCAACCCCCGCTTCATCCTCTCACCCATGTGCAAAACAAAAGGTGACCTCCTAACTACCATGGAAATGGAAAATTTTTAAAATCTATGTCTACATGTTTGTGTTAGCACAAACACCTGCAGCAACAAAAATTACAGCAGGACGTTTGGTAATGATCATTACCTGATTATTGTGGGAGATAACGGTTAATCGTTCAGCCATTAGCTGTTTATAGAATTTTTACTATAAATGTCCTTGTTAACAGGTGAACTTGTGGGAAATACACTAATGTAGCTGTAAATGTTTTTCTACCATCACCAAACATCTATAAATTACATCATTTGTACTCTGGCCTGCTGTATCTGGAGCAGATGACCATATAGTTGTGCACTTATATAGCTATTAACACTGTAGCAGTCTGAAAGTGCCTTGCACTGTTTCCCATCCACCCACAAACCAATGGCTTGATGTTCGTTGTCTTGCCCAAGGGCACTTCCACATGTGGACTGAAAGAACGGGGGTTCGAACCACCAACCTCATGATTTGTGGACAACCACTAGAGCAAGAATTCTGCAAGGAACCGAGTGTTTAGAGCAGCCTGAGACCTGAGTTTTTTTCTTAATGGAATTACTTTTACATACATTTACCTCATTATGTAAAACATTGGCCATGTATAATATAAAATCTAACAATGTAACATTATGTGTATAAGAGAAAATACAAAAAGCATAAAAGGTCCTCTTCAGGGCAAAATTAAGTTTTCAAGATTTCAAACAAGTTTTAAAAGCAGCAGAGATTCATATGTCCCTGCAGTGTTAATCAGTCAGACAGCACTGTGTATTTTTTTTATTTATCACCTGCCTGTTTCCTCCGCAGCCATGCACGCACACACACACACACACACACACACACACACACACACACACACACACACACACACACACACACACACACACACACACACACACACACACACATGCACGCACGCACGCACACACACACACACACACTGCTCTTTCATCACACCAAACTGTCATCATGGCCATTAACAGATAATCATCAACATATGCCAGTTCCCCTCTAGACATTACTAACACAGACAGAGGCACACAATGTGCACACAAAGTCACACACCACTCAAAGACAGAGGCAGATATAAATGCACTCACAGTCACAGAGATTTGCACACAGCATAAAAAGATTAACTAGAAGAACAATAAAAAGATAAAAGAGGTGTGTGGCTTCTGCAAATGTACCCAAATCTTCTCACAGCTATGTACTCAATATGTGGTGACATAAGCAAGGAATAGTTTCACGCACAAACACACACACTCCATGTGCCCTTCATGGCTGCAGAGTCCTTCCAGCCAAACCTCAGTCAGCAGCTCAGACACATTCGGGTGTCACAGCAGAATCCAAAAGGAGAGCAGCTAGAATAATCTGGCCTCTCAGCCTGCCTCCCTCTCAGTCTTTATCACCGTCTCTCACTTTCCTCAATCCCTCTGTTTCTGTCTGAATTATTCTGTCATCTCTGTTTCAGCAAATGTCACAGAGGTGACAGAGACAAAGAGAGAGACAGCGATGACTCTTTTAGGATCGTTCTTTTTTAACTTCCTGTAGTTTGACAGACTCAGCCGGTAAATGCAACATGTCCCAGTACATTCTTAACAAACAGTTTTTCCATCCAAGAAATAAACACAAACACTTCCAAAACAGACAGGAACACACACATACAATGCCTCCAACACAGCCAGAAAAAACAAGACAAGTCCAATAATGTATTTAGTTTGAAACAACGCAGTTACCACAACTACAATGCGGAAATAGAAGATTGTTGCAGTGATCAGAGACACAATGGGGCATATTGATCAGCTGGGAGAAGCCTGTCCAAACACACAAGGACAACTCCAGTACAGATAACAGTGGCTATTTATTTTGATACTGCTAATGAGCCTGTGAGGAATGGGCTGCACTGTCAGGCAGTGGATGCCCATGAGAGGTCCTATTGTGCCCAGATGACCACGGTCTTTCAGGACACTCAACAAAAGCACTGTTGAATATTTTTCTTGTTGTCACTGGCTCACCAAATTACAGCTGAACTTTACAGTTAGTTCAGTTTACTGGAACAATTCAAGTACTAAACTGGGAAACTGGGTGCAACTTTTTTGGAACGTTGTTTGAAGAAACATGAATAAATATGAAATTATTACAGAAACTTAATCACATGCTCAGGTTGTACTGTAACAGTAATGCTCATGACAAAAGCAGGAAAACCAAAAACAAAATGTATCCAGGCTCCAAAATGTTTCAAGTCCTGGTTTCATCTTGCAAGTTAATCTTTCTGAAGTTTTCATTGCTGCTGCAGACATTGGTTTTGTATTTGTGACAGACAGGGAGAAGAGAGGAGAGAGACTCTGTATAATGCTCTGCTGAGGGATGTTTTGGGGCCAATATTTACATTCTGTTTTAGTGTTGAGAATTGGAAGGATCAGTGCTGCTAAGCTGCTGACAGGATTACATGGTTTGTAGATGTGTATGAGAAACTGGTATATGTATGTGTATGTGTGTGTGTGTGTGTGTGTGTGTGTGTGTGTGTGTGTGTGTGTGTGTGTGTGTGTGTGTGTGTGTGTGAGAGAGAGAGAGAGAGAGAGAGAGAGAGAGAGAGAGAGAGAGAGTGTCAGTGGACTGCAGCAGCTTATTGAGTAGTTCATATACATAAATAACAAAATAAAGTAAATAAAATGCACAAAACAACTAATTTGCTCGTAAAAAAAAAAAAAAAGGACGGTGAGTGTAAGCATAGTAAAGTAGCAACAATCTCTGTCTGGTCTGTCTCTCACTTCTCTCTCCTTCTTTCTCTGTCCTCCCCTCCTTCTTTCTTCCTTCCTGGCAGCTGTCTCCTTTTCTGCTTCCTTCCTGTTCCTTTCCGTCTTCCCTTTTCTCTCTCTTCCTTCCTCTTTTCTCCAGGTGAGTAACAAGCGCTCCAACAGTTTCTGGAGGGCTATTCTACAGGGGAGCAGGCAGCTCAAAGGCTGCAGTCTCAGAGATGAGGCAGGCTTGGGACTGTCCCAACGGTTGGTCCGCCACGTTGCCTACGAGACGCTGCCCCGTGAGGTCGACCGCAAGTGGTACTTTGATAGCTACACCTACTGTCCCCCTCCCTGGTTCATCCTGGCTATCACAATTGCTGAGGTAACATGTTCGTGAGCGTGAGACCAATATGTATTCTACACCTAAATGTACATTATATTATGAGGGTTTTTGTGTGATGGTGAGCAGGTCCATGCACAAAGATGCATATGTTTCCGCATGCCAGCGACTGAACACCAACTGCAGATACCAATAATGCAAGGCAAAGATTTTTAAGAAGAACTGTCCGGTGAGATGTAGCATTTACTTATTAATTTTATTAGCCTAACGGTATACTTCTAGTCCTGTGTTAATTGATGTTTAATGTTAAAACGCATCACATGCTGTCAACATTTTTTTAAAAGGGAGCAGTGGACAGTAAACAGTGGACAGCAATGAAACCTATATGTAACAGCTGGGAAGGAGATTCCCAGAAAAACATAAAGAGTTCTTTGAACCAGAGTCTATCAGCTGAAATCAAAATTGAATTTTGAGTATTGCTCTAAACACTCGCTGTATAAATGCTTTTCTTACTTGCTCAATGATGCGCGACTCGTTCCTTTGAATGTTTCATGACAGCAGCTTCATCATTCAGACCCAATTTGTCAGCTAGCAGCTGTACTTGGACCTGCTAGACAGATCAGACTGAGAGGAGTGACATATTAGAATTCAATTTATGGCTGACTTCAGTAAGGATTTGAAGTGATTAGAGAGAAGAGGTGAGGGGACCTGTGACAAACTGAACCACATGACATTTCCTTTAGTGAGGCTGAAAATATTCAGGAAACCTATGTGTTACATATTCCTACCACCACAACTGTCAAGGGAAAGTAAGTAAATCAGACAAATTAAAGCTACATACATCACAAGTGGGAAATTAAATAAGGCCTATGCTAAAGACTCACTCGTTTGTATACTGAAATCAGTGAACAGAAGTCTCCCCAGCTGCTGCCCCATAAACACATTTTCTTTTTTAGTGAAACTTTTCCCTATTTTTGGATCAGGAAACTACAAATCCTGTGTCACTTGCTGAAGATGGTCTGAGATTACCTCTCAGCCAGACAGACAGCCCACGGTATGAAGCCATGTTGAGATGATGTGCTTTGTGTTTCTGTATTTCCAGTAAAGGAATGTTCAAAACTTATGCACGCCTGGAAGTCCCCTTTGTGTGTGCAACAAATATAAATGCTTTTATATGTAGCCTATATATTTTTTTTTTACATTTTGAATCACTGAAATTTTTTCTATGAAAACTACGCCCGGAGAAAACACATTTTTATTTATTCATGGATTATATTTTCTTTTATATGTAGCCTATACATTTTTTATTTTTTATTTTGAATCACTGTCAACCACTGCACAGGTGTGTTGTGTTGTTATTGCTTAATAAATAATTGCTAAATCCTAATCCTTGAATCACCACATGTGCACATTCGTAGAAAGAAGTTTCTCTTCCTGTGTTTCTTTGGAGTCTGAGACTTCTCTTCAAACTTTTCCTCCTTCATCTGCAGGACATGCTCTCTATCAGTCAACTCTTCCCCCTTCATCTGCAGGACCTGCTCTCTATCAGTCAACTCTTCCTCCTTCCTCACCAGGACCTGCTCTCTCTCTGTCAACTCTTGCGCCTTGCTCTGCAGGATTTGCTGTAACTCTTTTAACGTTGTCTGGTTCTTCATATTTTTCACAAATTGCGCATGTAATTTGGCTATCTGCTCTACCTGCCTCTCAAGTAAATCGTCGTGCTTCTCCAAATCCTGCTGGACTCTGTGGTTTCTCATTTCCTCCACATCCACTGCTTCCTCATCATTGGGCATCTGTTCTGGAGGAACCTCCCAAACCTCTGATGCAGTTTCCACATCAATGTCAGACGGTGTCCTTGAGATGTTTGCCTCGCTCTCGGTGTTGATGATGCTCGTCTTCTTCTGGACCTGTGCCCTCTCCAACTGTTGATGGGTCTCCTCCACTTTGAAACTGAGGTCCTTGCTCTTTGTGCGTACCGGACTCGGACTGGAGGCAGAGATCATCCGGACCTTGTTCAACTCACACTGGAGACGTGACAGGTCCCGTGACAGCTTCTCTCTCTGCTGTAAAGCCTCGAACTCTCTGGCACGACTTTGTTTGAGCTGGAGTTTCAAGTCACGAGCAATTCGCTTGTGGGCACGGAGGCTTTGAGCAGTCTGCCTCTCCTTGTGTTTGACTTCCTTGAGTTCAGTTTTCGTTTCAACAAGATCACTCACCTCACAATAATTTTTGGGAATTTTGGAATATTTACCATTCAGACGATCAATGACGGTATGCAGTGTCTCAATTCTCAATTTAACAAGAGCTCTCTCTTTTGGAGTGGGAAATAGATGGAGCTGCGCCATGTTGAACATAAGCTCTTTGCAAGTTATAGTCTCCCACTCTTCAATATAAGAGGCCACTCGTTCCTCCAGGCTCGGAGTGGACTGTCTTCGTTTGAACAGTGACATGGTAAAATGTAGCTGGTGTGACCAAATGTGACCTACTTAGTCTGGGCTGAATTTTTGCTCTTAAGAACCAAATCAATGCAAGTGAAGAACTTTGAGCCACACTGAACTGTGATGTCACAGTTACGGAATGCCTTTGATGGAAGGCCACACCCCCAAATCAAAACACACCCTACTCTCTGTTCCCATGGTAACAGAGAGTAGGGTTTAGAATGATGCAGGATCCTTTTCTCATATCCACCACACTGCTGTTGGTTTTGTGGTACGGAGAACACTATTGGAAAAAGTGTGTTTGTCACAATATTACAGCTGCATACACAATGGAAAGGCCTGTACAATTTAAAAAAAAATAATAAAACCCTTATTATATAAGCAATAGAGAAATGCAGTCTGCATTAATCCCTCCTGAGAAAAAGCACTTTCATTAAATTGTTATTGCTGCTTTCTTACTGTCACTTTTATCTCTGAGGATGCTTTAAAAAAACCATTTCTGAACATAGGTTTTATTTATGATGCAACAAATAGAACTATAATCAAGGACCGCTTTCATCCTGGACACAATGTGTTTCACTTGCACAAGAAAAACAGGAGAGTCATTTTTCCAGAGTTCTTGTTATTTTCCTCTAAAGGAGTCCTATTTAATCATTTTGGAGCGTAATTACTACCAGTAGCCAGTAGAGTGGGAGCAAATATTCAGAATAAAATCTATTGGAGTAAAACAGCGTGACCACGCCCACAACGTTTCCTTAAATTTGGTTTCTGCTGCTATGACTGCGCTGGAATGAGCTGAAGTGAGAAACAGAAGACGGCATTTGTAATAAGATGTCAGGTAAGTTAATTATTTTTGGTTAACTTCATGTGAGTAAGGTCAACTTTGTAGCAACATTGCAGCTAACCGACTTCACCATTTGCATTGTCAGATACAAACCGTAACTTCTGATTGTTTGCGTTGCCAGATGCTAACGTTAGATTCTAATTTTTTCACGTAGTCACGGTCAAAGCTTCGAGCAAATTAACATCAATTTGCACAACTTTTGGTGGTTTATGGACATATTCACGCCAGGTGGATTGTCAACACACCTGTATTAAAGTCTCTACAAAGCAGTATTAGCTACGATCAGTAGCCAGCGGACTTCACTGAGCAGGTGCACTTGTGTTTTATTCTGTTGTAGAGGGACCGTTTTTTGCTGCAGTTAGTTGGTGTAACGCATGTATTTTACTGTGAAAAGAGCTCTGTAGACAGGCCGTTACAATCTGCAGTTTGTTGGGACCAACACGTGTATTTTACTCTGAAGCGAGCTCTGCAGGTGGACTGTGTTTATCTGCAGTTCGTCAGCACCCTGGTCGATGCAACATGTGTGTTGTACTCTGAAAAATGCACTTCACTGTGTTGACTACTAAAACGAGCTGGACTTGACGTTGGCACAGGCCACCCGCGAAGCGCGGGTAGAATCGGGCAGCACAAGCTGATTGGTCTGTTACACTGTGGTGAGCTAGAGACAGCAGAGTCAGAGACAACCAGGTGAAGTAGACATTGTTCAAGATGACGACAACTCGGTACATTTCTTGTTACTGTAAGTCTGCACATCCTCTGTGTGTTTCTGCCAGAATTACCACCGCTAAAGGGTTCAGACTCGATAATTGCCTGGCTATGAGTTAACTGGCGGCTATATGCCCTGTATTAGAGTGAACGTGTAGTCAACATGGCTTCGACATTAGTGTTCACTAAAAGTAAATAACATTGATAACACAATGACAATTGGTATTTATATCAGCATATAGCCAAGGTGGAACAGATCTTTAACACTCCTCCCAGTGCACAAGTTGTCTTTTTTATTGTACGTTTTATGTTTAAATATTTTAGCATAAGAGATGCTTTTCAGTTTTATTGGTTATTTTGACCTGTTGTTAGTACAGTGTAATAAAGACGTGCTTGAAATTTCCTGTATTTTTATAATGAAATAGTTTACCCCTGTGGAGACATAATATTAGTCCATGCATCATGTCTTTCTAATGTTAGCTTACTATGATATTACTAATGTCAGCAGTTACACTGTAAGCGATGCTTACTGACTCCGAATATGCTTTGTAATAAAGACTCATTTTGAACTTTTCCCTGGTTCTCTAATTGATCCCCGCATTTGACTCAATTCCATTGGGTGGTGAGTGTTATAGCTTTTGATGATTAAACTGTTATGTAAGGCTCTCTGATTCACTTCAGCTTTCTAAATGCCATAAACCAAACCACCCAAAGCATAACAACTCTAATTTGTATTCATCAATATGTATATTCCACCAAGTGGTGCTACACACACTCCTCTGACCAAAAAACTGATGTAAACAAACTGTAGCAGATGTTAAAATGAGTGATTTCCATAATAAAAAATCTGGATGGTAACAAGGTTACAAAAACACTGTGAACTATAGCATAAAACTCGAACTTAGAAATCTAGTTCTACGATTTGAACTCACCCAGTATGCATGAAAATGTAGCTGAGGTACCTCCAGGCCTGGGCTCGTAGCTGGGGGTGGTAAGAGAGGGGGCTCTTTAGGAAGGATGGGCTGGACACCTGCAGGACTAAGCGGTCCAGCTGAAACCCATAGTACATGAACACGGCTACCTGGCAGAGCACAGAACAAACAACGAGTGAGTTTAAGGAGTGACGGCTTGTAATACATATCACAAAAATACAATTGATTACTCTCGTGATTCGATGAAATTTGGGAACAAGTTGCTGTAATCAACAGCCATTGTAATTCTTCTAAGAGCAGGTGACGTTTATTTGAATGTGAATAATTTGTCTTTTTTACAGGAAATACTGATATTGGACCCAAGTTAGTTCTCCAAATGTAAAAGATCTGTGTCAATAATGAATGGCAAAAACGAACATTTCTGTATTGTACTGCAATATATCTGCAAGTTTTTTTTTGTTACTTATAATCATTAAACGGAACTTTGTGGAGTTTTTTTTGGTAACAAACTCAGTTAATTTTATACTGAGAGTACTGAAAGCATCCATCCTCAATAAAATACCTGCAAAACCAGTATTTTTATGTATAGTTTTACATTGTTTATATCTATACTAAAAGTTACAAATTGCTGCCTGTTTCGCTGGTACATACTTTTCTTTCTATTACTGCTATTAGTGGAATAATATGAAACAGAAGAACTTCATATAATGACTGACATTGAGGTAAATGCTTCCATCTCACCAGACAGTTCTTCTTAAAAATCTTTGCCTTGCATTATTGGTATCTGCAGTTGGTGTTCAGTCGCTGGCATGCGGAAACATATGCATCTTTGTGCATGGACCTGCTCACCATCACACAAAAACCCTCATAATATAATGTACAATTAGGTGTAGAACACATATTGGTCTCACGCTCACGAACATGTTACCTCAGTAATTGTGATAGCCAGGATGAACCAGGGAGGGGGACAGTAGGTGTAGCTGTCAAAGTACCACTTGCGGTCGACCTCGCGGGGCAGCGTCTCGTAGGCCACGTGGCGGACCAACCGTTGGGACAGTCCCAAGCCTGCCTCATCTCTGAGACTGCAGCCTTTGAGCTGCCTGCTCCCCTGTAGAATAGCCCTCCGGAAACTGTTGGAGCGCTTGTTACTCATCTGGAGAAAAGAGGAAGGAGAAAGGAAAAGGAAGGAAGCAGAAGAGGAGACAGATGCCAGGAAGGAAGAAAGAAGGAGGGGAGGACAGAGAAAGAAGGAGAGAGAAGTGAGAGACAGACCAGACAGAGATTGTTGCTACTTTACTATGCTTACACTCACCGTCCTTTTCTTTTTTACTAGCAAATTAGTTGTTTTGTGCATTTTATTTACTTTATTTTGTTATTTATGTATATGAACTACTCAATAAGCTGCTGCAGTCCACTGACACTCTCTCTCTCTCTCTCTCTCTCTCTCACACACACACACACACACACACACACACACACACACACACACACACACACACACACACACACACACACACACACACACACACACACACACACACACACACAGAGAGCACTCCCACTTTGCTGTGGCAACAGAATCACTGAATCATCACCTAGCAACCACCATACCCTTCTACCCTTCTCTTCCCTCCACTGAAATCAAGTTCTATTCCTTATATGTACTTTATGCCCATTTTTGATGGTCATTCAGAACCAATCAGGTCATAAGTAATTTTAGAAACCTGACAAAATTACTTTTCAGTTCTGGGTGCGAAGGTGCCATTATTTATTTTGATTCAGTGTAATAATTTTGCCAGCAAAGCTATCACATTTTTCAACTCTCACAACCTCATGCAGGACACAACAATTGTATTGATTAGTTCACTAATTGACTGCTTGGAAACAGTTTTGATAGTAATTTTCAAAAAAAGAAAATGTAAATGCAATTTTTGCCATTCAACAGTTCCTGCCTCTCAAATGGGAGAAATGGCTGCTGTCATACTGAAATACTTACATTACAGTAAATTCTATGTTTTTCAGCTGCAGCCCAGACAAAACAAATGATCTTTGATGACTTTTAGAAAACCTACTTATGACAATTGAAGGAATTTTTCACAGTTATGATATTTTATAGATCAAACAAATTATTAATGACTGAAAACAATAATCTGCAATTAACTGATGACGAATTTTGGCTGCAGCGCCACACCACACAGTGTGAAAATGTAGAGGAGGTAAAAATAAGCACATCTTTTGAACATACTTCCACAGCCTACACATTCACACTCTGTCCACAGACTGGATTTGAGAGATATAGTTCCTTACTAAATCTCAAATTGAGATTATTCATGAACACATAGACCTCGATGATAAGATCAGATATATTTCAGATAGAGAATCTGAACCCCCATAACAAATCGTTGACTTTTAGATGCAGAAAATAATGAGTGCACATGCATTTTGTCCAGCTCCTGAAGCAAGAGTGTCTCATCGTACAGTGAAATTACACCTCACCCAAATGAACCATCCAGCTAGCGGCATAAAGTCTACAACCAAAGAGGGATAACAAGCTAACAGTGGTTCAATTTTAGCCTTTTTTAAACAGTTTTTCTGAGAGGGCAACAACTCAGTAGCAGTGCAACAAACAGGTCAGAAAAGTTAGAATTATAAGCATATATGCATATTCATATTGAGTCAATCTTTACATTTCATGCACAGTTTGTACATGAATATGAGAAGAAATATAAGTAGAAATGTAAATGAGTATATCTTTCTGACCCAAAATAAACCATTTATGAAAGGAAAATAATACTTGTGTTCAATAATAAACAGAAGATTGGTATGCTATGGACACAAACTGTGTTTGTATCATGTAGAAGATGACAAAATTTGGGACCTGAGCTTATCTCAATCATCTTATGTTGAGTGCAGTTGAGGAATCCATTTGCATAGATGGGAAACAGATTTTAGTTTAAAGCTGCTGTATGAATAGCTTTTTACCTAAATGACTGCTGTCTCCAAGCATTGTGGCTTTTATTACACTTGCTGGGTGTTTTATAAGATCCTTCACAACAATGCAAAGACTCCTCCAGCCTCTCTCCCACAGTCTTCTTGCTTCTCTCACTCTGTTTCTCTCTTTCCATTCATTCCCAATCTATTTCTTACTCTGTTTGTGACACTCCATAACTCAGTGTACTCCTGTGTTTGTGTCTGTAAAACCACAGGAAGACCAGATGTGTGAGTTAGAAGATGTTATGATCTGGCTATAAGGATGAGTGATATTGTTTTCAGGAAGGACAGAGATGATCAAACAACATGAATGTGATGTGGCAAAGCGGCTATCGGCAATAAAAGTGCAACAATAAAAGGCGGATGGATATAACCACTTTGACTTCAAAAGCTACAACTTTAAATTGCCTCAAATTGTCAGATGTGTAATAAAGCTGTGATTGATGTTTATTTAAGAACAAACTCAGAGTATCGCAGCAATAATGAATTATTTTTGCTTTAAAGATAGCAAATTTAGCATCTTGAGAACATCTTGAAAATAAAAGTACATATCACAATTTATTTCGAACTGAATTAGATGGAACGATATGTACAAGAAAATACTAATAAGAAGACTTGTAAAATCAGAAGATCTGGAAGATTTTTGAACAGTTGGCTGATGGTTCTTCTGACACTGTTTAATGAGACATTTAGTGTCTCTGCAGGCATCTCTCTTAAGAGAAACTTCAGAAAAAGCCAATTATTTCACCGTTCAAATATCACGGCACAGAGACCTGTGGGAAAATGATTACGGGTTACCATGGACACTTCTAGACCGCACACCAAAGTAAGAGAAGAGGTACACACAGAGCCCCCCCCTCCCACCAGGAAGCAATGCTCCATAAAGACAGTCAATTCTTCGTGTGAAGTGACTTCAATTCCTCTCCTCTTTGTAAAAGTCAAAAGAAAGAATGACGTTCTCTCTGTTTACCCACTGCCAAGAGGAGAGGGGAGAGGGGACAAGAAGAGGTGAAGGGGGACCAAAGGGTGTTCGGCCAGCAAAAGAAAAGTTCACTGTTTGAGCAATGGAAAACAGAGAGACAGTAAGACACAGACAGAGGTAAAAACAGAGAGGAGACGGAGACATATGAAGGAAATAGAGAAACATGAGGCTGGAAAGGAGAAGGTAAAAGGAAGAGCAGCAGAAGTGCATCATTTTCATCACAGAACTGTCACACATGGTGAAAGTATATGCATAATTAATTTGAGCTTTTCTTCTTTTTGTTATTTTGCCAGCTGGGAATCAAACCAAGGACTCACTGCTGATTGCATTTGCGCCCATATCGTATGCACCCTAGCCACTCAGCTATCTGACCCCTACTCCCTCAAGCCTATATGGGGCCCCTCTCTTTCATCTGTTTTGCCAAAGTGTTTTGTTGTTGGCATCAACAGAGCGGTCTCAGAGGGTTGTCAGGCAAAAAAGTTCAACGTTAACTTTTGCCGCAACATCCACCCAGCCTGCAGTGTACAATCAAATAATGTCAAAATTCCTGACGGATGGCTTTGTAATGTCATATTTCTACTAATAATATAATTACCATTGGGCAGTGTTTGTTCAATTGAACTCCCTGGGCTGTACCTCACTGTCTCACTGATCACATCACAGTATTTTGTCCCACCTTTTTAAATGAATTGAGCTGACTCTATATCAAATACTTCACCTGTCCATGGTTTTAATGTTATGTTCGGATTAGTGTGTTTGGGAGAGTTCCAGAGACAGGCACTAGATCTTTGTTGTCATGGTAATAATAATAATAAACACACTAAACAACAAACATTATATGCTACAGGATACACTGATAATTTGCCCTGCCTTCGAACTGACGAACCTAAACCAAACCATAAAAAAGAGGAGGGTACCCATATACTTTTGACCATTGTTTGCATCAATTGAAAAAAACAAAAAAACAAAAACAAAATGACTGCTATACACAATGCAAAACAGGACATATACTGTATAAGTATCTACACTATGTATGCTTTACATAATTTCCTCCAATGGAGGTGAAAAACAAAGTGGTTAAAAGTGTCTCTTGTGGGAAATATACAGATCCAGTTTCTGCCCAAGACATTTGTAATAAAGGCAACGCTTCAGTGATGTGTGAGAGAGTTAAACAGAAGGAGACAAATAGACAAAAAGAAGAGAGTGAAATGAACAGATAAGGAATAAACAGTGGGAAATCCTGAGAGTTTATACAAAGGAAGAAAGACAGAGGTAAAGGTAAAGAGTGAGAGAAGACGGGGGGGGGGGGGGGGGGGGCGAGGAAGAGGAAAAGAGAAGAATGAGCAGTGATTTCAACGCTGACTGCAATGGAGAAATGAACACGCAATTACTGACAATCACAGTGATGGAAGAGCTGTGGTGCAAAGGAGAGATGGCGCGACAAATAAACCCCTCACAGTTTGTCTCTGTCTGTCTTGGCCTCGGCCTCCCCTTCCATTGTTACTCCCTTCTTCTACCCCCGAATCGTTGGCTTCTACCGTCTTTTCCTCGGGAGAGATAAAAACGTACCAACAGAAACTAGGCACTGCCAAATAACATGGAAGAATTATAATTCTCTCTTTTAAGTTACTGTTTTGGCTTTGGCACTTTGATCTTTAAGCCCCTAAAAAGTCCCTTATGTCATGCTTACATGCCACACACTCCTGCAGATTAATGTATGATATTTACAACCTTTTTCACACAACTGTGGGTTGAATTACACAGTGGCTTTTGGGGCATCTCTGTTTTTCAGTGAGCACCGCTACTAAACATGTACATGAAAGTGTGCGGCAGCAAATTCAATTGCAGGATTTCTAATATGTTCTCTGTCTTTGTCTCTAACTCTCTCACTTTCATTGACTGTCTCTTCACTCTCCCTGTTGTTTCACTTTTTCCTCAAGGGAGGAAACTCAGGGCTTAAAAGGCTTAAAGACCACTAAAAGAAGCAGGAAACGGAACAAAGTGACATCTGTCTGTCTCAGTGAAGAAAAGTTCAAGAGTCAACATAAACTTAGTGATCTGAGTGCAGTGCTGCCAGACGAGGATGGTCACAACTGGGAGTCTCAGTGAAGACAAATATTCTAAAATTGGTATGGGCAAATCAACACACAATATTGACCTCAATATAATTTTACTATTAGTATTTATTTCAGGAACCTTATTGTAGAGAAACTCAAAATCTCTAACATGTGACTGCAAAAATGAACGATGGTTTAGAGCTCCCACTAAAATGTCTCAAATTAGGCTTTCAGGGGAGATCAAGTCCTTTTCAAGTGCCTCCCCCGTAATTCAAACCTTGTCTGTGACATCTCAAAAAAGTAAAAAATACTACTCACTTTATTCAAGAGCCTGATGTAATGTCTCCAATTCCCTGGTTATGATATTTAAATGAGATAAAACAACATACCTTTGCATGAAATCATGTTACTATATTATATATTTGTCCTGTTAAACTGAATTTATCAACTAATAATGGCTGTTAATGAACTATCTGTCTATTGACCAATTAATTCATCGACAATAGTCTTTTGAGCACATCTTATCGCCAACACTTCACCATGCACAGGCTATTGTGTTTTAGAATCAATCAATTAATAGTCCAAGAAATATTTTGGGATTTACTGCATTACCAAAACCTCAGGAAATGTCTTAAGACAACTTGTTTTTCCTTATCAACACTTCAAAATTCAAAGAATTTAGTGATTAAAAACATAAAAGCAGCAAACCTTCAAATGCCAATAACTGAATGAAGCAAATATTCAGCAATTGGTTGAATAAATAATTCACAAAGCAGTTAATTTCATCGAAAATAATTGTACCAGCACCTCTTATAACACATCATTAACATAATCATGAATAGTGACTTCTTTCTTTCTTCTGTGTTTAGCGGCTGTTGTTGTTGCCTCTGTGAATATCTGAACCAGTGGGTGGGTGGGCACAATAGCAACTAAGAAAAAAAAAAGTGAAAGTACACACAAAATGCACATACCCTATTCCTCTGTGTCCCACATCCAGTAGCACACCATGACCCATAACATCACACGTGACATGAATGCACCAACTGGAAACCAACAGCAAAAAGGCCCTTTGATATTTTTCCAAGCTTCCTACAGGCCTCATTCCTCACCCTCTGTATCAGACAATAAACAGCTCTGAGGAACAAGACAGACGGGGAGAGATGGACATGCTGAAGCTCACAGACAACAATGAATTCCCTACAGTCGCTACAAACATGCACACACACCCCCACCACATCCCTCAGCCACCCAGTAGTTATTGTTTACCACAGAACTACTCCAGGCCACTCCACACTTTCCTGGGTCAGCAGTTCAGCCTCCCATGAGGAACAGCAAAAACACAGTTGAAAACAGAACACGAGAAGGTTACAAGGAAGCAAGCACGGCTGGAGATACTTGAGTGAGACCTTGGACAATCAGCGGCAGGCTGAAGGTGAAAATGGAATTGGGGCAAGGTGACCATTAAAAGGGGAATTTATCACCAGACTGAGAGTTATTTCTTACGAGGAAGACTCTCCACCTCATAGCTGTGGTGATCTTGGAATATAGCTTTTGGGGCTTGATGTAAAAATGTAAAAAAAAGTGTCATGTGTGATTAAAAAAAAACCAATAACTGCAGATGCAGACAGTGAGGTGTCCCACAGGAGAGACACGGACATTGATTTGCAAGTCACAAGTAAGCCTCCATCCTCTGCTCTTGAGTCAAGAGTTAATAACCAAGTCATGTCCAAACTCTAAACTGCTTTGAGCTTTATTAAAGGTATAATGCACCCTTTGCCAATTCTAATGTTTTTTTTAGCAAGCTATATGAGCATAGTGGTTTTAGTATAGTAGATTTACAGAAATAATGAATGATTCGTGAAAGTTAGAATTTATTACGTTGGAATAACTATAAGCTACAATAATTAATCATTTCTGAATATAATGTTTTGCATAATGCTGTCTATTTTTTGTTCACAACAGCAGTCTCTTTACAGTTGAATGTAACACACGGCTCACACCTCACAGTGCTGAACCTTCGTCTCCCCCCTTTTGTCAAGGAGAATAATTACAAAAACACTGTTGACACGCGCTTATGTCGGTGGCTCCGCCGTAGCCTAGTCTGTTGCTACCGTTGTAGCTGTAAAACAGTGGATGAATATTGGATAAATGGTGGATAAAATTAAGCAAAAGGTACCCCAACCCCGCAAAATGATTTTTATTACTATCAGAGGTTGGTTTGACAACATTTGGAAAGTCTAGAGGAGCCCCATGATTGAATTATTTCATCATCATTCAAGATAGCATATGGCTAAACCGTAAGTTAGCTGGCTCTGCTGGCATACTGTAAGCTTCTGGTGTGCATGCTCTGCAAATTCACCACGGTCAGTTTGCATTCATTCAACCAGCACACACATGTCTTGCCAGACAGGAGATGTAAAATCTGCAGTATGAAATACAGTAAGATTTATCTGGCAGTGATAGGCGTAATGTATAAAAGAATTTATAAAAGATCTTGAATGTAATGAACGTTCATTTGTGTAAATGTTCAGGTATATATCTTTAAATTTCAAAGTGTGAGCAACTGTCAAGGGATTGATTAAAATTATATCCATTGTTATAATAATGATAACCTCGGATGAGGAAGATGTTTGTATATACATTATATTGATATTAAAATGACATTCTAAACCCAAATATAAATACGAGAAAGGTCACAATAAAGTATTGAACAGTGATGTCGGTCAGTCTAAAAAAGTTAAAACATCTCACCAGGTTGACAAAGTCCTGGTAGCAGATCTTTCCATCAGCGTTGCCATCGGCGAGGGCCAATAGGACTTCAAGTTTGTGGGGGTCAAGCTCTGAGCCGTGGGTCGCCAGCAGGTCCCTGAACCGCTCTGTACTGATGAAGCCTGAATTCTCTGGGTCATACTGCAAATGAACAAGATAATGCATAAATGACCAAAAACTTATGTTATCTGTTTGAAAGCAATAATATTGAAGTGTGAACATAACAGAATAAACACAGATACATCTCTGCTTGAAGCAAACATGACAAACAAACAAGTACTTCACAGCCACAACACACATGCAGTACATCAAAAAGGCACTGGAGATAAATAAATATATTAGAAGTTTACCAGTGGTCAGTATCACCCAGTGCATAATTTTTTTGTGCAGCCACACATCAAAACCCCAAAAAACCATCAGCAGTGGTTTAGTCAGTTACAGCATCTTGAAAAAAAAAAGCTCTGGTTGCCCTGAAAAAGCCAGACCGTTGAATAACTTTTAACAGCTTTGGATTTTATTTTGAAATGACACTCAGCACCACATTTAACCACAGGCTGTTTTTCACTTATTTATAGCCAGAGCAGAGGAAGCATTCAAATGTATCTGAAACAAAAAAAAGTCAAATATTCTGACAAAACTGAAAACATTTGAAAAGCTGAAAATTCAAAAGCTCTTCAGAACAGTGATTGCTTAAGCACTATTCTCCATCTTTGTTACCCTTGATAATCGAGGTCCCACACGCTCTTTTCTTTTCTTTGTGTTTAATAGCATAGGCCTTCAAATCTTAAAAGGCCATATATAGTGAAATTGCTACTTGATATTATACAAATATAAAATATAGAAATACTGCATATTCTGTGTTTGACGTTACATCCCAGAGAGATTGGACTCATGAAAGAGGCTTACTGACTGCCGAGAGGTGAACTCTGTTTTTGGAATAGTCTGTTGGTAATTCTGCCAAGTGACGCTGCTGTTGATGCCCTAAAACAAGGATAAAACAGAGAAAAGCTACAGCTGTGTGACAGTGTCTGTCTGTTCAGTTGAGGACAAACTAGCCCGGAAAATATCGCAATCGAGGATTTGAATGTCAGGTTGTTTGTGGATGCAGACAGAAGACAGCTGCTACCATTTTGTTTAGTGTACCTCTCTGTGTATGTGTGTGTAAGTGTGTATGCAGATGAAACTGTGTCTCTTTGTATATTTGCAAATGTGCATTTGCGCATTCATGCATAAAGATGTGACATTCAGACAATATTAACCACCTGCCAGATTCCAACACCCCTGAACCAGAAATAGTGAGAGTACACACGTGTGTGTTCGTGTGAGTGTGTGTTTGCCATATGCCGGCGTTAGCAGAGGCTGAGTACAGCCAGGCTGGCAGCAGGTGCTCTGTGCTTGACCAAGTGAGGACATGGAAGAGAAGTTTTGGCTCTCCCTCGTGTTGTTTTTGTCCATGTTATCTAACAGTGATGATGCAGTTTTTATTCCATCTTAAGGGTACAGTTATTGCTACATTTTCCACTCCTGTCATCCTAGAAATCTGGCTGTAAAACTCACCGTGTATATTCAAACTTAGCCTAAAAATAATGTTCTAAATTCTGTGGCAGTTGATAATTGAAGGTATTGTCTACAAAATTGACTTTCTGTGATTCTGTGTGACATGTATGCTGATGTTATAGTAAGTAAATTAGGAGTTTTAAAGCGATACTATTTGGCTTGGAATGACTCATCAGAAGTGGGCAGACTGGATTATTACAAGTCTCTCAGAGGAGATGAACGTTGGTCTGTTCTTTTGCAGATGGACACTCGTCCCCATCGACACCTGTCAGCACACAATGAGGGAAACCATAAGGGTTTCGCCAACTGTCACATTAAAAGCATGAAGGATGGCAGGAAGATTATTTTATTTATTTTTTTTATTTTATACACTTTATTAATCCCCGAGGGGAAATTTCTTCACTACAGCAGGGGGGCTCTCAGGGGGGAGATGCTGCAGCAGGCTGCCACTAGCGCGGCGCCAGGTAACCTGACCTAAGGTGCATGTTTTTGGATGATGGGAGGAAGCCGGAGAACCCGGAGAGAACCCACGCAAGCACAGGGAGAACATGCAAACTCCGCACAGAAAGGCCCAGGACCGGATTCGAACCTGGAACCTTTTTTTTTTGCTGTGAGGTGACAGTGCTAACCACTGCACCACCGTGCCACCCGTTGGAGAATATTTGGGCACAAGTGTAAAAACAAATACGGCAATTTGAGTTACCATGATGGAATATGACACACAACTGTACTTGTAATGTATGTTTATCTACAGGAGGAGGAATTGGTAACGAGATACCCAGAAATCTGACAAAGGTGTTTGGATTTTAGCAAAGTAAGCATTAGAGCAGCCAACAAGCAACTGCAATAGCATTTCAGGAGTGATACTATGAATTAAAATGTTACTTCATAAAGAGTTTTAATAAAATCATGATTAATAATGAAACTAACTAAGATTAATTAAGTCCATACATGACCTTATATCTTTACATTACATTTCATTTAGCTAACGCTTTTATCCAAAGCGACTTACAATAAGTGCATTTCAACCATGAGGGTACACAACCCAGAATAACAGGAATCAAGAAAATACAATTTCTTCAAGAAAGCTAAACTACAAAGTGCTATCAGTAAGTGCCATTTTAAGTGCTACTAAAGTTCTACTGTTCAAGGTGAAGTCGGAAGAGGTGCGTTTTTAGTTTGCGGGGGAAGATGTACAGAGTTTCTGCTGTCCTGATGTTGGTGGGGAGCTCATTCCACTATTTAGGAGCCAAGACAGCAAACAGTCGGCAGTACTTTTTCCGGCTTCATGTTGACTTGTTCCTTTCTAAGCTACATTGCATCTGGATTATGTACAAGACGATGTGACAACTTGCATATCTGGGAAAGAAGTGTGGGATATGTGAGCGCAATGTGAGTAGCATCCTGTTTTGGTGAAACAGCATCAAGCCTTTGAAGCATTCTGGTGAGTTTGCAATAAGAAAAAAAGGCAACCTGGGATCAAAGAAGTAACCAGAAGTGAGCTATTCATTTATGACAACTGGTCTGAATGTGCCATCTGAAGAAGAGGAGGAGGAAGGAGGTGTTGCAAAATATAGTTCCTGTTAAACTAGCGGACATCCTTCCATTGACAGTACATGTTTACAGTTGTATCTTCATAAAGAACAAACCCTGAATACAATGGAACTTGCACTAGATCTGACTACAACAACACACACACTGCCCCCTTCACTTGCATATGTGCAAACATCTCCTTTTCTCTTTCTCAACACACACACACACACACACACACACACACACACACACACACACACACACACACACACACACACACACACACACACACACACACACACACACACACACACACACCAGATGCATCAAATGTAAATTCTACTTTCCTAAAGGAAGTACAAACCTTATCTTGCAGTAGATCAGCCGGTTTTTGCTGAGGACATTTTGTCATGATGAAGTAACGTCAGCCAAAGCCAGTCTCACCTCTCAGTGTGTGAGCAAGACAATATGTTCAGTGTGTGTGTGTCCCTGTCATATTGTTTGTCCCAGACTGTGCAGGGTCATTTCCAACCAGGACTAAAGGATTACAGTCCAATCCAAGACCCTTGCCGCACACCTCCCCCTTCTCTCTCACTGTCACTCCCTCCACCATACCAAAAACCCCAATCAGCCTCTCGCCCCCTTCCTCGCTCCACCCCACGCAGAACACCCCCATACCCTACATTCATGCAGTCCTCCTCCACTCTCTCCCCTCACTTTCTCTTTGTAAAGCAAACACGCAAGCTCCCTCAGAAGAAAAATAAATAGTTCAATAAATCTGCCTGTTATCTCTTTTCCTGCCACTCACAGATGCAGGCAGCCATACATTATTTTCTTCACACAAACACTTCCCTCACTCCGTTTTGCACCACCACAGGCTTCATAGTTGAGTGAGCGCACTCTGAAGTCAATGGGCAGGCTGCTGGGTGGAGCTGCAGAGGGACATGCACCCGACAATGGGCCTCTGATGGCAATTTCATGCAAGGTTTACCCAGTCCCGTCACTCCAATTAGTGATCATTTGCTTTTGATGCAAGTCCATGCAGAGAGGGACATTATATAACACAAGAACAACTCCCCATCATGGACTTCGCAAGCTTTACAACAAACTAAAAAATAAATTTGCAGATTAAATATTTACTGCAAGAGAAATAGCTAAAATTTTAATGAATTAAACACTGGATTTTTTGTCCCAATTAAATTAATAATTGTTTGTTTAGAATAGTAAAAATGCTCATCATAATTTCCCATGCCCAAGTTCACATTTCTAAATTGCTAATTTAGTCAGGTGTTCAGATACTTAGATTAGATATTCAATTTATTGCATGAACTATTAAGATTTGTTTAAACTTTACTCTTTTCATATTGACTGTGTTACCAGAGTTTATTTATATAATATTTATTAAATACACTTTGTAATAGATTTGCTTGGTCATAACATTGGATTTTTTTTACATGTTGGAAAAAGTGTAAGCTCCACATAAAAAGAAGATTGGAAACTATATATTTTTTAAAGTAATCTCCTGATATTACATGATGAGAAGAGGATTTTGGGTAATGTCCTAGTCATACGTTGGTAAGTATTTAACTTGTGCATGTAAGAACATATACCAGATTGAGGATATTATTGCACTTTAGGCCAACCACATTTTAATTTTCATAACTATGTTATTGCCTCTGCACCATAAGGCCTGTTTTGCATAGAGAGAAGGGCGTATGATGCAAGTCACTGAGATTAAAATAAACACACACACACACACAACACACACACACACACACACACACACACACACACACACACACACAAATCCTGGTACAGACATAATAACACAAAACATCCACTACCAATGAGCTTTCATATTAAGGGCGTCTAAGCAGTCTGTCAGTGCAGAGGAGAAAAGGCAGCAGAGAGGGAGGGGGTCAGGGACTAGAGGAGGGGTGTGTGTGTGTGGAGGTTGGGGGTTGAGGCTTTGGCGAGGGGGTGCAGATTGGACACAATGCAAGGCTTTTTGTCTTCAGCCTCATTTTAATAAAGCTGAATATTAAAGAAGTAGAGAGTAGGCAGTTTGTAAGGGTCAGCCAAGAATGCAAGTTTGCATAGAGAGCCTGGAGAAAAGAAGAAGCTCTGAGCAAACAGTGGAAAATAAGCACAAAACAACTGAAGTCTGATGAAATGTAGCCTAATGTCATATCAAGTGACTGAAAAGAACCAACAACAGAAGACCTCTGCTGTACTTTGGATGTGATTAGGATACTGCAAGCCATTAACTTGTTTTCCAGAGTTACATCCCTTAAAATAAAGAGAAAAGCCTGGCAGGAGGTCCAATTTGATCAGCTTCACCACTGAGCTTCAGAACTATCTGACCCCTTGGACTTTCAGTGAGCTTTGACGTTTGACCCAGACTGATATGGGTCACTGTCCAGGAGCTGTGATCTACTGATGATCCGGTAAGCCTGGGGTAAAAGGGAGAAGGCGGTGTGGGGCATGAAGGGAGAGAGGTCTCGGTTAATTAAAAGAGACAGTGAGTATCAGTATCTTATTCCAGTATACTAACAGCAAACTGGTGGCCAACCACAAATCCTCTTATACCTACTACAATAAATAAACAGTCACGCAGGTGTACTGAATGCTGACGTATGATAATTTTGTTCTTTTGTGATCTTTTTAAATTGTTTCTCCACTGTATTAAAAGAGATCAATAGCTATACCACTGACAATAAATAGAGTATCTGTCTAATTTATGCTGCTTCTGCAGGAAATATTTCCCAAAAATTGTTGACAACAACATCATTAAAATTTCAGACAGGATGCAACCTGGGAGCTCTGCAGGAAACAGGTCATACTGTTCCATGTAAACTCAAAATGTTGGTTTTGAATGTAGATGTTTGCCGTGAGTCATCCTGACAGTCAGTCATTCTTTCACTGCTCGTTGTCTTCTCTGTAACATAGCAGAAGGGCTGTGAAACAAACTGACAGGGCAGGAAATCGAATCCGTATCCCTATAAAGTCATCTAATTTCCCACTGGAAAATAATTCAGTCATACAGATTCATGCAGTAACAGGCATGAAGCACTCATTCAGCAGCATGACATGTGTGATCTGTCTCACCGGGATGTAATGACACACACAGGCTTCTTTCCCGTTGTTAATGTCACTCTGCGATCAGTTATACTGTGAGGAGAATAACTTAAGTTGTCTGGTGCTGACGGTTACCTGAAAACAGCAAAGGTTTGTTGGGGGACAAGGACATGAAGCAGTAAACATGTTGCTTGAACACATGTGGCTGCTGCCTGAACAGTAAGTGGAGATTTCTAATGTCACACTTTTTAATAATAACATCCTCCTGAGGTGGTGAGGGGGGCATGACCACGGATAATCAGCAAGGTAGCACACAGTGGCAACACAAACCAGTTGCATGTGTAACCTGAACTGCAGAGATTTAACTCAGACCAATAGTTACTGTATGGATATAAGGAGGGACATAAGTAAAGTATTTTGTGTGTGTTTGTGTGTGCAAGCATATGCTGCAGGTGTGTGTGAGGAGCGAATGCTATAAATAAACGCTGCCTTTACGATGCAGGAGATTTATGTTTGGCAGCATCTTTGGATATTTAATCAGAGCAGAACGCAAACTCACTTTATTTGTGAGAACGCTCACATTCTCTGTGCAACTGTGTACAGTATATATACATTATATTCTTTATGTTTCACTACATGGTAAACATCCCTGTATTGATATTGTTCCTAAATCACGTGTGCAAAGCTCAATCACCATAAAACTTTGATTCTGCAAAACTATGCTCATCTTAAATATTTACTTTTTTGCATTGCATTTTACATTGTCATTTTGAGTATTAACAATACACATACATAACTATATTATTGGATCTCTGTTTATCATTATTGCTTTCTTCCAGTTAAATACGTGGTATGGAAAAGTGTAGTCAGCATATAGCCTGTCCAGCAGTATAATTACTTACAACCGTGCCTCAGAGTCCAACAGTGTGCACAACTGAGTTGTTGCTATTTTAAGGATCATGCAGTAGAAAAACAACAAAATCAGCCTCTATCTGCACAATCTGCCATACCACAGACAAAACAAGCTATTGAATTATCCAGTCACTGGCATATACTGCATTCTACAGAAAATCAAACATCTTATTAAAACTTCCAGCAGTATGGCTACACAGTACTGTTGTGTACTACACAAACACCTGCTTTACGGTAAAGATGATAGGAAGCTTGGCGATGTTAATGCTTTTATTTTAAATTCATACCTATACGACTGGAAGCTTCAAAATTAAAGGGTAATTACGGTATGAGGTGATTGTGTATTCCACTAGACACAAAATCTGTTATATTGCATTAACAGACTGGCCAAGACAGACCAATCAACTGTAGCTGACATTATAACAGAACATTTAATGAGCTGGAAGGTTGTTTGCTCTCCTAATGGCTTTCCTTTTTCTCTTTGAGAGTTTCCAAATTGAACTGCAGGCAGCTGGTGTCATAGTATATAATGTCTACATTTATAGCATGTTCGCAATATATTTTTGCACAACCTATTACATACAGCACTTCATCCACACTAACTGTGAACTGGTCAGCACTGCCTTGTCCTCTATTGTGTCTTTTGTCCTGTTTAGAAGTTTTGTCTTACACTCTTTGCACACATGCCCTTATTGTAGGTCTGTGACACCAAGTGCCTGGAGGAATGCTGTTTGGTCTCTCTGTCAGTGATGGTTGACATGATATAAAGCCACTCTTGACTCTTGACTCAATTTGAGTTTGGTAGAGACCTAAAAGTTTGGGAAGAAAAAGCAGGTATTTGGCAATGATATAAAAAATATGCATATATGTGCTCCAAAAGGGATACAAAATCTCTCTAACATGTGAGAAATGTAACTCAGCCAACCTCCCTTAGAAAAAATAGAAACAATTCAAAAGAAGCTTTCGTGTCTTTTTTAGTGCAGTGGAGGAAAACACTGGCAGGCAACCTGGAGCATGCTAACTAACCGATTAATCAGTCAGCCCTGATTATTGAGGAGTTACGAGGTCCAGGCATACACTCGGTTTCAAGAAGAAGCAAGGACTCACACTCACTCTCTCACACATACACTCTCTCTCTCTCTCACACACACACACACACACACACACACACACACACACACACACACACACACACACACACACACACACACACACACACACACACACACACACACACACACACACACACACACACACACACACACACACACACACACACACATGTTCACATCTCAACTATTTCTGACTACTAACAAATTAAACTGCCATAATTTTTCACCATTGCTATTAAACATTAACATATATTCTAATGAGCAAATAGAAGGTGGCAGCATGACCTAAATGATACTAAACCTTTAGTCTTTGTCACAACAGAAATTATTGCATGTCATAGTAGTAAAAGCACAGGTGTTGCTACCAATATTAATAATGGCTCTGCTCTTCTTCAAGTGTCACAGTAAGCCATCACAGTGTGACGGTGAGGCAGCATGCAAGTTACCAGGATCCTGAAACTGACACAACTAAATGGAATTTTGACAACATTAATTTTACTATTGACACATGTGAAATGTCAAAATGCTGAATGATCAGCAGATTTATTCACTAATAAACAGGGTCTAATCCTAATCTTCATGAATCTAAAAGACTATTACAGATCCACGGTTAATTTGGTCTAAACTGACCACAGGAGCACATAGACTGTACATCACTCTCGAAGCTGCAGTCTAAAATCTGACACTCAAAATGTACTCACTTTATGAGGCCAAAAGCAGGTGAGGTAAACAACTAGTGTTTGTGGGGTTATAAACATAAACTACACAAGTTATCACAGCTTGTGGGATAACACCAGCAGTCCACAAAGTTGTAAACAATACAGCTTCTTATTGAGACATTTACTGTCATTAATCTGTCATACTCCTCTCACTGAAAGCAGCATCCTTCCTTCTGTGTGTTTTATTTCTGCAGTTACACAAAAAACATTTCTTGAAAGAGAAGTCAGTTAGAGCCTTCTCTCAGACTTGATGGAGAGCCTCGCAATTTAATTTATCAAAGCTCAATCAGATTGAACTCTGAGTCAGATTATGACTGGAAACCTGAGTCTCAACCTCATCACAGAAATTGATGGGGAGGGAAAATTCAGTTTGCACCAGCAGTTCAAGTCATAAGAAAAGAACACAAACACAAACATTCTCACATGTATATACTGTATATGCAATGCGAATGTATGTACATGCATATATTCCTGTCGAAATGAAATCGTTTAAATCACTTCTCCAAATTTTCTATTACCATTGGTCTATAGATGTTAAAACAGCAAACCCCCATAGATTGTGGACATTTATACACACACATTAAAGAACCCATACACAGTGACTCCACATCCCTGTGTTTCCTGAGTACACCCTTGACATGAAGCAATTAGCAGCTCTAATAAAAAGCCTGCCTCTTTAAAGCTCGTTAGTCTCCCTGCTAATTACAATTGGAGCACCAGGGAGGACCAGCATACCACCTCATCCACTGGCCATCACTCTCACACACACTACAATGAAAAAAAAAGACTCACACACACACTCACCTTGTCATGTTAATAAGGCTTTTCAGACTGTGCCCTTGACATCAGAGGGGGTTTTCCGGTGTAATCTCTCTCTTGTCTCATCCCTGTCTCTTTTTCGCTCTCATACACATTCTTTTGTCACATTATCTGACACAGCTGAAGCAGTACATTATCAGTGCTATTGCCCACTGTAGGCTGGAAGACGCTCTGTGGTTATGGGGCTTATCATCGGCCTGCTGGTGGGGCCCAGACTCGGTCTCACTTAGGAGACTAGTTCAGGATGAGTGGAGCCGACAGCTTGTCAGCGGGAGGCATCTCTGAATGGGAGGGGCGGGGCAGTGATGTAGAGGTGAAAAGTTAAACACTCAGACTGACAGCTGACATCCCCAAAAGAATCAAGACTGTGACGCAGTGAGAAATCATGGGCACGGATGAGAATCTTGATTATGTGGTGAAGTGTTTGTGTTTCTTGAGACAAGGAGAAAGAGAAATAGAGACCGTGACCATGTAATGTGGGATGAAAATGAATATTTTGCAGTCCTTTTAACCTTCTAACCACAAGGTGGATGTAATAAAACATTGCCATGACACATGTATGTTCTCCAGAAGATGAATCCTAATGATTTTGACAATCCCCTTAATTTTCTCTTAACACCACCAGATCAGCATGTTTTTTATTGAAAAGTCTCATCAACTATTGGATGGATTGCCATGAAAATTGGTACATAAGTATTTTCCAGAGGAAAACGTTTTTATTTATGAGTAAACTACACCCACACATATGCTCACACAAAATAACACACAAACTACACTGACTGCTGTGTTGTCTTGTAAGAAAAAAAGTGCCAAGTTCACAGAGGTCGATCTGACATGACCAGGTGTAATCTCTACTACAGTCTGGGGTTGAACTGACAGCTCCCAGCTCGGGCAGGCACTGATGCTGACGGGGTACCAGTCGGTAGCGAGTTGGTTGTTTCATTGTTCTCTAACAGAGAGAAAATTCAGTTACCCGGACAAAAGCAATACTGTTGAGAGCAGAAGACGGAGAGGAATGTGGCAGCAAGTAATAAAAACCTACTCAGGAGAGAAATTGTTGGTCTAATTATGCTCTGGTACGTGTATCTTCTTTTAAACCTCAGATGGCAACACCTTTATCTGCACTGATGAAAAATAATCAGCTCAATTGGACTTGTGTGACACTGAAGCTAGATGACAGTCTTTAGTCTTGTTGTCGCTCAGATTATCTTTTCAATTTCATTATCACCAAAGTGTTCAAAATGAATTTTGAATGCATTTAACTGAAAACACATTTCTACCTGGGATTAACACAGATAGGTAAATGCAATACCTCCCTGCTCCTCCCAGTTAGATCTCCCCACTGGTGTCACTTGACAGCTGAGTGACACTGCGACAGGAGAGTGAGGCAGGTTGCAGAAGGAGGGGATGTGATCAGCCACAACAGTTTCACACCATTAATTACTCAGACATCACCTCCCCTGTCGTGAAGATTTCTACAGGAAAAGGTCAGCCGTCTGGCTCGCATAAAGACCAGCTCACCATGCATGTCACGGCACCCGCCGGCCCAGCCAGTGCTCTGCCCACGTCAAACTTTAGAGACATGACTAATGCCTCAACAAGACTTCTAATAGCCTCCAAAATGGCACAGCAGTGCCAGTGAATGCAGCCATAAACAACACCGAGACTCAATGGCTAAGGCCAAGGCCACAGACGAGTAAAGGGGAAGAGGGGAGGACTAGACAGAAGACAGAAAAAAAGGAATGGTGGGGCTAAAAACGAGGAAGAATAATGAAGAAGACACAAAAGTAAGGAAAAAGGAATAAATGGTATTATTAAAATAGGAAAAGGCATAAATAGGGGTGACCGTTGATTGGGACTAGATGTTACACTAACAATCATGTTGATCTGTCTTCTTTATATGATAATAGTAATGTTACACCTGTCTATGAAATAATAATATAACATAGTGATTGTAACAATAGTATTTCAAAAGCACCCAGACTTTAGCCTAATAGAGGTAACCAGCATAGCTTGGTGGATAGAAAACACTATTGACAACAGGCGGCAGATTAAAATACTACTTTTGATGGGTTAACCTTCCCCTGGGCACAAACCAAGTCCATTAAGCAACAATCTGACATAGCATACATCAGCGAGATACACAAGCTGAGAGAGGACTTTGCTTGAGCACAGCTCTCTATTATAACCCACTCCTATTAAACAGCAGCTCCTCCAATGGCTTCTCACCCACTCTGCTTTCTTTCCCTCGTTAGTCATGATTGAATGTGAGCAGTGTTTTCCCCTGGGAAACTCCGCTGAAAGACTGAGGGGGCAAGTGTTGCACAGACTGCACACTTGAAATTGTTATTTCCCTGGCTCTTTGTGGGAAAAGATGATCATTGTAAGACAGAGAGCATGGCTGAACACACTTTGCTTTGAAGTGTGAGAGACACAGGAACAGGAAGAGAGTCAAAAGAACGACTAATCACTGAGAGGTTTATGTGGGTAGCTCATATACTACACTCAACACTACATATACCAAAAAGAAATTATGATTTTTGTAAATCTCTTCCTTTCTGAATAATTCGCAACAAAGATTTTGCTTCACAAAAATGATCTTTTATGTTTCCTATCATGCATCCATCCTCTATATGAGCATTTACTGTAATGTCACAGAAACAAAAAACCTTATTCTTGCCTGAAGTCGGTCAAATATACTTTTCTTTTCATCAAGATCGACATTTTCCAAACCACTCTTCCACTTGTGACTGTCCTCCAAAAAAACCAGTCCTATAGGTCTTTTGTGCAAGCAGCCTATTATGACTCATAGTAAGATTTTAATGTTGCGAAACCTGAAGAGACAATCTGTTGTCCCGCAGAAATTGACACAGATTATTTCAATATAATGGTATAGGTTTTCCTTTCTAGTAGGAAACAGGTTGGGTGGATGGTTTGAATCAACAGTGTACTTAGGTCGAGCAGAATGCTGTGACAGCAAATGTTGCATATCTTTAAGGAAGTAATAAGTTCAACGTACAACCCAGTGCAAGTCAACATTTTAACCCAAAACATTTTTTTTCCAAACTTTGACCAAGTGTTTTTTGTGTCTAAACCAAGCCAAGTGCACAAATTTAGGAAACACTCCTGGTGGGTCACATTTGAGGGTGAGAATAAATGATCTATATATGGTCATATGGGTTTCAAGGACTTACTGTTCCACTCAGGGAACAGCGTAGAAAAGCATTGTGTAGAACAGGCTGTGAGAACTCAAGAAGGGTACTTGAATATAAACACATTACACACACTCACAAAGCACTTTATTACGTTGAATCAAATGCAATCCGATACATAAGCTCTGCCAGGAATTCTAGTTTTTTGTTGACATTGTCACAAAGGTAATAATTCTACTTTATGTTTTGAGGTTGTACTCGTCCACAATTAATTATAAAGGGTTCCTGTTATTTTGCCTCCCTCGTGTATTTTAATCAAGCTGACAAATTATTACTAATACTTGTAAAATTGGAATCTGGAGTTGTTGCAATAAATAGCAAAAGATTACACAGGTGTTCCTATAAAGTGCACTATGATTGTGTATATAGCAACAAAGCAGACGCTCATCATTTGAGTCTTTTAAAAAGGAATACTAAGTCAGAAAAATAATAGGCTACAGGTAATGCAGGGCAGACTGTACAGGTAAAAACTCAATATCTATGGATACTTTAGAACCACTAATCTACCTGACTCAAGTTTTTAAAAGATGAGAGGGAAATCAACTGAAAACTTCACTGGTGAGAAAAGTCCTTTCTGCACTAAAGCTAAAGTTCTCTCAGCAGGGCAGCTGATCCTACCTGGGGACACCATCCCTTCCTGCAAGTTATACCGAGTCAAAAGGTGACAGAAGTCATGGTATATTTCCCCCAATGTGTATAAACTTAATTAAGCCGGCACATTTGTTGTCGGCCCATTTCTCGGTATTGTGTGCCTCCAGCTGAAACTTTATTCTGCTGTTTTCGTTCCTAGCTATAGTTTACCTGCTTACTGTGTGTTTTCAACAGTGCGGTTGTCTGTGCTCCTGGGTGTGTCACCATACTTCCTATTGCAACGGGGGAGAGTACCTAGGCAGAGGTAGGAGCTAAAAACATCCCCACAAAACTTAGTTATCGGAATGAAAAGATTCTACGTTCCCCTGTTGCGTACACACAAAAAACAGGTAAACCCCTCCCACCATTCTTAGAACAGTGAAATAGTCCCTCCGTTCCAAAAGCGCCTAAAGTCTCAATATCAGCCCCCCCAAAAAATTTAAATTTAAAGTTAATTGCATTTCCTGTGAAGCTATATTCACTCAGGTTAGGTTTATCAGCTCTCACAGAGACAGCTGACATGCAGTCCCTCCTGGCCACAGTATCTCCAATCTCCTCTTCCTCCTTTTCTACTTCCTTTTCCTCATCCAGCCTTTCTCTCCTCTTGTCCTCCATCTCCTTTCATTACCTCTTCTCTCCACTGTGATGGGAAATGCACATAGTCTTCCACAGGTAATTGCTTTTTCTTGTGCACAGTCTAATGTACTCTCTCTGCTCTTCTTCTCTCATTTCTTTTCTACATCTAGTACACCATAAAACAGACAACTCTTACAACACACAGACCATAATAATGGACCAGAATGAATCTATACAAAACAGAATTTGGTTTCTTTTTAACTTCAGCCATGCACAGTAATGCGACGGTAGAAAGCATGCAATCTCAGATTTTAAAACAAATCTTGTATGATAAAAAATACTAAAAACATGAGAATTACAGATTGCTTCTTACAATTTTGGACCACTTTGGTTTCAAAATAAAATGTTCTAGGTAAGTCATCTACATTACTCATTCAGTCAACGGTGTGTCTGTCGGGGCTAATCAAAGGAGCGCTGGGTCACCTGTCTCAGTTGACAGATTAGAAGCCCTCATTCATCTCACACACACGCAGCCCCACATAAACGCTATCGTCTGAGGCCATCACAAATTAGCACGGGCCATCACTGTTCCCTTGCCAACTGGCCTGTAACCAGGCAACGTTGGTCGGTGTGAAGATGTCTTCAGTGCACGGATACACGCATGCACGCACACTCAGTCGGGGCTTAATATGTGTATAGGTGTCAGACAGTCAGGTATTTCTTTAAATCCTGCGACATCTGATCCTCATAATGTGCAGGACTGAAACACAGAGACAGCACAAAAAGCATGCGGACGCACCAGCACACACATGTACTGAACTTGAAGCAGCTTCACAGTTATTTATTCTGTAAAACCCTGATCCAAACCACAGGAGCAGACTCGCATTTAGTTACCACTTATGTCTCTTCATAAGTACATTTTCCGATTCGATCTTCATCATTAATAATTCTACATGATCTCCACACTGAAGGAGGATTTTCTGAGGGAACACGGTACTTTTAGTAAATTTATTCTTCAAGGTACAGTTGCACTAGTGCACAAATCCACTTATACGATATGAAAAAAAGATACCATTCATCATTTTAGTCAATCTGTTCAAGGTAGGCAATCTAACCAAGATAATAATTAGTGACTCATTCTGTCAAAGATTTACATAATATTAAAGAATATATTTGATTGTGTGAGCTCTGTCTACTTTATCTCAAGTGCACAATTCTTGTTTCTTTGTGATGGACACTTTAGCTCAGAATAATGTATGCAGAGGTGATGAGCTGTGCAACCTGTGTTCAGTGGGTCTGAGTAAACCTGATGTAATATTAGTTTCTGCTGAAGGTGTGAAATGTGCAACCTTTTCTTTTCTGTGCAACCCACTGCTGTAAATAATACTGTCATCCCCTTATATCTTGCTTGACCAACTACGGCTGAATAAATCAACACAACAATGCAGAGACCGCTAGCAAACCTTCCTTCATCCAACAGTCTTGGTTGTTCAGCTGAAAAAAGGAAAACAAGACTGCTGTACATAAAAAAAACTTTAAAAAAAACTGATGATAAACTAAAATAAATAACCGAATGAGATGAGTAATTTAGTTAATTACAAGTGTATATTTCAGAATTTGCAGCTTTTTATCTTGCGGTGCTCCTATACTAGTCATGTGGTGTATTATTTTACTTGTTGGAAGCTTTGATTATCAATGTGCATACTAGAATAATAAAAAAAAATATTTCAAGTTTATTTTTTTGTTTTATTGATTCCTCATTTAGAGTTGCAAAGTTAAAGTGAAGCACATTGAAGGCAAACATAATTGCTCAATGAATTATTCAACATTGTGACTGATACTTTAAATTGGAAATGCATTGGTTGGTTATACAGTTATGTTTGTCACAAAATAATTACATGTTTTGTTACCTCTTTATTGTGGCAGTAAAGAAACAATGTGAGATTTAATGGTGTTCTCCGAGTCGGGGCCTTCCACTGGACTGCAGAAAAACAAAATTATTTATTAATATATACTTTCAGTATAGCTGTAGAGAAATATATTCTCCACACTTGAGTATCTCAGTCACTTATAGTTACAGTGTCTGCCGTATAAGTCTAACATCCCTCAAATTAAAAAATGTTTATGCATCAGTTAACTGGGAACTTAACTGTTTTGGTCCTGTTGTGAGGATTGTTGAGGTTTAAAAATGAACTGTTGGCTGTTAAACACAGAAACAACAGTAAAAAAAACAGTTTGATCTTTGGTTTAGATTAGTTCTCAAGTGAGTGGTGTTGAAGGAGGTATAGCAGTAAAGAGAGTACATTATTTATGACATCCCTGGAATCATATTAATACGTTTTTAATAATGTTTACTAAAAGCTGTGGCATTTACTTTGACCTATAATATATTTGTAAAATAATTTTTCTATTTATTACAATACTAGGCTTGACTTGACAGGTGTGCATGTGTATATATGTGTTTGTGTCACTTTATGTTTTGTTGTAAATTGTATTTCTGGGTTTATTGTCTGTTTTGGAAATTTGTTGTATGTTTTGTGGAGCTGTTTTGTGTTTAAAAAAAAAAAAAGAAAAAAAAAAGGGTACACTGCCAATGCAATCAAAGCTTACAAGCTGCCAACATGTGTGATTACACAGCCACCAAGTGTAGTATTCAAACAGTAAGACCACATGCATACATGGTCTTCGTGGGGTAAAACTGTCCTCTGTTGCTTCTAACAGTAGTGATTTTTGTGGGTTCTGATGCAAACACAGTAGTTTCTTTGGAAATCTTTTATGTCTTTTGTGTGTTTGTGAAAGCAAATAAATGTCAAAATTAAAATCAAGTAATAAATGTCAAAATTGAAATCAAGTAGTGAAGATTTATCCTGAGAGAGTACAACTTGCATTTAACAGAATTTTGGAAAAAAACAACAACTAGATTTTAGAGCTAGACATCAAAGAGTGGGTGTGGAAAAAAGAGAAAGAGATATATTTTCAAAATTCTCTGAAATAGTCCAGACATGGGTTGATTTTGAAGCAACATGAAGCAGGACGGACTGGTTGATAGTTTAAAAAATGGGAGAGAGACAGACTGAAGCAGAGCGAGAGTGCTGTACTGCTCCCAGGACATCTCCAGAAGGAGATGGGATTGCAGCAGACAGTTGAATGGCCCCTCAGCAGGCTCTCTAGCATGTGTTCAAATAAACACTTTACCCCCTGTCGCTGCTTGTGAAAGCATTCACACTGGAGAAAAGCATGTGTGGGAAAAAAAAAAGAAAAACACACCACAGAATTCAGAAACAAGACACACACAAACAAACACACCAGGAGGAGAAAGCTTAAACCACAGCTGCTTTAAATGTAACTCGCACCAAAACCCAAACTCATTTGCGACGAGATATTCAGAAGTCAAAATTCTTGTCAAACACATGCATATAGACACAAAGCTGTGATAAGAGTATCCATGTCACTCAGGAGCAGGGCACAGACAGGTCAGCACAGAGACAAAGATGGAGTTTGATGACCTTTTCTGGCCAAACCTCCCCTTTACAACGAGGTGAGAACCCCTCATTAACGCCAGGCCATACCCCCCATCAAACATCCCCTCACTGCTCCGCGCATTCAGCAGCTCTTCACAGAAGAGGAAAGGGAACAAAAACAGAGGAGAAACATTTGTTTAATGAGCCATCCCCAGGCCGTCTTTCTCTCCCATTCAGTCCCCTCTGCTGCTACAGGCCTGCCCTGGGGTCAACTCCCCCACAACACTATAAAATCCCTGCACCACTGATGGCAGCAGTTCCATTCACAGTAGAGATTTATGATCTTTAATAGCTGGCAAATGGACCCGAGGTTGGGCTTCTTCGAGGGGAGGCCCCAGACTTATTTTCTTCAAATCTCAAAAAGAAAGGGAAAGACAAAAAAATAGGGAAAGCTGTGTGAGGCTTGGGGTGAGGAGGGGGGAGTTAATTGTGCTCTCAGAAACATTTTCAAGGTTGCCATCTGGGCCATGGGGGGATCTTTCAAACTGTCTGTCAATCTGCAGCTAATTCCACTCCCTTATCAGAGGGATCACACTACAGATGCAAAGGACATATTGTACAGGTATGAGGGACAAAATGACTTCTGTCACCACTGACATTTTACTTCCTGTGCCGTTTTAAAGCAATTTTTACAAGCAGAAGCTTTTATCAATCGGCTGCAATTAGGTGGTCAGTCAATCAGCTGTCTCCTGATCCTTAGCGGTGGTGGCAAGTCCCTCTCAGGCACCCTCTCCTTCATAATCCTATTCCCAAAATACGCAGAGGTCAGCAACCAAGTAACAATCCTCACTCTCACTATGACCAACTCTGCTTTCTTTTTAATCAGGGAAAAAGGGAGTTCTTTCAAACAGCAGTACTGAAGTTAAAAAAAAAAAAAAAAAAAAAAAAAAATTACTGAAAAGGCTGTTCATGGTAGTTAAGAGGTAAGGCAGAAATAATGTATTCATGCAGAAGCCCAAAGATTCACAGCCAACTTTTTGCAGGGAATTGACTTCCTTACTTTTTTAAAGTGTAATGTTATTGGATATTATCCATTTTACAGAAATATCATATTTGTTTAACAGTGTCTGACATGGTGAGAGATACGCTTATATATTTTGTCCCACGCAAAAGAATACTAGTTCCTTATGTATTTTTTGCTTGCCGATTTGGATTTAGTTTTCCACTGCAGAAAGCATTTCTACGTCATACATATAGCGACGCCACATGAAATTACCTTGAAGTCATCTTCAGGAATATTGCTGGGAACTAAGGAGGCCAAAAATTGACAAGAACCATACACTTGTATATTATAGTATAAGTACAGTTTTCATGGATATATGATTATATTCAACAAATGTGTAAAATGCTGATCTATTCCTTCCACCCTTGTGACGTTTAAAAGAAAAGCTAGCTCAAGAGGCAGATTGTTTGCCATTTCTTCCATCCCTATGTAGCAGAGGAGTTAATTTCTTCAAGATTCAGTTTTTGGTGTAAGAAAGAGAAAATAATGAGATGTGTGATGACAGTCAAGACAATAAAATGAACCTATGGACTTCAGTTTTTAGACAAACCATTCATGTGGCTGTGCCTACAAGAACTCTGCTACCTATACCCCATTCACAAGTTTATTTTATTTTGGAAAGACTGCAGTAAAAGTGGTAAATAAATGGGAATCCTTCTTCCACCTGAAATGGCAGTGTAAGTTATCACAATACTGGCAGCTGTTCCCTTTAAGGAGATGAGTCTTATCATTATGCCACCCTTAGTGCCAGACCCTGACAGGCTCCCCGATGAGCCACTGTATCTGCAGTAAACCGAGTGACAAAGATAAGAAAACCCCCCGTCTGTCCTGAAACTCTGAGAAGATTTCTATTAGACACAGCGACACTTTTAGTGTGATAGTGTTGTCGCAGGACAGGGCCATCTGAAGGCTCTCCTTGGCCTCGTTTTCACACCAACGTGCAGTTTGGTTGATCGTATTCCAAGTGAACAGCTGGAAATACAGGTGTGATTGCACCCAAGGACACACTGGGATTCGATCACTACAGCCAAATTTGGAGGTGACATGAGCACATAAAAACACAGATTCCCTGCTGGGCTGTCACAGGATTTGGGGTCAATTTACAGCCTAAAAACTTTTCAAATTCAATGCTTTAAATGGAAAAGACATGTTATTGTCCATTTACAGCACTTATCCCATCCCACATAACGGTTACTGTTCATATTCAGGACAATACAGCAAGAGCAAGTTGATATTCAACAGCTAGAGGGCAGGGCTTTGAGAAACCTTCAAATTGGTGCAATAAATAAGGTTCTCACTGCCCTACAGCAAAAAACAATAACAGATCTCTGAAAAGAATAATGTGCCCAAAGAGCAGTGGCATTAACACTCACAAGAAAATTTCAGTTTTGTCTTAACTCGCTTATTATCTAAGCAGAGCATGAACACATTGCAGCTGCAAAAACAATCTCCAAAGATCTCCGCTCTCCATACGGTGAGTAAAAGCTGTTAGGAAGTAAAACAAAAAGCCATATTATGTGCTCGAATACAGAACATGTGTTACCCACCTACACAGTAGCATGTGGTTATACATATTCTTGATCCACTATGATAAAAAAAAGAAATTACAACTTCTTATTATTTATGTAAAAAGCTGTTTTCTGAAAGTTGCAGGGAGTTCATGAGGGTTACCTATAGACTGAATAAAAAAAAGTGGATGTAGCTTCCAGGTCTAAAAAAATGAGGCTCAAGCTCCATAGACTCCAATTCAATTTCTCAAATAAATTATACAGTGAATATATTATTTTTCCACCAGTCAATTTGGTGTCGTTAGCTAAATTCCCTCCGTATTAGTTTTCTGGCGGTACATCCGAAAATAGTCCCATTCATTAATTTGATTTCAGGCCTCAAAAAGAAGCATATATGGGGGGCTTGTCTGTTTGATTGACAGGCCTGCGATGTAGTTAGGTTACCGCTATAGGTGGATGGGGCACAGTATCCTCGAGTTCTCAATCAGATCGTTAAAATTAAATGCTAATTTTATTCCCTATTAATTATCAAAGAGTCACAATACATCTGGCTCAATCATTATACACTGAATACTTCCAAATACTTCAAATGATCAGTATATGCTCTGCAGTGTATTTAATTTAGCCTTTTATGAAAACACACTAGGAGTCAACAATAACAGGACAACAAAAGGTGTTATGACCAACTAAACATAGCAGCAGGGAGTAAATGGCTACTTTTTGTGTATTGATGTGGTTTTGTCCTTGTCAGTTTGCCACTTCAGCACTTTGGCTCGGCTGGCAGGCTTTGGCAGTGATGCCCTGTAAGACGACACAGAGGGGACAGGACGGGAACGGAGATCTGTGTGAAAGCTAAGCACTGTCACTCACCTTGGGCATTTGCTGAGCTTGCCAGGAAAGGTTACCATGACAACAGCCAAACAGCCAGAGCATCTAGGAATTTCAAAAAAGCATGAAAGGATTTGAACTACAGGCCTCCTCGTGTTAATCCAGTTTCACTGTTCTCCCTATAAATAAACGTATTTAAATAATAATGTTGTCGATAATACATATTCTCATAATATTCCAACTTTACTTTTACAAACTTTTCACATGTGTGAAATAAGTTCAAGTGGCTTAAAAATTTGGATCGAGACCGAGGAAAAACCAGGGCTAGACCAGTTGAGAATAACCGTTCAAGTTTAAAAAAAATAATAATAACAATAATACCACACAAATTATGTCTAGTTATTACATTATTTGTGATTTCAGCATGTAGTTCTCCGCATGGGTAAACCACAAAAACTGCATGCAAACCTGGACATTTAGAAAATGAGAAAGCTACCTTTTTTTTTGCTGATTATTCACCTTAACTTAAATATTCTGTGAAGGTAAACAGCCAAATCCTCCCTGCCTTTCTTCAGGCACTCTGATCATAAAACTGGGACAAACACAGAGTCTGAGGTGAAGCCACTTGTGTGATTAATTTAGCTGAGGAACATTACAGTGCTTGTCAGAGGAATCGGATGCAGGCTGAATCGGAAGAACAACTACTTTGAGAGAGGTTACTGTGATTACTACAGGTTATCACAGGTCCTAAACTGAGTGGTGCCCCTGGTGCTTTGTGCATAGTGGAAATTGTTTTTATTCCCGTTGAGTGAGGTGTTAGCGGAGGAGGGGCGAGCTGTGGATCTGACTGAGAACCCGAAGACAACCCAAGCTATAACCCGCCCACCTATCGTAGAAACCTGACTGCACCCAAGGCCTGTCAATCAAACACATACACCCTCCAAAATCCCTCCATTTGAGGCCTAATATCTAGTTAATGAGGGAATTTGTTTCAGATGTACCACCAGAACTCTAATCAGAAGGAGAAAATTAAACAAATGACACCCTAATAACTAACTTTTTGACTTTTTATTTCATCTAGAGAATTTGAAAGGGAGTTTATGTAGCCAGAGGTTTTTTGAAGCCAACCTCTAGTGGTACTCAGTGGTATTGGACATTAAGGCACTTCCACAATGGCCTCACTTATCAAACCGGGAAGCTACATCCACTGTATATACAGTCTATGGTAATCAGAGTCTAGGGTGTTTTGTCAGCGTAAGCACTGATCGTATCGGCATTATACTTTTTGTCCACTTTTATATAGTCTATGGAAAAGACAAATGAGAGAATAAACACATTGTAGGTGATGTCTTTAAAAGGTACAATTTAACAGATTCTTATGACAAAATAGACCAGAAATCCTCCTAAACAAAGAAAGTTTTAAGAAACTGGGAGAAGTGAATCTAGAAAGCAGTGGCTGTGAACTGCAATCTGAATGCTAAACAAAGCAGCAAAAACATGGGATTGCCTTTGAATTATGCGTGTCTTGCTTTCTCTTGTCTACACCACAGTCTACCATGACAGCAAACTCTCAAGGGAGATGAAGAGAAAGGGGAATAAATGAGGAGACGCTGGTGAAGCAGTTTGTTAGAACAGTGCTTCACGGATAGCTGAGCACATAGGAAGACAAAGTGATTTGAGAGCCGACAAACAATTTAGAATTCAAAACCACAAAATGTATCTGCCGTTTTACAACTAGCACACAGGCATTACCATGTGAGCTGGTAGTTGTCAGCATTCATTTGAGGTGGTCGTCAGAGTGCCATCTGTCTCAATAAGGAATGAACTGTTCTTCTACAGGTAATAAAGATGGGGAACAAAAGTGTTGGCTCAGTTGGACGCTCACTGTGCAACATTCCTTGATGGGAAGAGCTTGACTGAGGAGGCAGAAATCAGTTAACACACACACACACACACACACACACACACACACACACACACACACACACCGCAAACACAGGGTTATTGTACCCGTGTCATCACCGCACCTGCGAGGCTTCAGTGTGGACCTGCATGGCCTATGGTTTAGGAATGTGTCCTAGAATATCTTATTTTGCGGCATCTATTAACTCTGTGATAAAATGGACACATTTTACATTTCATGATCCGCAGGTCCCTAACACCTCTGAGTCGTCACTAGAACACAGAAGAAAAGGCTTGCAAGTCTATCACACATTTGTACACACATTCAAACAGCCTCCAGTTGTTGGTGTGATGGATCGTGACCAGTTCTGTCAACACCTCTGTAACTACAACCTGTGGGATGATTACTGTCTCGACCATAAGGTGTAGAACGGACCGGCATTGTGTCTTCGAGTGACAGGTGTGTGTGAGCCAGAGAGTGAGCAGGGTTTGAACTTCCCTTTCAAGCTTTTTTTTTCAATCTCCAGACTAATTCTGTCACTTTCTGCATTATGTCCACCTATACAATTGTATTAGAAAATAGGTACAATAAATGTCTTCAGGGAAAAATTGTACTAAAGTTAATTAACACTTTTATCCTCTTTTTTAAATAGTTATCACATTTAGTCTCTCTCTTTGCCTTTTAACCCGACTATCAAGTTTGGAGGTTTCGATAATCTGTAAACACTTTAATTTAGGATGAGTTTGTACAAAACATTGTGTAAATTAGATTGTTTTAAAAGTCAATTTTCCACCCCTTTGAATACTTGGGCCCTAGTAAACGTGTGGGTCAAAATAAATGTTTTGTTTTATCCCTGCTGCAACTAGGGCAAACTGAAATGACTTCCACCATCTCCTCACTATGCTCCCCCATGCCCTCCAGGCTTGGCCACAAATCCATGTTGTTTTAAAATGTCCTTTATTATTGATATTTTATCAGTATTTATATGTCCCTTTGCTGTTCACTTTCTTTTTCATTGGATATTTTAACGAGGCTGTTCTTTGTGTGTTTGTACTTTTGTTTTCATATTTCATATTTTATTGTTGTTTTTAATGGTTAATTTACACACAAAAAAAGAATTGAATTGAATTGAATTGAATTGAATTGAATTGAATTGAATTGAATTGAATTGAATTGAATTGAATTGAATTGCCAAGGCACTGTCTTGAAAAAGCTAAATAGCTTCATAATGTTGGATGATTTCCAGGCAGGAATTAGTTAACAGGTCGTGTTTGTAAACTGAAAATCACTCTTGTATTTGTTCAGAAAAAATATATAAATGAGAATAACAAAATTGTGATTATGGAGATCAGGAGAGGAAAAGACAGAGGTTGAGACAGCTAAAACTCAGCAAAGTCACCAGCTGTGTGTTTGCCTTCTTAACATTTGCTGCCAGGCACAATTTTCTTGCTTGCCAAATGAACAAGCAAAAAGAAGGAAGATTTCACCATTTTTCTTCTGGTGTTTGAAGGTGGAAAGATTTTTTTCTGATGTGTAAACAGTGTTTGCAAGTTTAGCTAACTTTGTGTGGACATAGCTTAAGAAACAATGCTCATGGCCTTTTAAACTAGTGTGGCTTAACTAGTACCCAAACAATCGAGCATCAATCAGTTTGTTTAACTGAAACATGATCTTCTAGACAAAAGTAGGTTATACACAGCAGCGACAAAGACACTCACTGAGCTCACAATGACACAACATTTAGCCTCAGAGAAGACAACACTCAGCTCCTTGATCAAACCTTAATTTGATGCTTTTCCACTGGGGCCCTTCGGTTTTTGCGGCGTTATTATAAAACTGATGAACTAGTAAGTGGTGGCGGCCGGGAACTGTGAACAGCACTAATGAAAAGAGATTAGTGCTGATGAGCAGACTGAGACTGAAGCCTCATCACATCTGCAGTGTCATCCACTAAACTCTGACAGCCAACCGCACTTCAGAATAAAAACATGAGAGACAGAGAGAAAGAGAGACAGAATAATAAGTGAGAGGGAGATGAAGGTGAAGAAAGAAAGTAGATGAACCAGGGCAAATTTGTGAAGGAGTCAAAACTTACACTGACACTGGTCCTAAAAGGCTGCAGGCATACCCCGCCTCCATCACTGCCCTCCCTTGACCTCTAGTAATGGATTCACATTTTTAGACCTGGCATGCACAAACATACTGCATGTACACACATGCACACACAGAGCTTATCAAGGCTGCCACAATACTGAGCCATTCAGCTATCAAAGTAGACACTTCGATTTCATGCCACCACTGCTATGAATGTTGCACACTATGGGCAATTACTGATAAACTGGCACATCTTCTTTCTCCCATTTACAATTGACAGGCGCAGCAGCTATTTTTACCTCTGCATAAAAGCAGAGACCGTTTTCACACTCCGCCAACTGGAACTGTGCCTTTCATTAAGGAAATCTATTTAGAGCTCAGCAGGGGAGAGGCAGAGGAGCGCAGAATGATGAGCTCTGATTAAATCTTTCAATGAAAATGTTTGAGTTTCTGATTTTTATTTTATCCGCACACTGCACAGGCACAAGAGGCGGAGTTTAATTTTCTACGTTGAACTACTTTTATGATCCTTAATCAAGACAACACAGTTGAATATGGCAACAAACTTGTTTGCCGTTTAGTTGTCGCCAAGACTCAGCTGGTGTCAATCACTGCTGTAGCATTAGATGAGCAGGTCAGCAATCTGTGACACCACCATCTGTGTGTGTCAACAGCAGTTAGGCTAATAAGCATACAAGTATAGTATAGAAGATGTGAATCAAAGAGGAAAAAAAAACTAAGGAAGATGCACAGGAAAGAAACCAAAAATAGGCGAGCCGATTCAAGAATACACCTAACGTAATTGATATAAAAGCAATTGCATAAACAGGAAATATTTTGGTCTGTTCAGCGATAAGAGAAATATCCTTCCCTTTATTTGACCCCTTTTCAGGTTTTTTGAAATTCTACCCTTTCTAGTGTGCGGGTTCCCTTCTTTGAACTGACGCACCTGAAACTCTCCTTTGAAGCTAAGAAAAAAGACATCCTCACCTAAACACACTATCTACCATCAGCAGCACTGCCTGCTGCTCATGATCTCACTGTCTAAACTTCCCTTTGTTTCTAATGTAGGTAAAACTGACGGGGCGTGGAAGGACATCCTATTCCTGCATGCACCACTGAACGCAGCTGAGGCCTCCCAGTTGGCTAATCCATTAAGCACCAGTTACCTGTGTGGTGGACCCTTCATTTAAAATGTACTTTTAAAAAAAGAGTGACGCTGAGACAATGCCAGCTGTGCAGTATACACAGGACGATAAGGCAAAACAATACTACCAGACAAAACAACTTCAGATAATGAGCTCTTTTTAGGTGGAGATGGTGATCATAAATCATGTATCACTTTATAGAAATACAGTGTTTTCCTCACATTGCTAAACGCTAAGTCCCTCTGGCTTGACAACATTCCTAAAACCCTTATATTGACATTTATTTGTGTGGTTCCAGTGAGTTGTTCTAGGATTATACACCCATCAGATACTTTTCTACACCAAGAAATTAAAAGGGAAACACTTTCATGGAAAGTATGCAGTCATGTGAAAGTGTTTAATCACTAAGCTTCTGTGGGCGCGTGCCTGAGGGATCTCAGCATGGCCTTGAGAACAGGCTGTCAACACAAAGACCACTGTGGACATACTTATGGATCACACATACACATAAACATTTATTGGTATAAAGCCCAGAATCAAAGAGATGTTACTGTTCACTGACAGTGACAAGATGTGACAAAAATCTTTTTGCAAGACTGGAGTGAAGAGCTATCTGAAAAATTATACATTTTATACATATAAATTATGTATAATATGTATATGTATAACATGTATATAATAGACAAAGCAATCTTGTAAAACATCCCTAACTTTATCTCCTTGAGTTACAGTCACGCAAGACAATCCATCTGATGTGCCTTCAAAACAAATGAGTTTGGTTCATTTTGTGATCTAAACATGCCTAATACGGTTTATCACATAAATCCAGGACATAAACTGTGGTCCATCCTCAAATCCCTAGAAATCCTTAAAAAACAAGACATGAATGGGCACTTTAGTTATTGTGCATATCAGTCAGCACAGAATTTTAAAAAAGACCCTGTTTCTTCTTTTGGATAATACACATATTGTGTGCAATCAGGCTACCATGACTGCAGTCTTTCTAGGTTTGTGTGTGTGTGTGTGTGTGTGTGTGTGTGTGTGTGTGTGTGTGTGTGTGTGTGTGTGTGTGTGTGTGTGTGTGTGTGTGTGTGTGTGTGTGTGTGTGTGTGTGTGTGTGTGTGTGTGTGTGTGTGTGTCTAGAGGACAAACAGGGACACTTTGATTATGAGGGAGAGAGAGGGCAGTGCAGCTGCTATCCCCCTAACAACGTCTCCTCTGCTTCATTAGACATCGCCTCTGTCTGTGTTCAGTCCTCATGTTTGTTTCAAGCGACTGGGAACATGAATCAAAGCATTCTGATGTTTGCTCGCTTACTTCCTGTACGCAGATGAGGAAAGCACTTATACAGCAACAAAATCCTCTCCAGGGACAGGAGAGCGGAATGAAGGGGAAAGCGAACAGCGACGCAGCACTTTGATTCCAGGACCCGATGGTCTGAAACCCAGAAATGATAGCTGGATGTACTGAGTCACATGGGAGCTGGTAAAAATGATATGATGGCAAAGGCTTTGTACACAAACCAGACAGCTTTAAAGAGGCTGGAGGGGAGCGACAGTGAAAAAAAAAAAAAAAAAAAAGAGTAAGAGAAGATGATCCTGTTTTTTCTCTGCTGTGTAAACATCTTTGATGAGATAGACAGAATAGAATGAGCTCTGCATCTGACCAGGCAGAGATGCCACACTTGATTAACATAAAAGCATCATTGTCTTCATCTCTGTACACCTTTGTTTAGCAGTTTTCTTAGGATTTTATTCAAAGCAATAAATTATGTTAGCTAGAGGGTTAGGTTGTGGCTTTGTGGAAGTTTGAGACGGTAAAGAATGAGGTATGCTTTAAAGAGTACACTCATCCGACCAACTCTAACGGCAAACGTGTTTAGATTCTGTTCAGAATCACCACACTCGATATAAGAAGCCATCACAGAGAAGGGTGAGATGCTATGAACTGTACAAAATCCTCAGTTGTCCTGAAAGACATCCATGTGGTCATGAGGAGTGACAGTAGTAGTGGACACCTGGCCGAACACTGCAACGAGTGGCTGTGTTAGTTGTCGTCGGGAGACCTCTGTTGCATGTCATATCTATATTAGCCCTTGTTTCATGTCTCTCTCTAGATTCTCAACTATCACATAAAAGTGAAATGGCCAAAAAACAGTGTTATTAGATATTTTATGACTGCCCCATTATTATGCTGCCAAATAAACCACATAACACTGGACTTACATGCACAGACGAACTTTGCAGTGTGTATCTTTGCATGAGACATATAAAAGCCTGGGCTTTGCTCTTTGTTTTCCGGCAGCATTTATCTTTTATCCCTCATGCAGTAACACAGGTTGCCAGGGTGGATTAAAACTCTTCTTTCTCTGGCCACTGAGGGCCCATCATTTCTCTTGTCGCTTCACAGAAGGCGGGGGTCTCCGAGGTCAGCCCCCTGACAAATGGAGCAACTCATTGTGAGCAGGAGGGAGGGACAGAGAGTAAAAGAGTGAAAGGATATTTGTTACTGCCAGAGCGGGCAGTAACCTTGCCATTTGGACAACCCCGTGCTTTATTTTTTATTTTTTTCAGACAGACGGCCACTTGAGGAAACTCAAAGCTGTGCCACACGCATAAAGACAGCGGCTTGAGAGGCCCACTCAATGCTCGTCCGTAGAATATACTCCATCACTAATACATACACACACACACACCATAATCCCATGGGACCCCTGTCTCCCCCTGAAAGAGTGAGTCTGACACGAGCCTCAGACCCAACCCTGAAAACCCTTGAAACCCCTGCACGCACACACACACACACTTATGTGCATACAGCTCGCACTGCTGGAGCACCTGCCCGGCTGGGGGCCCCCTACTTTCTTATGTGAGGGATTATATATGTATGTGTGTGTGTGTGTGTGTGTGTGTGTGTGTGTGTGTGTGTGTGTGTGTGTGTGTGTGTGTGTGTGTGTGTGTGTGTGTGTGTGTGATAGGGGGTCCCGCTTGCCGTCTGTCAGACCAACCTGCTGCTTGCATGATCAGCGGGTCTATGTTTGTCTTCTCCTGGGGTTTCTTGGATGTGTGGTGTGGTGTGGTGTGTGTGTGTGTGTGTGTGTGTGTGTGTGTGTGTGTGTGTGTGTGTGTGTGTGTGTGTGTGTGTGTGTGTGTGTGTGAGACTCATAGATCAATGTATCCAACATTATGTATCACCCTAAGCATTATTGGGGTCAGTGTCAGTGAGCAACACACCCACAGCCCCTCCCGTCCTCCCACTCCTCTGATGCTCTCGGCGCTGCAGGAGTTTGGTTTGACAGAGACACGGCGTCGTTACATGTTATGCCATAACTGTGACCCAGCAGGCAAAGGATTTAAACCAGGACTAGGCAAAAACTTGATCTAAAAATACATTTGTCTAAACAGCCTAAATAAAAATAAAAAATGGGGCTGAAGGAAAGAAGACTCTTCATCTCCATCAGCAGAGACAGTTGATTCACCCCATTTAGCCAAATTAAATTCTGGTGCCACGAATGTTTACAATCAGAGGGAAACAAATAAAAATTTAACTGATATACAAACTATAAAGAGCAATGAGTGGGTATCTGAAATAAAAAAATTTCTGACGGTTATTTCTTGCTATCAGTTTGCAAAATTTCCAAGTGCAGGTTTAAGTCACTTCTATTAGTGATAAAGCCACTGTTACAGCCTAATTACAATGTCAAGGTCATGATCCATGGGTCATATTGACACAAAAGCATGTTAAATATTGACTTTTTTCCACATTAAAAAAATAACTTTATCCTGTTTTCCAGTTCCCGTTGTGCAATACTCAGCAACTCAGTTCTTCCAAAATCGTTCCTGTTGTTCATGACCTTTACAATGCAGTGCTTAAACTGTGTTGTTTCAAGTTGGTATTGAAGATTAGGTCAGAAGTCACCCAAAGTTCACGCACACACAGAGATGATCCCCTTTGAAGACAACACGGCTCCAAAATGAGTGAAACATGCACTTGGACAGAGATTCAAGCAACTCTTATACATACCTTGTCAAACAGAGACTTCCATTGCTGAGACAAGGAAAAAGGGAGAGAGAAAAAAAAAGGGGAATGTGAAGGAGTGAGTGAGAAGAAGATACAGGAGGGAAAATAAACTGATACAGGTGCCAGAGAGGAGCGGGGCACCTGTTTGGAAATTATGACCAAAGAGACTTTGTTCTGTGTGTGCATTTTCCTTAATTGCAGACTTGCAATCACATGCTGTTATTATCTGATTATTGTGGTCAATGAGCTGCAGCAAAAAGATAATAAGGCACCAAAAGTGTGGATCATTGTGTAAGGGGTAGTAGGTTGTTTGTGTGTTTGTGTGTGTGTGTGTGTGTGTGTGTGTGTGTGTGTGTGTGTGTGTGTGTGTGTGTGTGTGTGTGTGTGTGTGTGTGTGTGTGTGTGTGTGTGTGTGTGTGTGTGTGGTGGCTGCTGTAATTGTCCTACAGTGTTTTAAATGCAGATGTCCCTGTAAAACTCCCATGATGAGTGATGCAGTGACATTTAGACAAATGACCTTAAAAAAAATAATTTCTGACTGGTGCTATGACATCCGTTCTCATTAAATTAAACATAGCGTACTCTTTGACTGCTTCAGTGAAAGAAAAATTGGAGATCCTGATACGTAACAGTGGAAATGTTAAAAGGTAACAGGGGTCACGTGTTCATTAGAGGTACTGCTGTGTAGACTTACATCCTCTGGAGCCACGGGAAGGACGTCCGTGCTTTCCAAAACCTCGATCTCCTCGCCCTCAGCGTTGGCCGCGACCGCCGGAGAGATGTTTACCGGCACCTCCCGGGTTCCACCCGTCATCCTCGGGCTGCTCTTCTCCATACACCCACGGAGAGCAGCGGCTAGATCCTTAGGAATGACTCTACATGCTGTAAATTACAATCCCATCTCGTTTCCAGCAAATTAAAGGTGTGCGTATTCGAGTTATGTCCAGCGCGCGTTCACCTGACAAACAAATCTATATCCGCAGAGGAAAAGTTGATGTGAAATAGTTTAGTAATAGTTACGGGTTCAAAAGTGTCCATGTGGTGTCAGTATCTTTAACCACGTCGTTAGTCAGCAGTCACAGAGGCTTTCAGGGCTGGAGAGGAGCCTGAATTTTGCTGGCCACGAAAAGAGACAGCGATCGAAGTTTGTGAAGGTGGAAACGCACATTTGCTGAGCGAAATTTTCAGTTTGAGAGATGCGTCGCAGCAGCAGAGGCAGAGCACAGATCCATCTGAAATAAATAATTACATCATCAGTGGTGACAACAACATGAAACCCAGGACAGAGATGACAAACCAAACTGGATGACGCACAGTCTCATATGGCTTTCCCATATAGAGGAACCGGTGAAACTTGAGTTCAGCAGCGAGGGCACATGGCAGACTCGAAGAGAGAAGTTCAATAATGTGCCAATAATTTTTGGTGCGTCATGATACCTGGCACGCTGTTTTCTGCCGGTCGACTCTTGCAGACCGGGGACTGCCGTCTGGTTTCTCCGCGCGCGCCGAGAGGAAACCTAAACAGGCACGGGGTAGGAACACACCGACCGCCTCCGTTGGTATAACTGGTTTTACTCCAAGGGACGCCACGACTCTGCTCCATCCGCATACGTACCCCCCTACCCCCCCACCCCAAGCACAGAAAAAGAGATGGAGAGAGGGTGGGGGCGGAGAGATGAAGGAAGGAAGGGAGGGAGGGAGAGATTTGGCCGGCGGTGAGGAGGGATCACCAGTCACTCCCGCTCAGGGTTTTCGAGGAACTCCGGCTCCCTGAACAGCTGGCTGTCACTGACTCCCAAGGTTTTAGGACTTGCGCATGATGTCAATGTAATGTGTGCCGCATCTTCACAACGTATGGACACATGTAATGTGACATTATCACAAGAGAGCACGCTTTACTTCTGTCTACACACCGAAAACATGTTACTTCTATACTACTACGCCTGTGGCGTCATAGGTGTTGTTTTGTCTAACCCGTGCGTTTGATTAACTATCTCCGTTTCAATATTTGCTCCAGCAAAAACCGAATATGTCAGTGGTCTTTATTCACATTTAATCAGGTCTGATCTGATGTGATACTCTGCAAATGCATGCCTTAAGGCAGAGAGGAGGGCGGGTCCACGGATGTAAATTCCTGTTCGTTTTAGGGGATATAAACTGTCCCCTCCAGGTCTGCTGCTACAATCACCCAGGGGTACCTATTCAGACAAACACCTATCAATTACCTGAAGAGACATCAAACAAATTCTAATAGCTGGGTGGAAGCCATGTATGAGGGAAAATTATGTGTGGTCTGCAGCATGGAGGTTGATCAGCATGAAACTCCCCCAGGATGTGATTGCATTGCCATGGAAACGATATGGCCAGTTGATATTTTTAACACTTGGGGTCTTTCATTGATTCCTACACAGCAGCTGGGATTAAAGTTTGATTCTGTTGTAAAAGATACAGGGGCCATGCTGTGTCAGTGGTTAGCAAACCAAATGTTAGCATTCTGTATTTTCATGTCGTTTTTCTTTCCCGATGAGAAACAGGTTTTGACTTATTATAGCATCGCGCAGAATTCACACAGATCTGTGCAAATAATTTCCTTTTCCTTCTCACATTTCTAAAAGCTAATTTAACTTCCTCTGTGCAGACAAAGCTGGGACATTAGTGACATTTTAGAGGCTGAGCTGCTGATCGGTTGTATGTAGCCTATAGAATATCCGGATTACACAGCATAAAACTGTTGGGATTTACATTACATATATCTATTATTTCCATAAATGTGCTTAGCCAGACTCTATCGGACATAAAATCCATAAAACCATACAAAGATTGTACAAATTGTCACTGCACTTTGCATGCAAAGAATGAATAGTAATACCACATGTTCTTGAGGTTTTCCACAAACAGTAGCAAAAGAAAAAACTATGTTAGGGAGGTAGTAAATTAACTAATGAATAAACGCTACAGTCTTCCAGGCCAGATCAGAGTCTTTCATATCATGGCATGATCATTGCCTCATTAGCGAATTGGACAAAATAAGCTCTGACGTGACGTGCTTTCTCAGGTCATGTGCAGGCATCAGCTTAAGAGGTCTAAATTGAGCGTTAGAGAGAAGTGAAAGATGTGAAGAACAGAAGAGAGTGTGAACAAGATGTGCAGCAAGAAAAACACCTTCTTTGTGATAGAACTTACCACGTATAAATTAGCAGCCGGGAAATATCGCTTTCTTTTCACAGGAGCGGCGCTCAAAGCTGTTAGTAGGCACTACTGCACTCGAGGTCTGATGTGCACCCACAGTTGCACTTTCATCAGCACCATCCCTGATGTCCTAAATGTGTTCATTTGTCACTGTTGATAACATAAGTATATTGATGTTCTTAATATAACTGAACTTTCAATTTCTCAGATCTATTTAGCAAAGTTTGCATGCGTTTTATACTTCCAGTTACTACATTAATAAGCAAGTTAGCTGTGCCAAATATTACTTTGGGAAAAGTAATATTCTCAATTCTGTTTATCCAACACTTTCAATTTCCAATGTTTACACGTTTACAATAACCATTATCCATTACTTTTAAATAACCGTTAGTAGTTTTTTCAACCTTTTATTTAATGGTTTATTTATGCTGACATAAGGTGTCATTCTGTTGTATTTTCATGTAAACCTGGTAATTATTCTGAAGGTTTGAGGATTTAGGAAACATATAAAGCACAATAAGTTCTGACATGTGAGCTAAAGATGAAATATTTAAGATTCTGTACATCAAATTGAAGCAAGAGGCATTGACCATGATGACTCCTTTGTAGAACAGGTCAGATTTCCTTGAGTTGTTTTCTTCCACTGAAGCAGCGTTCAGATGACACCAAGGTGGATTTGATTGACTCATTGGTGGCTTGTTCAAGTAGATCAACTTGTATCTTTTGTCTATAAGCATGGCTGTATCTCAAGTTTCCAGCAGAACACTGCATTTTAAGTGCCATTGTGATAGTGGGAAACATGACATCAGAACTCAGCGAAAGTGTCAGATTGTTATTTTAAGCAGAGAGGGGTTCTCTTTGCATCAAAATATGGCTAAACTGAAGGTTTCTATGGCGGCAGTGCATGGCACTTTGCTCGGTGGAAACTGGATCAGTTGAATCCAAAGCACGATCAGGCAGAACAAAAGTGAACACGCCATTAGAAGATCGATACATCAAGCTTTGTTAGCCGAGACAGAAAAGCAACTTCAACACAGACACCAAATTTGCTAAATAAAGAAGGCAAGACTCCAAACAGGAAAAGTCATGTCAGAAGAAGGCTTTCTACAGATGTCTCAGAGGATGAGCTGTCAGGAGAGAAAACAAGGCCAAATACTTGTGGTGGGCCAAGACATAACTTCCACAGTCACCTGAACTCAACCCCTCTGAACATTTATGGAAACACTTCAAAACTGAGAAAGTAAAGTATTCCTGACATGACAAGAAGCTAAGTCTAAGATGAAATGAATGTATCTTTGTCATGTGTTAAATGGAAATAGTTAAACTGATATTTTGCAATAAAAAAATTTTAATAAAGAAATGTGTATCTCTCCATGTCAGATCGAATCATTACTGACAAAGCAGTTTACAAGATATTTAGCTTCAAAAGTCCAAATGCAGAATCTCTTAACTCTGGAATTAATAATCTGGAGATAAATTGTGGGTCTTTTTAAGACTCTTTAATGGCCCATGAATACATGCACAATATTAAGGTTCTGCTTTTAGAAATGCTTATGGGTTGTGAAGTCTTCCTAAACTAGTCTGAAAGACAGTCAAGCTTTTAAAACCAGATTATCCTCTACCACATTCCTTGTGAGGTCATTCCAAATATTTGGTTTAACGATGCTTAATGCTCACATGCTCGACAAAAAAGAAATTTGGATTCAAGTAGTTTATAATAATGCTTGTAATCTCTGTGTAATCTGTTGTATTATTTGCCTTTTCTGTCAAACATCTTTTGGAAACTTAATGGATAAAGTCATGGTTCTGTAGTTAAATATGTACCAAATCTTTTCATTTTAAATTCTTCCAAAGAAGCTCAACACTGGGTTTTAAGTCAAGATGACACCTTGATAATCTGGTACTGTACAATAATACATTGCGATAATTTATGAGTTTAGTTTTAATTATATGATATCCCTAAAACAGATAAAATGCCTAACATTTTACTCCCTCATTAACTACTCTAACATGATGTCTCCCTGATACCCAACAGAGTGGCTAATTAAACTGGGACACTTGTCTACACACATCAACAGGCTGGAGTCAGTTTCACACTGTATTTAAAAAACGCATTACATATCAGACAATCTGGTTTTAGCCACCATGAAGACTTCTTTTTAAGCAACACTGCCCTCTTGTGTCTTATTAAATCTTGTTCCCATTTCATTACATACTACAGTCAATATAACCTGTGGCCTGACAGAACAGGAAAGTTGATTATGTGGTATGAAATCAGAATAAACCCATAATAAACAAGCTGTTATGGTGACAAATAATTGACAAAGTTAATTTTCAATAATTAAAAAAGTCGGTTTTGTGCTCATTACAGTAACACTTGATTGTTCACTGTGGGTGATGTTCATAAATTCACTAAAGAATCCAATTTTCTTGCAAGCAATGGTAAAATCTTCACATCTCTTAGCAAACTAAAAATAATACATTTCATAACACCACATGTTATAGACATATGTATTTATTGTAAACTTTTGGAAAGGCAGGGCTGAATCTATACATAACGTAAACCTTGTGGCAAGAAGTTTAATTCTTACGAAAATTAACATCTGGGGCCGCATAACCACATCTTTTGCAACCAGGAGAACTGATTGGGTTACAACAATGGCCAAATGACCCAACTCTCCTCTTTTCATAACGCACATCAGGAAACTTGGAGAATACAACCCTGGATTATGGGGGCCAGCAAGCAATGTGGAGAAGTTTGTGTAGTAATGTTTTTTTTACAGCAAGACTTAAAACACTGGAATGCGGTCAGAAATAAGGAAGCATGCAAACACAAAATGTATGCAATGACTGTACTATGTAGCACATGCACGCATGAAATGTAAAGTGAGCAGCATAGGAAGACATGAGAGAGAGCAGCAGACACTTCGCTCAACACATTTACATCCACTGGAATAACACTGACCAGATCAGATGAAGACATAAAAAATAAAAATAAAAATAAAAATGTGCGTGCAGGTATTTGCCCATGAAACAAATCACATTTTTCTGTCAGGTGAATGATCAAAGCAAATGTTTGTGCAATTTCATGAGGATGCTGTTAAACGTATATCTCTGAAATCAGTGTTTTAAAGGTGCAAAAATGTCATGTTTAATTTTTTTTTTTTTTTTTTTTTTTTAAATCTTAATCTTATCCACAGAATGTGAGGCAATAACAGCATGGATATTATGTCAAAGATATTTAGGAATTGTGTTGCACAGATGTTAAGTGAGGTTAGCATGCCAACTAGCAAGCCCTGTGCCATCTTACAATACCACCCCATACCTCAAGAGGCAATAGAGGGCCCAGACTGCCCTCAGTTCAACAGGAGGGGCAGATGACGCAACGATTGGTGATACTTCTGGCAACATAGAAGAGTTAACACTGATGCTGTTGCTGGAGACATCTGTAAAGGAATAAAGCTTAATGATGTTTCTTCTCGACTGGTGGGTAATCAGCAGTTAATGCTAACCGTGACTAATTGTAGTAGTTAGAACAGCTGTATGTGACTCGGTTAGCTCTTCATCTAGCCATCCAACAAAGCAACTTTAAACCAGGCGTACTGACCGTGTTTGGAAGATTTAAAGCAAATCTTTTGTGCAGCTAATAACAATGGAAACTGTACCCAAAACATTCCGAATGGCATCAAGATATGGTTTTGCTGTGTCTGTTTTCTTGTTACTAGGGTCTTGCTGAAAATAGAAATAAGTAAGTTATAACGACAACCATAGGCTTTGTAATGATTTTAACAGATCAATACTGGGTCAATACATTCTAACTTTCTAATCATTGATAACAGAAAAAGCTATCCATCAATGACAAGTTAAGAATACATCAATTTGACCAAACTGATGAAACTTTGAGAATCAGTGTCATACTGAAATCTGTGACCTGTCCTGATATTTTTTACTTTCACTTATGTCTAAATATAACCAACACCGTCAGTCAGTGAATCTCGTGTCACAGTTTTGAGTGTAAAATCGAACTGAAGGCAGACTGCCTTGACATTATAGTGACTCACTATTGCCCCCTACTGTACAAAGTGATATTAAACGATGGCATTTAATTCTTACAAATTACACCTTTAAATGTGAATCAGGTATGTCCCTTTAGACACAAAAAAAACAAATGTACTTTATGTTATATACAGTATTTACACATTGTTCAAAAGAATCCATTCTAATTCATACCTCATACATTACAAACCCTTATACTGTTTGTGACACCAAGTTGATCATCATATCAATCAGCAAGCAACCAAAAAAATAGCTATGTGTAACTAACTACAACTCACCAGCAGCTTATCCATATTTTTCATATAAATATAAATATCTTATCTTTACTTTGCAAATACTTGCAGATCACAGCCTAAGCAAATTAGCAATTTGGTACAAAATTAAATAATTGTCTCTTTAATTCCCAAGAAGAGAAACAGTGGAATGAAAATGCAAAGACAGAAGGTTTGCTGAAGTAAATTTGCACACAGTTTTACCCCCAAAACAAAATGCACTGTTTAAGAGGGGCTCTTTAAACTACAGAATCATGACAGGTTTGAAATGAAAGTTTCATTTTCTATATGCAAATGGAAACTAATGTTTTGACTGGTCACAATGGCTCTATTATGTACCATGCGTAATGATGTGCTCGTGGATCACCGTGTTTTGAGCAGCACTCTGTACATGGCGAAGCCCAACACTGCAAATACTGTGGCCCCAACACTCGCTCTCAGCCAGAAGGTCGAGCTCTTCAGGTCTGCTTGGCTTACGTGCCTGTTAAACAGAGAGAAGCAGGCCCAAGTATAAATACTGAGACAGAGTGAACGGAAGGATGGTGAAAATGTAAGAGAGGAAAACAGAGACTACAAATAAAATGATGAGGGAAAGACAGATTTCTGCTTCATAAATTACTCTTACTGGGACAAAAGTGACTGAAAGACTGCACAATCAAATGAAACATAACTAAAATATTTCTCGTCTACTCGTATCTCTCAAGTTTAAAATCAAAGTGACGAATGGAAGTGTCAGTAGGGACATTAGGTACAAAGAACGATCATGTGAAAATAAATAACATCAAGAAAATATGGCTGAACAAATGACGGAGTGGGAAGGCAGCCTTAAAATATGAAGATGCTGAAGCAAAAGTCATCCAGACAGATGAGGGACACGAGACAGCAGGGCCAGAAATGAGGTACGACAACTCTGTTAAATGTGATGGCGGGGGCACAGTGATTTACATGACACCAGGGAAGCTGATACCAACTGACGGACAAAGGAACTGAAATCAAACATTGAGAAAGCTGCTTAGTCTTTATACATTAATATCAAGATTAAGATAACTGAAAGAGAAAGCTGGAAGAAAACAAAGATAGCCTAAAAGGGCTTTTGAGGGGCAAATCCAACATGAAACAACCAAGGAGAAGGGCACTAAGAGGAAAAAAGTTAAAAACAAAACAAAGACGCACTTCAACACTGGGTCACAACAAAAGCTGTAGAGAGATGGTACCTAAATAACAGTAAAACAAATCTGAGGCAGAAACCCTGCAAACATTAAGTCTCTAAACATATTTGGATATCAAAATCAGCAGCAACACTGAAAATTCAATTCATAACCAATTTAAAGTCACTAATATTAATCTAATCTCTAGTTTCATCTGTTTTGTTTTTTTACTGTACATTTGTGGAGAGTGGTGAGTTAATGTTTCCCACATCTGCATGCAGTAAAGTATTTGCTGGGGAAAGTCACTTCTACAGGGTGGGAGTTGATACAGCTGTGCTGAGTCATTACACGGACCAATGCCACAAAAGGAAACATCTTAATAAAGAATGGAAGTATGAAAAAAAGAAAGAACTGGAAGACAACAAGGAGCACAAGCTGTGATGATGGTAACATTTCAGAGAGATAAAAGAGAAGTTTGCAAGAGACCTTCTGAGTACGACAGCGTAGAGTTTGGCCCTGACCGTCTGCAGCAGCTCAGAGTTGAGGAAGTTCTGACACAAGCAGAATGTGCACCTGTTACAAGTGCACATGCAACGCAGCCGGGCGTGGCTGAGGAAAGACACACACAACAGCACACAGTAGGATTTACAGGCACACAGGAGCAAATGGGACACGCACGCAAGATACAAACGGGGAAAGGAGGGGGAAAAAAAGTTAAAGAGTTGAAAGAGGCTGCCACCTTCAACACAGTCCAATGTGGCTCAACACGAGAGCCAGGTGGATAAAGAAAAACTGAAAAGTTTCTCCTGTGAGATACATTCAAGGAAACAATGGAATCCAGCACACTAATGTCTTAAATATAATTTCAACTTTTAGACCACAAGAGAAGGACAAGAAAGATAACAACTGAGAAAGAATGTTTTTGCAATGTGAATAAACTTCTTTTAAGGACTGCTTTTAAAACGTGTAGAACCCCCCAAAAAGAGGATGCTGGATTACTATGGCGACAGTAAAATCAATAAGATTATTTGAATGCAATTGTCAATTGATTGCAAAATTAACATTTCGACTTTATAACATTTTTGAATGTTTGGATCAGTAAAACCAAAACATGTCCAGATTAAATGTTTAAATCCCAGAATATGTGGATTGGTAGATTAAAATCTCCCTGCAATTATGTAACTGCATGATGTGCATGGAGATGATTTGTGATGACAGTGAACTACAGGCTGACAGACTGCAGGAGTGTGCCCCTCTGGGAGAGATCGACATTACAGCCCAGCAGGGAACCCATGTATCCGCAGCGTAAAACAATGTGGCATCAGATTAAAAGCAACATGTCAAATCAAAAGCATGATATCAAATACCAACACTTGCAGAGAGTGTGAGCAGGTTTACCCTGAGACACGGATATTACAAAGAGCACAGCTTTGTATAAACTGTTTTTCAAATGAATCCTGTGTAAAAGAGAGAACAGATCACAGACTAACAGGTGAGGCAAGTACTTTTATCTAAATACTGACTGAAAAAAAGAGTCTCCTATACAATTCCACCAGATTAATTTCTGCAGTTGGGATGTAATTGGCAGGAAATCGTCCTGGGGTGCAGGTAATACAATTATAACGTTAGATAAAAAACAAAAACGAATTTGCTACCAAATAGCAAATTAGGATTCAATGACTGAGTGACTTCATCACCTCAGGTCCCTGCAGCAACCAAGAAAAAAAAAATTACTTTGTTCAGATCCATCGCTGAGGATTTACCAGACTAATTGGTTTCTTCAATTTCCTATAGATGAGGGAATATATACAAAACTATAAATTGTGTACAAATGTCTCCAAGCAAAACATTTTCCTTTGGTGGGAGAGAGTTTTACCAGACCATCGTATCTTTACATAAAAGTTATTCATCGTAGGTTTAGTAACAATAAAGTGATTATAAAGCCAGGTTAGCTTTAAATATCCTGCTACATCTTTGGAACATTTTCAACCAGGAAGTTGTGCCTCATTAGTACAAATATGATAAACAGAAATGCACACAAGTCCTATTTGAATGCAATTTTAATTTGGTCAATAAATAAGAATGTTCAGTCTACATGAATCTCAGAACTGCGAAATTGCAGTTGTGGTTTACTTTCATTAAGAAACAGACAACATCCTCACGAGAGAGATTTCAATTTCAGCTCCAAATACTCATTTCTGGGATTAATTAAAATGATTTATAATCAATAAACATAAATGTGAAATATGCATAATACAACTGTAATATATTTAGATGAATGTTGCTCATGAAATGTCTGTATACTTACGGGTACATGGCCATAGTGGCAAGTTTGGTGTAGATGTCTCTGCTGGGCGCTGCTGCTGTGCTACTGGTGAAAGACTGAGGAGGCGGCATCTTGTGCCTCCTGCAGAACTCCAGAGGACTGCAGCCGTACATCTGTTTGATCTCTGGCAGGTCTGACTTGGCTGCAATCATCATGCATGGTGTCTTGCTGTCCATGAAGTATTGCTGAGGGACAAGTAGGAGATGAATGATCCCGATTGAGACATTTTTTAAAGTGGACAAACATTTGTCTTTAATATAACCTGAACAAAGGACACAGTCTTACCTTGAAGACTTTGGCGCAGTATTCAAAGGAGTAAGGGTTGCTGACATCGTAGACCAGGCAGACAATGTCGCAGGCCAGATCAGCATCAGACAGGTAGTCGAAGTCAGGGAATACTTCATGAAGCTGGAGAGGAGGTCCAATCATCCATTATTGGAGAAAAACCCTTCTCTGAGTTTCAACCTTAGTTCCGTGTATGAGTCAGAGGTGTGGCGCACCCCTAATGTTTACAGTAATTGTTACTGTTTCCTGTATTTCTGCGGCCCACAGTCATCCACTGACATATTCTGACATTAAAAGATGGTGGAGGAACTGCAGCAAGAGTGTGGCTGGCTTTTGTCTCTCCACTTTTGAGAGCATTGCTATTTTGACTTACTATATGACAAACGCACACAGACAATACAATGTGAATCACTGCACATTTTCACAACATGTCAGAGAAATAAGTCAGATTCTACCATTGAATGTATTCAACAAAGAAGTACACCAGCAGTCCCAATATAAGAATCAGTGATGAAAACCTAAGTGCTGAGTACTACACAACTGACAATAAAGACTGAACCACGCTGAGAAAATAACCACATTGTTTGTGCTAGTGCAGTGATTCACTGTGGATGCCAGAACAGAGGGAGTTTCTGTGTGCAAGTTATCTTTAAATGTTCTTTAACCAGTGTCAACACAAAATCAGTGCAGTTAAAGTTAATGTTGAGTTGGTGCTTTTGTCAAGCAAGCGGAGATGCTTACTTGATAAAAGCATTAGGTAAACATAAGAAGCTTAAATGAAGAGCAGTGTAAGCACAGCCAACCTCAGGCTGGGCCGGCCTTCATGGTATAAATGACAACGCCTCACACAATGCATAGTGGTACATATACTAAAGTCAGGGGCATTCGTATTTGGACAGTTGCATGTTTCTTTGGACTGGACTTCAGCACATTCAATTTAAAATCAAATAATGGTTACTTGGTTAAAATACAAAGTCTGAGCTTTACTTGCAGAAGTTTTACATCAGTACTGAGAGAACTGTGTGGATGATGTAGCCCTTTTAATTGCAAGGTCAAATCTTATAACATATGTTTATATATATTATTAAAATTGTTACTTTAATTATCTATCGGAATTTTTTTAAAACAGAAGTCAGAAAAAAAAAATGTAAAAAAGCAAATCATTCAAGTTAGTTATATCTTTGATACTCACAAGAAGGTATTTCTCCTGGCCGTAAACATAAGTTGTACTGATGGCATAGTAGGATCTGTGTTCCTCTTTGATAGTTTTTTGCCGCTGAGAAGATAAAAGGAGAAGATTTTGTAAATCACATCATGATGCGAGTTTAATTGTGATTGAGCAATGGAAAAATTCAAAACAAAATTTATAGGCCATTCTAAGTACACGGTCAAAAGTGAATGGTGCAAGTGCCTTTAAGGAGTGTCCAAATCCACTTTTGCGAGTTTAACGGCAGATAATCCAAGTGCAAAATAAGGAGCATGGTTCAAGAGGGTTGAACTTAGTGTCCTAATTAATCAGAGTTCTGTTTTAGACGTAACGTGAAATAAACCAATCAGCTTGACATCTCCATTCCCTTGAACATCCAGGTGTGCCTTGGTGAATTGGTGAAGTAGTAGGAAAGAAGGCCCCTCTGCAGAAGAAACAGGTCTGCTTGTGAGCAGATTGAGCACACTTTCACATTGTAAATGTTTGTATTTTCAATGTATTGCACGTTTGGTGCTGCTGCATGTTCCTGCAGAGTGTAAGCGCATTGTGCTCCCTGCCTATGTAGATGAATATTGTATCGTAATAATGCACCCTCAGAATAAATACTGGGACCATTGACTTAAGACCAGGTTTTGGTTGATCAGTCATGCAATAGTTTTCTGCTGCCTTAAGATAATGCACCAACAATACGCCACCCAACGCATCCATAGGCGCTCAGACAGGTGCAGCAACATTTGTTACGGAAACAATGTGGACGCTGGGAGGTAAATAACAACTGCGTCAGTCTGAAACTAGCAAAAACACATGCATCGCGGTTGGCACTGGTCTGTGACGGGTGTAAGATAAAGCCCTACAAGTACAATACTGCTGAAGGACAGTACCGAACTTCACTGGTGTTCATTTCTGCTTACAATGAGGTTTTTGCCCAGGAAGGCTTGGAGGAACCCGCTCTTGCCACTGCCAATGTCTCCAAAGACATTACAGCGGAAGACGCTGCGCTGGGTCTGCTTCTTCTGCAGGTCAATCTTCTTATCCCTGGTCACTGCAGGGGGGGGGGAGGAACCACACACAGGTATCAGAGGATCAGTTTACGCTGTGGCTGTAAACAACACATGCCTGCCATCAGTAAACCACAACATGCAACTGTCCAACAGGTAATGTGTGGATTAACTGATGGGATTACTGATTGCACAACTGTTGAGTAACATAGTTCAATAAAGCAATTTCTACAAAACAATGAGCTTATCAAACTGAATAATAGCAATAAGGCTCCAACATTTCATTGTACAACTGTATCATAACTACATCATATAATAAAAAAGCACTAAAGTCTGACTTTTATCCATATGAACATTACTGTGATCTACAACTCATGATTTATATATTATTTTGAATTAATTCGTGACAAATGTATATGTTAAAATGAAAAGTAAAATGGGATAATTCACCTGTAATCCCTGATGCATGAGACTCCTGCTCAGCGATTATTGAGTAACCAAGGTAGCCTAAATACTCCAGACATCGTTGGACATCCAGATAAGTTGTTAACCTGAAGAAAGAACGGGTGGATGGTAAAACACCTAAACTAAACGGGGTCATTCATTGAACATAAACACCAATGTAACAAAGATGACATATTATTTTACATGCAATCAAAGAGAGAAAGGCAGTAATTGCTTAAATAAATCTTAAAAAAATAAATCAATCTGATTTAGAACAAGTCAATCAAATACATAAACTACACTTGGAATCAGACCAATAGTGTATAGTACTTGACAATTTTTGATACTTTTTAATTTACCCAACATGTATTTATGCTTAATACGCAACACTAGTTCATGAGTTTTTGTTTGAAAATAATAAATAAGTTCATCAGGTGACATCACACAAAGCATCTCTTTAGATACAACCACAAGAGGGCTCCAAAGGCAGAAATCATCTAACTCTACATGTAGGTGCTTTAATTTGATGCAAACTTACGTCCACTGTGAGAGATACCCCTGGTAGGTGATCCAGCCCTGCTCATTAGTGCAAACTGTGTTATTGACATCTGGGCCCCAGGGCATGTAGGGGAACACATCAAACAAGTCTCTCAGCTCCTCTGGCGACAAGGCACAGTCACGGTCCTGACGGACACAAAGGTGGGTTGGCGTTGTACAGAAAGGAATCGCTTTCAGGGGGATTTAGGAGATCAATGTAAACTGAAAGAGCTGCTCTAGTTCATTCGATTTTAGAAAATTCTGCCTTGTCTTTTCTACCTGACACAACAAACAATGATGCACTGGAGCACACTTTCAGTTTGGAGACTAATCACGATGACAGGAAGCGGATCTTGGCACAAGCCGTCACTTTCACTCTGACACTTCTAACACTTCTAACACACTTCTAACACTTCACACTTCTAACCTCAGCTAATGCTTATGTCAATCTGTCCTCAGCGCAAGATGTTAAATAACACCTCAGCAGGGGGTCACCGTCAGCTGTGGGAGTGTATTTTGGTTTTCTACAGCACTGGACACTGAGCAGATTTTGGTAGGTGTCTCTTCAGAGAACAAGCCAAAGTAAATACAGAAGCAGGCATGCAGGTTGTACCTTGTCATGTTTGTCAAATATGCTCTGGAGGAAGAGGTAGGCATTGTGGTTGAGCTCAGTTGTGCAGTCTGGAGGAATCTTCAACCTATAGGAGAGTGAAATATCACAAAGGGCAGTTATATTTACACACGAGATAAACAAACTGCTCAACAAGGATAAATAGGCAAATATTAGAGTTGACTTGCAAAAGTGGGAAGGAATTAAGTAGTTTTCAGTAGATATTCAAGAATTAATCCTATAGCATTATGTCAAGTAATATTATCACAATGTACAAAGGCAATATCACTCAAATATAGCAACAAAATAATAGTTTTGCAATCCATCTGAATGGTAATATTCTGAGGAGCAAAAGCAGAGGTGATTATTGAGAAAGGTGACCTCGTTGCACGCAGGAACAAGCTGGTATTTGTTTGGATGTCAGAGAAACTCACGAGGGGAAAAGATAGTCCTGATTTAACTCCAGGTCGTCGTCATATCCGAACCTCCTCAGCACGGTCCAGGTTGTTTCATGGCGACCTCGCTGAATGAACAACGTGTGCAGGAACAAGAAGCCTGGAGAGAGAGACAACAGAAATATCAAATCAAGCACAGTCAGCAAAAAGCTGACAGAGGTTTGTGTTCACCTAAAAGTGAAGAGGACAGTCCATTCATCCCCACCTTTCAAAGTGAGGCCGTTGTCACACACTCCATCAGTCAAATTCTTCCTCACCACATTTTTGACATCCTCCAACGCTTGAGGCTCTAGTGGGGTGTTGAAGCACGTCCGCTGTGAGCAGTCAAGACAAAAACAACTGTTGTCAAAACTGGCAATAAGGTCACTGTTCACAAGAAAGCAAATGGATTCCCACCAAAATCAACACATTTTCCTTTTTTGTTTTGACAACAAGCAGCAGTTGATTTACCTGGAAGAAGTTGAGCTCATTGTCATTGAGGATTCCATCATTGTCGAGGTCCGACACTTTGAAGATGCGAGTCAGAGCTTTCACACAAAGTGACTTGATCTGGAAATCAAGGAGAAAAATGCACAGTTAATTCAACAAAAAGCTTTAATAAATCCCATTCTGCTAAAACGTCTTAAACCTCAGTGGCATATTCAGTTTTAATACAGATTTGTGGGCTTATAACAGATGATACTTTTATATATAGCATTACATATTATTCATCTCAAATACAAATCTGTACCGATTTAAAAAAAAAAAAAAAAAAGAAGGCTTGATGCAAAACCAGCTGTGAGTCACTGGATAACACAAACAGTGATGCAGTTTGTTTTTGCTCTTACATCTTTTTTTTCTGGACAGTAGAGGGGACCTGTAGGGTGGAGAACTGCCTTTTGGGCGTAGTAGAACAGCTCAGAGATGTTCTTCAAGTTCTTTGCTGAACACTGTAAATAACAAGACAAGGAAAAAAGGAAAATTTTTACACAAGTATGCTGGTTTCTTTTCAAAACAGCCGTGCAGCTCTGTAACTTGTTGCATAAAGTTTATAATATAAAAACCTTGATTATTTTTCAACCCTGTGAAAATACAGTGCAGCGCTGCTTCAACTGTACTATGCTTTGGAGTTTGGCTTTGTAACTAAATCATTGACACTCATCAAAGCATCTATCGACCACCAGACTACCACTGAAAACCTTGTTCGCAGTAACGTTTGTTTACTCTGCAGGGCCAACCAATCAGTGACCAGTGTTTGAGTTCAAATGCGATGACGTTGAAGTAAAGATTTTCTAAATGTAGTTGCAGGTTTAGTTTAGTCTTGGCATGTGTTGGTCAATGGTGGTTGGTTAAAAGCTGCTCCAAAAGCTTCAAAATTAACCTGAGGTCTACACCCAGTAGGATGCAACGACTGAAAATAATTTACTATGGAGAGTACCACGACCTAAATAATGACACGATGGATTTGGGTCTGGTGACACCCGGCTAATTCAAAACACAAATGATCAAAAATGAGGTTAAGCACCACAAGGTTTAAAAGTTGATGGCAACAAATTCTTAAATCATGCGTCATTAATCATCAGCAGAAGAAGGAGGCGCAACAAAACGATGTCATCAAAAGAGTAACAGTCACACATTAAACAGCCGAAAAGTGATGAAAAGTGATGGAAATGTGACATTTCTGTCAGGTTTCTTCAGCTGTTTTTGTACATATAACTGGAAACGATTCTAAAGATTTTTTAAATGATTGTGATCAACTCAAATAATCACGATCAAGTAATGTAATAATTGTAAAAGGTCTACATAAGTTAATAAAAACAGAACACAATTACAATCGACTTTCATCACTGTAAATACTGTATGTAGTACACGTGGAAAGAAAATGATCCATTATGCAGAGGACAGCAATTTTCAGGTATAATAAAATGGGAAGCTAAAGCAACACTAGAGAAGAAAAAAATTGGCAAGTTAGGTTAATGCGTACAAACAAAACAACAATCAATAAAGTTATTTATAGGCTGTAGATCTTCAAGGTTTAGGAATTTAAAATTACATCAACCAATCACAGTGTAAGGGGCCATTTCTCATCTGTAGTCATTTTGTTTCTATTTTTTTCATCAACATAGAAAGGAAGTTAACCTCAATAAACAAGCAATGCTCTTCTTCTTAGTTCCTGCCAAATTGATAGCTTCTACGCAACAGTTATTGTTGAACAGCTGTTGTGGGTCTTCCCCTATTTATGCTCCGTTTGTGAGTAGAAGATAGAGGAAGATATTGATTTCCATTTGTGCTTGTCCCTTTCGCCCTATTATTTACTGCTTATCACCTCTGTGTCTGTCTGCCGTCTGAGTCAATAGCATTGCTGCTGCATTAAACTCGAACATGTAAGTATTTATCAGACAAATCAAAAAGAGCTCAAATTACAATGTTTTGCTTTCTTACCTCAACACAAGTCTCTATCTCACTGTACTGGTTCATAATGGGCAGAATGGTCTCCATGCTGCTGTGTTCCACCAGGTCGGACTTGTTCCCCACAAGGATCAGAGGAACCCTGAACACACCAACAACACCAAACACACATTACATATAATGTAAATTCCACAGACAATGCTTCCAAGATATCTAATTCACAAGATTACACCTCTCTGTATGTGTTTTTGTATTTTTCTTTTCAGAAAAGCAGTGACTCATTTCACAGTGGCTGATTCTGTTCATTTGAAAAGCTGCACTTCCACTGCTGCTCGCTGCATACAGTAAAGCAATTGTGAGCGAGATCACCGTGTGACTACAGGTCACCACTCTAAACACGAGTAGAAAACTTCCCTGGTGGGCTTCTCACTACAGAAACCTGTCATTTGCAGACTAAACTGAAAATTATGTACCTTTTACTTCCCCCATATTTCGCAAATACAAAACTGAGCTGACAAAGAAAACTCTGGACTATTTTTGTATAAGTACACACCTGCTGTCCTTGTCTGTGTTCTCAGTGATGAGGGGGATCCAGTGACTTGTCACCTATTAAAACAAAGATAGAGGGAAAGGCCACAATTTTGAGAGACAACTCTGAATTTCTGAGTATAATACAGACACACATGTCATACTGTTTTACTGAAATACAAACAAATTATGGAAATGTTAGCAGAAGAGGGACCTCACCTTCTCTATGGAGTTCTTGTTGTTGACAGAGTAGATAATGCAAATCACATTTGCCTGTAGGAGGGACCAACACAGACACCCATTAGGCTTTTACCTGAACTCAAACACTTTCCCCTCAGAAATGTATCTATGTATAATGCACTGACTGACCTTGGAAATCTCCTGAAACAACTGCTCATCTGTCTGCTCTGCCTCTGTGGGTGGAAGAGAAGTGTGCTGAAGTAAAAAACAATGAGACTACCCATCTTTCTCAATTAACTAAGCAAAATAAAAGCACAAAGACAGCAAACAGTCATGTTCTTAAAGTACCCGAATAGTCCACAATGTGTGTGGGAACTCGCTCTGGTGTGACATCTGCAGGTATGGTGATTTCCTCAGCTCGGTAGGGAACCTGGAACAGACACAAGTGGTACATATACACAGACATGTTTACAGCTGACTTCAAGGCTTTAACAATACAGTCTAATGAATGGTGTTAAACTCAAGAGTTTGAATAGTGAAGGAACTGGGGAAAATTCAAAGTTCCACAAAGGCAGATATTCATAAAGAGTCTGACATAATAAGATTTATTCGTACCACATCTGGGAACTCCTCGCTGACCAGCGACATAATGAGAGACGTCTTCCCCACCTTGGCTGTGGAGGGAGGGAGAAACAGTTAAGGGATGTTGGTACAACTTCATTTACTTTGGCTTTGACGCATTACATTTAATGTGTTAGCGCCGGGTCAAATACATCATTTATTAATTCAACATGAAAACAATCATGCGTGAGCTCAACCACGTGACTGCGATAGAGATTTCACTTTATGGACATGAGAAAGCCCCAACGTGAATACGAATAACTTTCACCCTTTATCCTGCTACGTCAGAGACCTTCTGTGAACTACAAACTTTATTTCAAACTGTTCTTTTAAAAGCCAGAAAATATGAGGCAACAACCCCATGGATTGCTTCCTGTGCAGAAGACCCATACAGAAGGGTGGATTTGAGTACGCCTCCCCAAATGCTCCAATATTCTGAGTTCACAACCGATAAAATAAAATTAAAAATCCAATAGGCAGATGTCACATGATAAAGTGACGAGTGTTTCAAAAAGTAAGGATGCCCAATAATATCAGCTCGTCATCCGTGTCGGCAGACAAAGGCTTTAAAATGAAATATTGAAATCAAAGCAGAAGCAAATCTATGCTTCAATCATGCCTAAATTCTTGATGCCTGACTAACTACTCGACCAGATGTCCCCGAGCCTAGGGTGCACTTAAGGCCCTGGCGTGCAGCGTGACATAGTGTGCAACAGTTCAAGTTGCTATTTGCAGTGATTGGTCAGAGTCGGTGCCAAGAGGAGCCACATCATTCCTTCGACTCTACAGATTGAATTGTCTATTTTAAGAACAATCATCCCCGTCAGTGGAACAGAGAATTTTTTTTGCATAAATAAGTAGAAGATCTTATATCTTGCAAAACACTTATCAAAAATGCTTTAGCCGTGAATGTAAAATAGTATTTTGGCCATTTGTATGGTTTAGCTATAGTATAGGAGGCAGAGTGCAGTGCTTTTAACGTAGGGTGTAGGTCAATGTGGAACAAACAGTTTGCCATACCTTATTGGATCAATTTTAAATCTTTGTGAAACACGCAAGAGGTTAACTGAGGTTAGCTCATAAACGGGACAGAAAACATGTGCTGTTCTATAAAGCCAAAGCCAAATAGTGTCCTGATCAAGATGTGCCGCATTAACAGTCACATACCACTTAAAACAAAACCATTTCGGGGGTTAAACAAAACAAACAAAAAAAGGACGAGAGAGCCGAGATGAACACACAGACCCCATCATCACGAGGACATCAGCATCACCTGCCCAGCTGGTAGCATCGTTTCAACGAGACCATTAAAGGCTGACTCCGCAGACAACCTCAGGTCACTGTGGACATAGCTTTAACTCCATCAGATTTACTTACGCTCCCCCACTAATAATATCCTCACGTCCTTGCGCATCTTCCACAGCGTCGTCAACCGAGTAGGTAAAGCGTTTTGTGTGCAACATCTATGCTCCGGTCCGGATGAAGGGGCCGGCCGGACGGACGGACGGCCAGCCGGCTCTCCGCCGCGGCCTGGCTCCGCTTGCTAACGGCTTCGTTCACATTACAGCTCCGGGCTCGTTCAATACGGACGGCACACCGTTAGAGGTCTTTACAAACCATAAGATATCCAACGAGGTTGTTGTTGTTGTTGTTTTTGTATACTAAACTCTACCTGTCAGGGACAATCAGTCAGATGGTGCTGCTGCTGCTACAATGACCTGCTAGCTAATCACAGTAACTTGACTGCAAAGCGGCGTTAACGGGAGGTTTTTAGCATGCGTGCTCTCCGCCACGCCCCTTCGACTCGAAGATCGTATATTCAAAAGAAGGGTCACGTAAGAAATAGCCCATCAACTCATCCCACAAGTGAGGTCTTTAAATAGACGCAGAGATCTTACTGCATTAAAGTCTTTAGCGCCGTTGCTTGTCTAGTAAGAGAAGATTTCTGGTACTGGGAAAAGCTTGAGGAGTGAGACGTCTTTCTTTTTCTCCATCTTGGAATGATTGGATGGCCTTGTCAGCATGCGCCACCTACAGGCAAGAAAACTAACTGCAGCAACTACAACTGTGAGACACTCGGGTATGGTGTGGACATAACGACAACTTTAGGTAGCCTATATCCTTACTATTAAATTGTTAAAAGAGAAACTCTCTTGTCAGTGAGCCTGTAGCATATTTCTGTGCATAGTGTATGTATTAAACAAACATTTATGATGAAATGCATCGTGATTACAACATAAACGGAAATGATAAAGCTTTAAACATTAAGTAGCCTATAATCCAGGTGTTGCCTTTAGGTTCTTATCTTTGTCTATAATGTACTTTGCAGTTTCAAAACATTTGATGATAATTAAGTGACAACAAACTGATAAATGCTGATGTGTGGATTTGGAGTTGACGGTATAGCAGTTGTCCATTTGGCCTGGTTGCTGCTAATCCGCTCTGTCCCAATGACCTGGCTGTAATAATAAAGGATCCGACAGAAGCACATCTGCAATGCCTCATATAATCCCCAACTGTCATCTGACACAGTACACTGTATGTTTGTTACTGACGAGGAATATACATGATATATGCCCTTACAATTGGTAAACATTTAAGCAGGAATCAGCTATTTATTAAGTTTAGACAGCTACACAAAAACTGTAAAAAAAAAAAAAAAAACCTTATCTTTTGAAAATGTGCAAATAAAATAATCTACAAAAACTACAAAAATGCAAATTAACTGTAAAGTTTAAAGTCCTTATTGTTAATAAATAAAATATTGGGTTCCAGTAAATCCATAATATATTGCAAAAGATTGCTACTAGGAGTTGTCCTCCTGGCAATGATTACAAAAACAGTGTAATAAATTCAAGAGACACTGCTTCCAATATGCATGGATGTTCTGAAGTAGCAACATGTCAGCAGTGATTGTAACTTCTCCAAAGTGTCAAACAGGTGAACAGTATAGCCAATATGCAAAGTGGTGGAGTTGATCACTTGTCAGTGATGTCAGAAGTTTGCCATAAAAAAAAAGTGTGTTTGTTTCTTTTTTTTTGCCCCACTGACAAGCTCAGGAGCATCTTTGGGGAGCTTTCAGTCTGTTATGTCCCAAAAAAACCGATACTTTAGTCTTTTTGAAAATCAGCAGGTAAAACTGTTCCAGTCATTTTCCCCTTCTCAAGTTGGCTTCATCTATATCAAAGAGAGAAGGAGAGTGGGTAATGATAAGATCAGTGGCACATGTATTAATTTGTGTGTATGTAAGCACAGGACAACATTAGTTGCATTAAGGTGTAACAACAGTATCCTACTGGAGTAGTCCTCTGGTGTCATGGGTTGAGAGATGACCTTTCTGAAGGCCTCCATCCACTCCCTCTGTTCCTGCTGCGTTTCACACATGAACACAAAACACCTGCCCGGAATCTCCAGTGTGATCCCCCAGCACCACCGGCCTCCCCTCGTGCTCCGTCTGCTGCTCTCCGAAACAGAGTAGCCGTGGTTCTCTGTGCCTATAAAGACAGCACCCAGATCTGTAGCATCCTGCAATGTAAACAAGCAACAGAGGAGTATAACTGTAATTAAATATAAACTTTATATATTGTTTCATATCTGCATTTGATTTGATTTCTATCTAAAAAATTCAATTTGTTTGAATGATTAATCATTGTTTTTATCATTGAATTACATGTTTTTATGTTTTGTAATTATTTATTAATTCACACACACACTTCAGGCATAATGATATATCATTTGTTCATTACCAGAGGAGATTTGAAATATAGAAGCTTTCTGTTCATGGAGCACAGCATGAACCACCTCTTTTTGAATGGCTCCCTTTGCTGAAAATACACACATACACAAACACACACCAATCAAATTAGTTTGGCAGATAAACCAAAGGTAAATATATGCAATTCATAAATTCAGATAGCTGACAGACCGTCGGGCCAGTTTTCTCCATGTATCCCTCTGTCAGGCAACGTGTTGTTATCTGAGGTATTAACTGATGTGCACAGAAACACAGGAAACACTGTTAGCTGAACATCTGAGGAAGTTTAATACTTTAACAATCTTTAGTTGCAATCAAAACTATTCAATCCATCAGAGTTTGGAAGGATTTATACATCAAATATTTTGTCATGTTCTTGATTTGTTTGTTACATTTGGATGAATTGTGTTATATAATCAATTTAGCAGTATGCTTTTGTAAAACAGCCAGGTTATAACTAATCAACCTCCGTGCGATAGTGCTGTTTTTCAATCACTTGTTATGTAAGAGAAGCAAATGTTATGCTGGGAACTCTATGAATTTGCTTCAGCTGTGGATACAGATATGAACCCTGCCTTTGCAGGTGTTCAAGCTGAGTAGCAAAGATGACAAAGATAAAGGAGCTGTCTCCAAAGCTAAGATAATTTAATTTATTTTATTTTATTTTTTTATTATTTTTTTTTAAGTAGTTCATTTCATTAAAAAAGGCAATGTTTCAAAAAAAAAAAAAATAAATAAATTAAAAAGCGACGATTTCCAAGACACACTCATGTTACACCAGCAACCTGTTTAGGCAAGGATGACGGATCAAAATGTCCCTAAAGGGAGTCTGACATTTGAAAACAACAGCTGACAATCGTTCTTGTAACACTGAAGAAGACTTCCGGGAGGCACTGATGAAGGCAGGAACAAAAGTTTCACTATAGACTACAAGAAGAACACCAAACAAGGAAGGAGCACAAAGCACATACAAGTCCACTTGAAAAGGCAAGGAAAAAAATGGATATGCCTGCAGTTCCTGGAGTCTGTTTTATGGAGCGATGACACTGAACTGGAGCTGTTTGGACCAATTTATCAGTGGTATAAGAAGGGTAATGCCTATAAAAGAAGAAGACCGCCATCGAAATGTTTGAAAGTTTGGAGGTGGATCCCTCCTGTTTTTGAGTGTTTTTTGATGTGTTTTGCTGCTTGAAGATGAACGTGATGGCATCAGAGTGTAACTTGAAGCTTGGTATTGATTGAACTTACCAGCAAGGAAATCCTACATACATCCAGGTCAACCAAAACTTGGTTCAGGAAATGTTCCTGGAACATCCTTGTTGAGTGGCCATGCATCTCAATCTTCGGATTTGAACCCCATTGAAAATCTTTGATGGGGTTGAAAGAAAGCAGGGGCAGCTGGGAAACCAACAACATTATGTTTTCAAAAATCAGTCAAATATGCTCTATTGAACTTTCTTTGGCTGTTTCTCAGGACTTTACTTTTATTTACAACACTACATTTTCTTGCATGTTGAGAGGTTGAATAGTTTTGATTGCAACTGAATGTAGTTAATCTTAATGAATATTTGTCTCACATCAACGTCTTGAAGATTGGGATGTTTCTTCAGGAGGTATGCCAAGCGTGTCGCCCGAATAGAATTGAAAAAGGATACAATAACCTACATGGGGTCAGACATAGAGCGGAATATCAAAAGGACTAATCCATACAGTGAGATGATTTCATTAAAGTGTATCATTTCTATGTACAGTTTATACAGGGGTCACCTTCCAAACATGGACAGGGGTACAGTATAAAGGATTTATCTGTGAAGGTCTGCTGAGATTAGATTATATTGTTTTTCTCGCATTTTACATTAAGTGCAAGATTCAAAGGTAACGTGCGCTGATTTGATTTCTGTGCTACAGGTTTGCATGCTGCATATCCAGACATTTATCTGTTCAAAGTAGATATAGCAGGATAGCAGCTGCCCCCACCTGGCCATCCTCATGGTAAACAAACAGGTTCCTCGTGTTTTCATCCTCCCGGTAGGAGATCTGCAGACCGTGAGCGTGACCAATCTTCTCGGGCTGGAAAACTGCATTCAGATCCTTCATGCTGACAACAGCTTTGGGAACTTTGGACTTGGTTTTAAGGAGAGGATTTAGTAAAGATTTAATAAGATTAGAAACAAAGTTATTTTAAAGGCTGTAACCCAAGAATTCTCCTAAAACATAGTTAACGTTAATAGTTTGTACGTAAATAACTACTCACATCCTCTTTAATGAAGTATCTGAGGGTGAAGTCTTTCTTTGACAGCAAGAAGATCCTCTTCAGATACTGCTTGTTGTCTCTGCCCTTCTTCCACAGTGTTGAGTCAAACAGATCTGAGTTAGATACACCAAATGGTTCAAAGAGATTAGATGAAACATAACAGCTCATGGTCTGTGTGGAAAACAAATGCAGGATTCTGAATACTTTGCTGATGGGAAGATTGTTTTCTTCTTGGTTTAGTGGCAGGGTAATTACCTGAGCTATAAACCCTCTGAAAATAGATGTTTTCTCCTGTGAATTCCCTTCTTTCATACTTAGCACGGATCCACTGATCCTTAAGAACACTGAAAGCAAGTAAAAAACTCATTAACATTTTTTTATGGATAAAACACAAGAGTTAAAAGTAAATGGAAGCCACTGAAACCTCACTTTTTCCACATTTTGTTATGTTACAGCCTTATTCCAAAATGGATAAAATTAATTTTTTTCATCAAAATTATACACACAATACCCCATAATGACGAAGTGAAAAAAGTTTGTTTAAAATTTTTGCAAATCTATTAAAAATAAAGAAGGAAAATATAACATACATACTGCAAGGCTTTGCTCAATACTTTGTTGAAGCACCTAAGGCAGAAATTACAGCCTCAAGTCTTTTTGAGTATGATGCTACAAGCTTGGCACACCTATTTTTGGGCAGTTTCTCCCATTCTTCTTTGCAGGACCTCTCAAGCTCCATCAGGTTGGATGGAGAGCGTCGGTGCACAGCCATTTTCAGATCTCTCCAGAGTTGTTCAATCGGGTTGAAGTCTGGGCTCTGACTCATTTGTTATCTTGGCTGTGTGCTTAGGGTCATTGTCCTGTTGGAAGATGAACCTTCGCCCCAGTCTGAGGTCCAGAGCACTCTGGAGAAGGTTTTCATCAAGGATGTCTCTGTACATTGCCGCATTCATCTTTCCCTCGATCCTGACTAGTCTCCCAGTTCCTGCCGCTGAAAAACATCCCCACAGCATGATGCTGCCACCACCATGCTTCACTGTAGGGATGGTATTGGCCAGGTGATAAACGGTCCATGGTTTCCTCCAGAAGTGACGCTTGGCATTCAGGCCAAAGAGTTTAATCTTTGTTTCATCAAACAATTTTTTTTTCATGGTCTGAGAGTCCTTCAGGTGCCTTTTGGCAAACTCCAGGTGGGCTGTCATGTGCCTTTTACTGAGGAGTGGCTTCCGTCTGGCCACTCTACCATACAGGCCTGCTTGGTGGAGTGCTGCAGAGATGGTTGTCCTTCTGGAAGGTTCTCCTCTCTTCACAGAGCAACGTTGGAGCTCTGTCAGAGTGACCATTGGGTTCTTGGTCACCTCCCTGACTAAGGCCCTTCTCCCCTGATCGCTCAGTTTGGCTGGGCGGCCAACACCAGGAAAAGTCCTGGTGGTTCCAAACTTCTTCCATTTACGGATGATGGAGGCCACTGTGCTCATTGGGACCTTCAATGCTTCAATGTTTTTTCACGTTATCATTATGGGGTATTGTATGTTGAATTTTGGGGAATTTTTTTAAAATTTAATCCATTTTGGAATAAGGTTGTAACATAACAAAATGTGGAAAAAGTGAAACGCTGTGAATACTTTCCGAATGCACTGTATATACCAAAACCTTTCAGTGTGTACTGTTCCTCTTTCTATATTTGCAACATGACTTCTCCACTCCCATCCACTAAACAGACTATTTGTTGAATGTTCACTATCCACTTCCGTTGAGCTAATGAGGTGAGTGGGTGGCAAATGCGGTAACGGTCACTCACACACAGTCTTTTTGATGAGGCCGGTAGTAAAAGACAGGGACATGCTTCTCAAAAATGGCTTTGGCAACAACATTCCCCCTCTCCTGCATGAACTGAAACCCCAGAGTGGGAGATTTTAACAAGTGAGAACAAGACAATTAATACTCCACCAAACTAGACATGGTTACTCTGCAAAGTTATCCAAGACAGACCTCTGGTTATTATTAACATAATATATATCCAAACTTTAACATGACTAACAGATTCAAAATTCAAAAGTTTTATCAGTTGAATTATCAGACAATATGTTCTAAATGGAATAGAATAAGAAAAAAAAAGTATTAAGAAGGAAATTTGAAGATAAAAATCTAACTATATGTAATATGCATCTTGATATTGCCCTTATATTAGGTGAAAAGGTTCAAATATAACAACAAATGTTTTTACCTCAATGAATAATTAAATATTCCTCCATATAAAATGAATACAACCTACAAAAATTACCTCTACTAGTGAATCTTCCCAGAAATCCAGACGTATGGACTTCACTCTGCTGACAGCAGGCAGATTACGATGTATCCCTGAGCAGTTCAGGCACACAAAGATCCCAAGAGTGTAGGAGGCCCAGTCCGGCCCTGCAAGCAAAAAATAATCACATTGTTTATTTTTTAAGAAGGAACTAAATACATTACAAACTAGTTGTATTAGCCAAAGATATACGTCTAATATTATAAAGTAATAGTGCAAATAAGTACCTCTCTTCTCTGCAAATATAGAGTGGGTAAATTGAGAATTGACAATTAAGAATGAAATGAATTAAAGCTTCTTGTTTGTCTTTAAATGTACTTTCTCTTTCATGTCCTTTCAAACAGGCACACACTGTATTAACTGTCAGTGATGGCAACAAAGTGGTGGAAGGTAAAGGAGGAACAATGAGATCATATCACACATATACCTCTTCCCCTTATAAAGGTTTATTACAAAACATGGCTTAGATATAAAATATTATTTTGGACATGGTTTTGTTGACACAAAAAAACATCACATGGCTTTATAGTACAAGCTACTGTTTAACATGTATTGCACTTTAATAAAGAAAAACATTTCAGATATATAGGTCGTGGCAAAAAAAAAGTTAAGAAAAAGTCAAACGGTGCTAATATATTAATTGAAATACATAGATTTTGTTTGTTGAATGTGTTTTATTGTACTCACCAGGAGTTCCACAGTCAGCACACAAGTCATTACCCGGCTGTCGCACCAAACTCAGCAGGATTTTGTTATTTCTTTCCTGACAGGCCATAGATGAAGGTAGTTTGCTTCTGTCAAATCGACAGTCAAATCCCCAAAAAAAGCTTCCAGGTTTTAACTACATATTGATTCTACATATTGTATGTTACAAGAGCTGTGCTGTGCTGTAGCAGGTAAGAAACAGAATTCCTTCTGACTGGTTGGTGGCCCAGTATTTCCTCTTACCACAGCAGCATCATGAAGTTTATTGTTCAGCACACAACAGCGGTCCAGAAATAACAGAAAGGAAGTGAAACAAACATCACTGTTACAGGGTGATTGACTGACAGCATCAGGCTGATAGACTTAGCTCGTAGAAAACTGAGTTTGAATGGTGCGTTTGAGGTGATAGATTAAGAAATTTTATTTCCAGAATATTTGGCAAATAATTGAAATGAAAGGTAGAAATAACAAAGCATCTGTTTACATTTGGAAACTTTTTAGACACAGTATATTGATGCATTATTCTACTCTTTGCAACCTGTGACAGCTCCAGTGCTAAATCTAATTTATGGTTTGAATAAGTATGAGACGTATTAAAGGCTCTATGGCTACAGCACTTTGACAAATCCAATGTTTTCACTTGTTGTGCCCGATTAGAGGTCTTGTCATTAGGTATTTATTATGGCAAGACAAATTACACATTTACCAATTTAATAGTATAAATCTGTGACTCCCAGTAACTTTATCCAGCTTTTAAATGTGTGCGAGGGAGCAGGGCCTTTAAAAAAAAAAAAATTGTGATGAACACGGTCTCACTAGCTACAATCTGACAAGCATTTCAAACCCTGATCAAATGTTTCCTTTTCTAAAATGTTCTCCAAATTCTCTTCATCTGCTGAAAGGTGATCCAAATAGTCATAGCTTGAAACAGATGGAAAATTGATGGACCTATATTGCAGATCTATAGATTGTCCAGTATTAGCTGCCTTGTTTAAATTATGTTTTGCCCACCAGGCTGGTCATGTGACTGAAAACTTAAAATTTTCATAACACAAAATTAAAATAAGTCAGTCTTTTTTATATATAACTCTCTAACTTGCATTACATTAATCTAAAAACTATTTAGGTTGATTTCATACTGTCAACCAGTCTTTCATAAATGTCTTTGTGAAACTGATTTCAGGGTTGGCCTTTTACACTTTGGCTCACAGTGTGACCACAGTAACCATGAAAGAGAGGGAAATGATGCAGGAGGGGATTTTACAGGTAAAGTTAGCATCCCCCTCACCAGCTGAGAACAGACAGATCAATGATGAGAGGTGGTAATGGATCAACATCAGCTTTGAAGTCTGATTATCCAGTCTGGGACAATTGACAGGCTAATTAGTGAAACCTGCAACTTGTCATGAATCCTGTGAGGTTCTGGTCATTAGGTCTTCTTTTAAAAGGATAGCTGCTGACATCATGAAGAGCATTCTTGCTGTGCAATCACATAAGATTATTTTTTTCACTATGCAAAGAATTTTATGGTCTTTGGCCAACTGAATTGTTTGCATTTAGTTTACCTATCTGTTACCCTTGATACTGCTGATATCTCAGATAAATATTTGCTTTTTTTTTAAGACTTGTTCTTTACTTACATAGAAACATCTTTACACCTCATCCACCTCAATCTAAACGACAACTCTCCATCAACACAGAGCTGCAAAAGAAACTTGCAACGTGTTAAAAGTTGCTGTACCCCCCACAGCGTTCTTTCAACAGGATGTAAACCTACTTAAATTAAAACTGAGTTTTGCATCTTTACCAGATAATTTAAATATACTTGGTTGGACTGTAGGCTACATATTATACATATTAATATAAGATTGCTACAGATGTTGAAATATAACAATACTAGTCAATCCTGTCTTCTGCATTTGGTCACAGGTTCTGATGAGTGTGTACTTCCCCTGAGGTTAGGACGTAGCCTCTGCAGGCCATGTGAATACATCTCTAAGATTAGGTAGGTAGGTAGGTAGGTAGGTGGGTATATACTTTATTAATCCCCGAGGGGAAATTTTTTATTTTTTTAGAATCTTACATCAGATTAAAAAAAAAAAGGGTATAGACATAACAATATTTAAATGCAGCTCAGTTATGAAAGAATTAACCACGTGATTTTGTGGCGTTAACTCTCTGCACATTCCCATACAATAGGTGGCAGCCTCCACTTTGTTTTACAATCCTCTTATAAACAAGGAAGAAGACCCCCGGAACCAATCAGAGTTGTATCGTTGTCCTACGCCGGTCCGTTGAAATCGTCGGACACCATATAACCTGAGGGCAAAGTTGTTCAATTTGCATGATGTTGTAGCTCAAATTAGTAATTTAAAAAAAAAATTAAATGAACGATTATGTGGGTCGCTCGGCGAGTTCTGTCGTCTGTCGTTCAGAGAAGTAAATATTTGTTATAAAACTATCAAGTCTTAAATTCGTTGTTTTCTGGATTAGCAAGTAGCGTTGCTAGCTGGTAATGATAGTGTTATCTTAAGATTTTAAAGGTTACATTTATATTTCTATACTTTTATCTGTTAAGACCATTATCTTTGTTGTTGTTCCCCCCCACCCCCCACCTTTGGACTTGACATATTTGTTTGGACAATAGTAACTTCACACCGTTTTTGTTTTACAGCTCAGTATGCGAGTCGGTGCGGTTTATTCCGCCGCCCTCAGCACGGCTCCCTCCCCGAGCTGGAGCCGCGGTACCTCCAGTGCACGTGTTGCTGGAGGAGCCGGGTTCCCGTGGCGGGCTCCGAGACCCTGAGCGCCACCCTGTCCTCCACCTCTGAGCGGGAGGAGGAGGACCTGAGCAGATCCCTGGATGCCTGCTACACCTACGAGCAACGGGACTCCATCCTGCAGCTCCTCAACAACGCCACGCCGTCGGAGCTGGCCGGCGTGAAGCTGCTGAGAGGCCGCAAGTCGCTCAACATCGTGGAGTACAGGACTAAAAACGGACCTTTTAAAACTCTGGAGAGTGTGGTGAATGTGCCTCTGCTGAAGCACAAGAGTGCCGTCATAGTGTTCAACTCCATCCTCAACCCGGTGAAGAAAGAGAGGAAAGTGAGGATACAGCTGGCCAAGTTTATCAGGCCAGAGGTCGACAGGTCCTGGTTGGAGGTGAGTTTCTGATCCTGTGTGTGCGCGATCACGGTTCTCATGTTTGTCATTATGTCAGAAAAAAAAAAAAAAAAAGTATTGTAGGGCAGAGTTTTAAACATATTTGTTGTTTTGGCTTCTGGTTTCTATTTGTCTGCATCCAACCTGCTTCAGGATGACGGGGGAAACCTCCCCAGCTGTCTTGCCTCCCCTTTATTCATTGACAGCTGGTTCAGACCTCTCTTTCCAATGACAGATTTAGTTTTGATCTCATTGCCTCTCTGCTGTCAAATAAAATGTTAAATATGAAACGCGAAAGCATGATAATGCACTTTGATCACCTGCAACAATTCTGTATTTGTTTATTCAGGAGGCCAGTTCCATCGTGTCAATAGTATGTGGGACTAATAAAATCGCCTGGGCACATGTGGACCGTGGAATGATAGTGTTGGACTGGCAAGAGCTCGAATGTCCTAATTTCTTGCGAGGAACATACATGGTCTCTGCTTATTTGAATGATGTGAGTATATTTAATAGACTCTTAATAGACACTTCGATGGGTTCAATGACCAGTATTTTTTTTTTTAATAAAAATTTGGTTAGAATCTAAACTTCCTCTCTGCCAACAGGTCTCTTCAGTCGTGTCACTCCTCCCGTCAGCGGATTTCTACATTATAGAGAAATCCTCCATCTCAGTCCAGAATACAGCTCTGTTCCCCATCATGGCCCACATGAGGACCGTGGAGGCCATGCTGTTCTCTCTGCTGGAGCCCAGAAACTCCCCACCAGAGGCCAACATTCCTCCCAGGTAGGAAAAGGCAGTGCATACCAATAAATACTGTTGTCGACCTCAAACATGTACAAAAACACTGTTTTAGTAACATTTCAGACCAGATGTGGTCGTTTAATTTTTCTTGGCATTTAAAATCCTGAACACTTGAGCGGACGTACATGTGACGACTCGACACTAACTTTACTTCGTTCCTTTGCAGGGTTCTGAATATGATGCGGACTGCTGTGGGACGCCACTTTGGACTGATGGTGGGCGAGTCTCGGACCAGCGGGGCGCAGGCGGTGCGGCAGCTGATGACCGAGTCGGTGACACAGAAACTTCCCAGGATAAACTTTCCTCAAGAGATGCTCGTCAAATATAGGAATTCCTTCCAAATGGGCAGCAGGAGAGGAGGGGAGGAACTCTGCGATGCTATGCTTCAGGCTGTAGCTTTTTACGAGCTGCTCAGTGAATCTTCCTCATAGCCGCCACCAGGATCAGTCTCATGTCCTGACTGCACTACATCCACTAAAAGAAACCTCCTGAGTGGCATTCTGAGCCGTTTAGAACTTTCAGGAACAGATTTGTTGGGAACAATTGACACCTTTAAAGAATCGGATATTCTGACTGTTCCCTAAAACACTCAAATACTGTTTTTCAGGCCCTGAAGATGAGGGCTGCTGCTACGGTGTTTTGTATTTCTCCTATAGACCTTGACAGGTGCACAACGTAACGGCTGTATGCCATTTTCCTGCTGTCTGAAAGTTTTCACTCTTTTTCTTGCCTGTCACAATTATTACATAACTGTCTGATCGTAATTATTTGAGCATAATTGTCAGAATAGTTTCTATTCATCTGTATAACAACTGATAAAACTGTCCCTTTATATTTCCACGTCATTTTCCACCAAGTGAGGTTGACTGGTGTTGTTACCATGACTTCATTTCATCGCACCCATTTTTCTACTGTGACTTAAAGGCACATGATTGGAGAATTAACCATTTCTTTATCTCGAGGTGCTTAACAGTTTATATTCAACTGACTGCTTTTTGATGAGCAAGTATTGACATAAACATTGTGGATTTAGTTTTTAAAGCCAAACACCACAGCCAATAAATGGCTCATCTTCATAAGCTGTTTGAATGTTTAGACTTTGGTTAGGTTTAAACTACAACTGTGACTTTTAAAAAAAGAAAACCAAATTAAATCCTTATTTCTATGACAATTAATTGTCAACTAAAATGAGAAGTATTATGCTGACCTCACCAATTACACAGGTCATCACAAAGTACTTTACAAATTCTTTAAAACGGCTTAAATGTAATTTACAAAAATAGAATGGTTTTTTTTTAATTCACTTTTCATGGTTGCACTTACATTTAAATAACACATTTCATCTAGGCTCTATTAAATTAATCTGATAGTATTCAGGTAAAACAAATACTGACAGGAGGAAAGAGGTAGTGAGGATCAACACTCTTTCCAGACTTTTCTCCAAGTGAAATCTTCTGACAGGAGCTGCATGGTTGACTTTGAGAGTCCCAGGTGTTTGCTGTTGAGGTAGTTCACAACCCTAATGTGGGAGATAAATCATTTAAATTTTAACTACAAATAATGATGTTTAAATAGTCAAATTGAGGTTAAATGTTTAATAACACTTCAATAATTGGAAATAATTATTTAATCCAGCAGTGATCTAAATAACAATAGCTGGCCTGGATCTACACAGTGTACAAAGTAATGAGTAAAGTAGGGGTATGATTGAAGATACAACTGTCATCTGGCTTACTCCCACAGTCTTCATTTATTAAATACAATTAAAAATGTATTTTGCAAATTTATAAGACATTTTAGCCTGTCAGGTCTGAATTTATATCACTGTTGTGTGTGGCCTACCGGACCGGCTCCTCTTTGAGTTGCCGAGCTCTGTGAGAGCGACAGATAGAGCGGAGGACCGGCATGTAGTCGACACCAACGGCCTCTCTGTTCCCCAGCAGGCTGAAGGATCTACTGTTGAGAACCATCCTGCTGAGCTTGAACCTCCTCTGGGCGACACTGCAGGGTCACAAACGAGAGGTGAAAAACAATGTCATCGGCAGAGTGTCCTTTTCCAGTAAAATAAGAAAAAGCCATTAAGGTTGGATGTAAAATACCGTCTTATTTTATTAACAATAAGCTCACAAATGCATTGATCTCTGAAACTCTTTGGCAGGTCAAATGTAGTTTTAAAACTTTTATTTCTTAAACATTGCTAAATAATGTTACGCTGAACTAGTTATGTTTGAAATAGACGGACTCAAAATCTGGCTCCTACGTGGTGTGAGTGCACTTGATGTAAGTTGTTAACAATACTTTCACTTTAACTCAATAATACAGTAAAGAGGAAATGAACATGATGGAAACTTTGACATTGAAATGCCTAAAGAAACGTATGACTGGAAGACTGAAGTGAAAACACTGAAATGTCAGAGTGAACCATTTGAATCAGTATTCAGCAGTTGAGATGGAGAACAGACTCACTTTGGTGCACACAGAGGTCGAAAACTAAAGCTGAGACTCTGTCTGTTAGAAGAGGAAGTTAACGCCAGGCTGTCGACCAGCTTCCCCCATTGTTTGTCCTCCAGTGTCTGTCTGTGTTTTTGGGCTTCAGTCCACGCCCCCGTCACTCTCCACGAGCACCTGTGACACCCTAAACCTTCAGCAGCAGCCTGAATATACAGCAGTCCCTCCTGGCTCCAATTCCGGTCCTCCTCCTCCTCGCTCTTCTCGTCCAACAAACCGTCTTTGAACTCTGCTCCCGTCCAGACAAATGTCTCAGAGCCTGGACCGAGCCGTCCTGCAGCTGGCAGTGTGGCATCGAGGTAAGACATGAGGTCAAAGAAATCCGTCAGGGCGTCTAAACAGTCTGACACCACTTTGGCTGCATTTTGTTCAGTCTTGTCACTCAAACTAAAGACTCTTGAAGGATTTACATTAAATGATAATGATGTTTTTTGAGGTTTAGGGGTCAAAGTGGAGGATGATGTTTTGTCAAACACTGCTGTGACATATTTCCTTCTGCTAAGCCGTGAGATTCTTCTGACAGATTTGTTGCTGGTCTCTGACAAACTTGGACTGATATTGCTCTCCCGCTGCTGGATTTTAAAGACACTACCTGAAGGTGCCGGCTCACTCTGCAGCCCAGAATACATCACCTCGGCCCTTAAGGACAGAAGAAGCTCCAGGTTGGAGTAAAGAAGAGGCACACCTCTTCTCCAGCTCTCAGCCAACAGCTTCAGGAGCTCGTTCATGTCTGTTTCAGACCAGCACTGAAACTAAAGAGTCCAAAACAGAAGTTGTTGCCCGGTGAGGTGTATTTTTCTTTACAGAAAAGCTTCTGAGCATTATGTAAAGACACAAATACATACCCGGAGAAGGTTCAGCAGGTGGTTTGGTGTTACAGGGTGGAGACCCAGCATGTCGGCAGAACAGCCAGCCTCACGTGGAGGAAGCTGTGAGTCTAAACTGTTTCCTTCTTCAGTAGCATTTGAGTCTAGAGTAGGAAATCAAGAAAACTCCTGCAAATCTGTACTGGCATTAAAAAAGTTTCATTTCGGAGTAGAGTCAGAGTTAGAGAAACTTACACTGTACACAGAAAGGTTCCTTATGGAAGCACCCACTCTGGGATGCTTGTCTTCCACCAGTGGTGACCCACAGCTGCAGCTGCAGGAGGCAGCGTCTGATGTCACCACAGGTGAGTCTGATGAGGCTGCTGACGTCATCCGGATCCAGCCGCACTCTCTCAGCCAGACACACCAGCTGCAGGTAACTACAGACATTTGCCTTTGGATAGATGGCGTAAGTTTATGACTTACTGGATCTTTTTTTTTTCTCACATTTTCTTTATCAATTCTGCTTCAATGACACACTGGGCAGTCAGTGGAGGTTTTTTTTGGCACAAACATACCAAAAAAAAGTGTCGCTACCTCCAGACACATGCAGTGGAGCGGTAAAGGGATGTAAAAGTAACTGACTTACTGCGGACGGCGTTTTGAAAGTGATTTCCTCCAGGCTGCAGTCAAATCTCTCCTTGAATGAGGGATCTAAGGAAAACATTTGTTTTGCATCACAGCTCATCTTCAAACAATTCAAAACTACACAGTGTGTGTTTGTTTACCATTTGTGGTCAGAATGACTGGTCTTTTAGTGGTCGCCATGAAAGCCTTGATGGCCGCAAGGAAGCCGACATCATCATCAAATATGACATCAACCTGGAGGAGCAGAGGGTTGCAGATAAATCAGACCGAACATGGCTGATGTGCAGCCCCATATTATCATATTATATTATCACAAGTTACATGTCTGACAGCGTGGGGTTGCCGAAAGGTTTACCTCTTCAAACAAAATAAGTGATGTGGCTGTCTTTTTGTTTTGTGGCTTTGGTTGGTCAGAGCCTGGTGATGAGTCGCCCAATTTCTTGCTGTCAGGTTTTTTAGATGTCGACAATCCACCAAAGTGTAAGTCATCTACTTTGGCCTTCATCTTAAAGTAGTGTGCCAAAGTGACTGTGGCTGGTTTAGCTTTTACTTTACGACCGGAGCAGCCGAGGTGCCTGGCTGCTCTCCTTTTTGAGGTAGAAGTGCAATTTTTAGAAAGCGTTGTTGCTCCTGTTAGAAGAAAAGGATATAAATATCTGTAAAATATGTTCAAATGACACTGAGGCCTCTATTTTTGGCTACAGATATAAAAGCTTAACGCTGACACCATAAGGTTTTTAAAAGATCACAGTCATCCGTGTCCTACCAGGTGAGGTCTCAGATTTCATTGTGCAGCTGTTGGTGTTGTAGTTGCTGAAGTACGCTGGTTTCAGCGGGTCGTTCCCTGACATCTCCACTAGGTGGGACTGGGTAACCTCCTTCAGCTGGGACAGAACATAGCGGCCACTACGCTGTGAGGAGCAGTTCACCTCAAATACCTTTCGTTGAAAAGGAAAAGAAAAATGAAAACAAGGACCTCTCTCATTTAAGTGGGATGTCCAGATGAATCCTGACGTGAAACACACATACCATCCAACTAACTCTACTATTACTCACACGAACATGTGACATGTCTGCAGTAAACTCCCAGGCAGAGGTCTGTGCTCTCACAGTACCCTTGCAGTTCACCTTAATTATTTTGAATGATCCATCTGCGAATACCTGAGCGAACGAGTTTTATAATATCATCGTTATATCTGTCGACTTTTCAATGTCAATTTGTGATTCAAGTGTGACAGTCAGTGAAATACAGCTCAGGTCTGAAAGATAACACTATCAATAATAAACTGGGACTTTTAGAAATACAACATATACACATTTCTGACATGTCCAAATTTGAATACAGAAAAGATAATTAAAGTTGTCAGTCTTTTCCAGCATTGATTCAAAGAAACTGGATCTATCTGAGAATTCCCACCTTGAAGCCGAGCTCCTGAGCGCAGGCATACACTGAGGCGGTCTTGCCCACACCTGAAGGTCCTGTAATCAGCAAGGTATTACACAGTGGCTCCTCTCCACCATCCTCTGACCCAGCTTCACCCTGGAAGTCTCCACAGTCCCATGAGTCTGCACAGAAGGACAGTTGTTACTTTTCCAACCAAAAATTACACACATGGAAACCTCTGACAAATCCTGGGTCATTTAAAAAAAAAAAAAAAAAAAAACAGTCATGTAGATATTTCAAAAAGGCAGGCCTGTGGCAAATTTATAGTCATCTTTAAATAAATGTCGGACTCTGAGCAAAAAGACTGATGTGATTTTCATACCATTACTGTTTTCTTCTTGTTTCCTTTCCTCCATGTTCATCCTCTCATTACAGGAAGCTCTGAGTTTCCATTTCTTCAACCAGCTGAAAAATGAAATAGAAAAATCAAAGTTATGCTCCTCACACTGATTTTAGGTCTAATATAGTGAGACTGTCGGCTACTATAGCCAAGTATACAAAATTCACCTGTGCAGTTTATTGACTGAGGCAGAGTTACCAATGACTTCACTTGAACGCTGAGGGCTGTACTTGTCTGTCCAGAGCACGTCCTCAAAACAAGTAACTGGGAAAAAAGAAAGGAAAAACATTTCCTGTTATTAAAGGACAAAACATGCAACAAGTATAAAGAACTAAAAAGCACGTGACAAACCTTGACAACCGTTCTGAAGAGTGCCAGAGTTTTTGAGTAATGGAGCGTTTGATTCTGTGGGTTGTGTCCATCCAGAGTTCAACTCGCAGTTGTTCACTGGACCCGCCTGCCCCCCACTTTGCAGCTTTAGTCTGTGAGTGCGACTCAGCTTGCTGCTCCTGGGCTGTTGCTGGACAGGGCGGGCAGTACTTTCCTGGACATCCTTGTCTGACAGGTGACAGTGACCCACACCAGCAGCACCCTCCGCAGACCTCAGACGCTTGGGAACCCCCTCTGAGATTTCATTTCCCCTTTTCCTCTTCTCATTTAGTGAGGAGCTTTGATATGAGAAGTGATCTGCTTTGGAAAGAAAATAAAGGCATAAGTGGTCATGAAGAAAATGATACCCTCAAGCCCACTTTATACCTGCAAGGATTACGGAACAGGCCGAGTCGGCACTGGGCCCCTGATCCAGAGCCTCGGTTTGAGGTGACTGTTAAGTTAGTCAAAGAATCACAAAGACAAAATACAAAATACAAGAGACTCAATATGGCTCAAAACAACAACAATGACATTCAAAATAACTCAAAACAACTACAAACCACTGCAAAGAGACTCAAAATGACCAGAGACGCACAACAACCGCAACAAGAGTGTCTCCTTCAGTGTTGGTGTCATGCCTTTTAAAAGTCTGTGCTCAGGTGTCACTTTGACTCATAATCCATCCATGGCTTTATAGTTAAATAAAAAGAATAAATGCACAGTGGAACTGCTAAAAGACAGTGTCTCACTCACCTGCGGGTCCACACTCCTGCAGCCCTTCATTTGCTTTCTTCTGCAGAGTGCTGAACAATGTTTGGACCGGAACAGCTGGATTACAGGTTTGGATTTCTTCCAAGCAGCTGTACAAACCACAGGGTGACAGCTGTCTTCTCCGGGTGGACAGAACAGACCTGTCTCGCACTGTCAGGTCAGATACTGTAGGTGAACTTCTCACCAGTTGCAGATCATCTTTCTCAGGAGGGAGCACTGGTTTCTGTTTCGTCTCCACGGGCTGACCCTGCTCCCCATCGCTCCTCTCCTTATTATTTCTTTGCTGCGTTGTTCTTAAGAAAATTGGTGCAATTTGAACGCCTTTTGGATACAAGGTCTTCTTCTCCTCCTGCAGGACTGCAGCTTCTCTTTTGGAAAAGTCCACCGTACAATTTGAGCCATATTTGACTTGAGCAGCCAGCGACGTTTCATCCCCAGAGCAGCTGGACTCTGATAAAACGATCACCCCGGGGATCTGCACTTGGTGTTTGCCTAGACTCGTTGTGTCCTTGTAGTTTTTGCCGCGTTTGAGTTTGTTTCGCATCGTAAAAGACTTGCAAACTCAAAAATCCTTAGTTAGCATCTTGGATTTGGCGCTTTGTTGTCACGGATGACGCAGCGGCGACGTCATTTTGTGCGTCGTTAACTTTAGGCAAAAATATGAGTTTTCTTTTACACGGACCTGGCTAGCTAAACAAGTACTTCAGTTCAACAAAGGTATAAAAAATAAACACCATAAAGAAATACAGTGAACTCCCAAACGACATTTACTTTTGGAGTTGAATTAATCTGTCTATCTGAAGTGACGTGTTAAAAAAGCGCGAGGTTTTGGGGCAGCCAAAGATCGCGTGTATATTGGGTGCGTTCAACATCCAACTGCGGCTGACTTCGTCTGACTTGATGGACGTCGAGAGCCCCCGGTGGTTGCAGGGGAAGGGTGTGTATATATATATATAAAGCTGCTCCTAATTTATGGATCTGCTCCTTCGGTGGCCAAGGTTTTACATCCAAAGAGAAAACTGTAAAAGAAAAAAAAAAAAAAAGGATTATATTAAACATACTTAGATTTAATTTGATGTGTCCAACACTGATGTAAACTGTGTCTGGTCTGTAAATTTGTCCCGTCAGCTCATCAGTCTGAAATATCGACACTCTTGGCTTAAAATACAAACCCCAGAGCTGCTCTGCAGGTTTTTCTGCTTACTTATTGGTCTATTCAACTAAACTAAACAACTAAATTTCCCCACTGTGGGATTAATAAAGTCCAAGTCTAAGTATAAATCTAAATCTATTCTATCCTGCTTTCTTATCATTATACTTTAAAATTTCTTACCCATTATACTTTAGGTGCCGTGCCTAAACTGACAACAACGGCTGATCTCGCGGTATTTGCCTTTCATTTCCATTTAAGCTTATTTCCATGAAAATATATAGCTCCAAATAACAACATCAGTCATGTCAGGACTCTGAACACAGTGAGATCCTTACAACAGAAACTTACAATGACATAGGTCATCTTATCTGCCTGTCATGTTCAGGTTTGAGTCATGAAACATTTAATCATCAATAAGCAACATCCCAACACATACAAATCCATCTAGCTGTGTCTCAGCAGCAGCTTGTTCATATAAATCTGTGGAAAACTTGCACAGCTGCTCTGTGGTTTCTATTTGAAGCATGTAACTGTAAACCTCAATATTTCAAACTGATGAGCTGACACGTTTATTCAGCCGAATATGTTGCTCTCTAAAATTTACAGACCAGACACAGTTTACATCAGTGTTGGACACATATATAATGAAAGTATGTTCAATAGCAACAACCTCTTTTTGTAAAAGATGTAATACTACAGTGTTACTGTGTTGGTGCGTATTGGTGAAACTTTAAACCTATCAGGACAGAGTTGGTCAACACAGAGCAGGTTCAGCCGGAGGAGAGCAGCTGCAGCGCCTGACTCAGAAAACTGCAGTCCCCACGCTCACGCAAGGTTTTAATACGGTGTGACATCGCGACGTTTTGCAGTGCCGGCTGAAGTCGAACAAAATGTCTAACCATCATGCAATGAGGAGCTCAGTCCAGCATGCATCACGTTCAGTCAGCGCTGCGCACCGCCGCAATAAGTCAAATGCACCCATTGACAAAACACAGAGGGTTTCATGCAAGTCAGCTATACAACCAAACGATTAAGATGACATAATCGTTAGAACTACACATCTCGCAAGCCTAAATACCGTGTCGAGATCTTAATAAAGTAAATCAACCCTAAAAGTAACAGAAAACATGTTCTTTAAAACTTGTTGAAATCGTACACGGAGCAGGAGTAGAGTTAAAGATCTTTATTCACCTGCTTCTGTGTATTTTGGCCATGTGTTGGTCAGGGCTGAGAAGAGAAGGTCATATATTACAGGTTAAATTGCTTCATGGGTGTAAAAGCACACTTCTCATGTGTTCATAGACATTCAACCAGGTAGTCCAACCCGTCAACCAGGGGTCCCTGTCAGTGAAGGGAGGCCCCATCCGAGCAGAATCAGAGAATCAGCCTGAATAAGCTTTCCTTCAGGCATATGTCAAAGAGGAACCAGGAACCCCACAATAAAAGAGAAGTCAGAGTGAAATTAAGTGATCAATACCTTTACAGTATCAGACTTACCCGTGTGAGTGATCAACCTCAGCGTGTGCCTAAAAACCAGAACTGAAAAAAGACAACCAGGACTCTACTGACTGCACCCAAGCTCAAAATGAAGGGAGCAGCAGAGGTATCTGTTTTAAAGGACTGACAATACCGGTCCAATTTTATTAGTACCTTGGAGGTCCTCCACCAATAGTCACCTGAGGAGTAAAAATGCTGACAATAAAAACAATACTGATATTAAAGGAAGAAAAAAAATGTTTAAAATTGACAGTCGAGTAAATGCTGAAGACTACGGAGTCACACTTATATCAACTCTTACCAGTAAGAAAACTGATGGGAGACAAACTGGAGATAATTTCTAGACCTTTCGGGGAAATAAGAGACTCAAGAGTCATCATCAGCCAGGTTTTTTTTTTTTTTTTTTTTAAAGTAAATAAAAGGTACCTGAGAAAGAAGCAGTATGATGTAGAGTATTTCTTTCCTTTAGAAGGAAGGAAACATTGGAAGTTTATGAGACCTGTACTTTGAAAATGTATATAGTGAACCCCTCCCTTGGTAGAAGCAAAAATCCAGTTAGCCCCTAATTCATATTCGGTTAAACCTCACGAAAACATAAATTTTAAACACAAATTGATCTGAGCGTCATAATAGAAACCTTATTAGGACGTATTATAGGCCATTGCGATGATGCACAATGATGTACATTTCAATACACAAGACATACTCAGACATTTAGTAATGACAGCTGAAGTCCAAAATTGCTAAAACATTAAAGCCATGAATAAGGACAAATGTATTTTATTTTCTTAAATATAAAAATCCCCTTAGCCAGAGTGTATAGTTCACAATTTGTAACAGGGTGTTTTGACAATAATGGTGAATATGTCTCCCTTTTCTAGATGAATACAGAAACCCTCCATGAATAGTGGAGGGAGGGAAAACAAATTGTTAATTTGGTTGTCCACAAGGGAAGTGTGATGAAATAATGACTGGTGAAGATCACCAATTTATGTGCACACTACAAAATACAACTACAGTTTTTTTCCTTTAAAAAAGAAAAAAAACTTGTTATGGAATGAACAAAAGAAAATATACTAAAAAAATATACAGAACTAAGAGACTGATGAAAATATCCCCCTTTGGCATAAACTGCATCTAAAAGAACAGACAAATGATTTGGACCTGAAAACTCAATCATCCAAAAATCAGCATATTGCTTTGAGAGAAGAACTGCCATCTGTTAATGACTAGTCAGAACGGGGCACAGCTAAACATCTGTTGTGATTACATGTATACACGTTTCTTTCAGCTACTCATAATCCATGGTTGTTGTTTTTTTGTTTTTTTTAAAGAAAAAAAAGAAAGAAAGAAAAACATGTTAAACATTGTGTTTCTGACATTTTCAAACTGTGAAGTGAGAAGAAACAGCAGGTGGCGGCATCAGAAAACATTTTTAATCTTTGATGCCATGCACAGTACATGCCATGGGGAGTAATGTGCTGCTGGTTGTTTGGAAAAATATTCAGAAAAGTTGATTTTCCCTGGCTTTCCTTGAGCTATTGTCAATGCAGGCCAAAAGGCTTAGGGGTGATGAAGGAGGGAGGTTTAGCCTGCACCTTAAATCTGAATTTGTTCTGTTGTCCAGGATCCAGAGCTTACAGTATAACACTACTGTCATGATAACCTGCCGGCACAATCCACTGTCCTTTCTGGGCTCCTAACACAAGATTTACATAACTGTATGGCCCCTTCAAAATAAATGTCATTCACAACAGTGGAATCCAACCTATCAAAGTTTCTCCACCGATGACAGCAGAAAAGTTGCACTTAAAATTTGGCGCAGTGTGATTTTCTTCTTTTAAATGACAATTTCAAAAGGTAAGTTTTCTAAATACAAACACCAAGTGCTAAAATAATCAGCTAAAAGGATAAGTTTTAACAAGGTTATTGTGTGTGTACAAATAATCAAAAGTGACAATGATACCACCGTTACAGAGACTGTAGTCTCAATACAGTTGCCTATTACAAGGACATACAGCCGTGCCACTTCAGAAGATAAACAGTTTGCTCACTCTCTCACATACTTCAGTGGCTCCTACAAAATGCATATTAAGTAGGTTCAACTTACATCAGAAAGTCCTTGAATTCCTGGTTTGTGTAGATGAGGGTGATTCACTTTTATATTGTTCATATTTGGTTCAGTTCTCAAGTTCCAAAAACTTGTTTTACCTTGTGTACTGGTCTGTGTCCGGTCAGATCCTCTGCTGACCAGTTCTCCCGCCTATCTAAGCACCAAAGGGTCGGTAATGTTCATTGAAGAAGAAAAAAAAAATTAAAGATAAAACGACAATCGTTGTTCTCTCCGTCAAGCCTTACATCAGTCTGTTAGCGCACTTTTTGTCCTCTTGCCCTGTTTTCCCCCACCGGAGGTGACGGCAGTGCCGTTGCAGGCTCCTGCTGATACCAGAGTCTGGTCCTGCTGCTCCTCCACCATGTCCGGCAACTCCTCCTGGATCTGTCGCAGTCGGGCCATCGCACGGTCGATGGTGACTGTGCTCACCAGGTTGAAGTCGTGCATGCTGACGAGATGCAGGAGGAAGTTGCGGCAGAGGTTGCGGCGAATGATGTGAGCAGCACGGTTCTCCACGAAGAGCATGATGGCCTGATTCATCTGGTTGTCTGCTATAAAGCTGCAGCGAAGACAAACCACAGAAAATCGTTGATTCTAATGTTTCTATTGATATAACTACAGCGTAGTTGAACTACTGTATATTTGACTAAAGCTGTGATACTTATACAGTAAAAAGATCATTTCTAAGTGCTCTGAATTATTATTTTTTTAATCTATAATGGCCTCCTGTCTGAACACTTAAATATTTGATGATGCATATCATACATACATATATATACATATATACACACATATATATCAGATTTATTAAACATACCCATATCTCATGACATGCAGGTTCCACAGCTTCATCACTTCCTTCTCTCCTTCGTTAACATCTGTGAACTCATCCAGTTGCTGTAACAAAAATAATTTACAAATCATTACTGTTTATATGCAATATGAACACACTATTATATCAGCTGACAATAGGAGTATAAGAACAGAGTATAAGGTTAATCAGGTTTTGCCCCATTGCCATTATGGCATCTTCCTTGAGCGAAAACTGATATAAAGTTATGGCCTTGAGAGCATGAACGGCTTTGATTGTGTTCAAATTCCTGTTAGTTCGACAGTGAAACTACCAGAGATTTTGTTCTGCTGCAAGTTACGTTAGCAGCTTCAGGAAATCTATAGTGAAGTGATAATAATGTTGTGTATGGGTGTCGGAGCAAGCCGAGGCAGTACTCAAGAGTTGGCACTAGTTTCTGCTCTAGTGAGCACTTTTAAATTATTTATGGGGAACAAGACCGACCCAAATAATTTCACTGTTGTTGCCATGGTAATCTGACACCAAAATCTTTTTACCATTGCTTCATTTATATGCTTTTACTGTCCTCTCAAAATTTTCTCTGGGCCACTCGCAAACACAATCAATTTAAATCTATTTCAAGCATTGTGAATTGATGATTGTGCCAGTGGTGTAGCCCCATGTTTTCTTTGATTTATTTCATTATTGGGATATTTGCTACTTGCATCAGTGAACAAATGTAAAATTGTTTTGAGCGCTAAAGAAGTTACCCATCTGAATCTGTGATAATTGTCAATAACCAACCACACAATATGTTTCAAACATCATAAGTCATAATGTGCTTACAGCCAAACTCAAGAATGTGCCAAGCAGCCCAACATTAGATGAAGTGTACACTGAACTGCGAGGTTAATTGGATTATTTAACCAATTTACATTTCCGTAAATTGACATTAATTTCTTCAACAGTGATTGCAGACACTAAACGACTCCATGAGTAATGGCTTCTCACCGTGGCAGTCTTCTCTCTGAGCCACTCTGGGTCTCGCTCGTCCTCGCTGTCTACATCCATCTCCTGGGGCCGCAGGGGCATGCAGCTGTCACTGTGGAAGTAGAGGCGGTTGTGTCCGCTGACGTACGTCCTCTGCTGCTCCAACTCTCCATCTTCAGACTCCAGGAACTCGGACAGACTCGGTTTGGTCCTCTTGGGCCTGGTGATAGCCGGAGATAAGACAAATCCTGCATATAAACTTTGTCGGCGGGAAATTCAAATATTCATATTCTCATTTGTTAGATTTTACATCAGTTCTGTTTGTATACAAAAAAAAACCTCTAAGCAATAAAATAACACCCTCTGGTTCAATATGCTATATACCATAATATCACTTGGGTGCAGCACACCAATCCTGTTTTCACAGCACCTAATTATTTTAGGGCAGGGGCAGCATTTTTAAAGAAATATTGGGATGATAATATTCCAAAAGTTTTTAGTCAAATATCTATAAATAATAAGAATAATAACATTTAAGAGATCATCACATGTTGGACTTCGATACTTATATTTACCACATTTCTTTCGAATTTCCACACCAATATAAAGAAGAGAGCTACTTAAGGTCACCTTCAGGCCGACTGCCTTAAACTGTTCTTTTTAACCTCACTGCTCATCAACAGTTCATTAAAGTTAATTCAGCTGATTACCCACTCATTATGAGGCAAGAGTGCATGAGAAGCTGATTAAAGTGTTCACCTTAAAACGGGTTAATTGTTTGACTTTGAACTTGAACACCGCTCTTGAACAGAGGCGCCATGTTTACCTGCAAACAAGTATGTGAGTAACAGCGGTCCTCTTGACTGGGCCGTTGCGGCTGAAAGCGAAGCCTGGCTGGCTGTGGATGTCCTGAGGGTTGCCAACGTATGAGCCATCGTAGCACTCGTTGATGGACACGTCTATCCTTGCTCCTTTGGGGTGAGGCTGCAAATAAAAAGATTATTAGAAGGCACAGGAAACAACCTTCAGCAACAAGAGAGCCTGGTACTTGTTCTGCTCAACGGAAACGTCAAGGCTAGAAGCGTGATTTATGGAAAAAGTAAACCACAGCATACTTTGAATTAAAGTCCTACTCCAGACACAGAAAAGAAAATGTTTTTGTTTTTTACTGCCAAGTGCTGTACAAGTGAATCTCTTCTATGGAAAGTAATTAAGGTTTGTCCACAAAGTCACATTTGTAGCGAGGCACTTCTTTTTGGGGGAAAAAAAACAAACTTGGCAGCGCAGCAACACTGCGACCAGGGTCTGTCCCTGACTGCGTATGTGTGACAGCTCTGATCTGAAACGCATTGCGCAATGGAACAACATGAGATTGACCCCTTTCTCCTGTCAATAGAGCTACAGTATACTATTGGGGCAGCAACCAAAACGATGAGCAGAATAGCATTATAGTGTATATTTGAATAATATTTACAACGACTTCAGCCATGGATAAAAATATTAATAATAATTACACAAAACATAACCTCCATATGGAAATTTGGACTGTCCCTCCACCTCACAAAAGAAGAAGAAATGATGAGCAGCTGAATATGTGTTTCTTCAGAGGCCTTTGATCACAAGAGTCAACAATGATAACTAAACATTTATTGTTGTGTTTACATTTTATATGTCACTGGCAATAGAAAAAAAGAAAAGAAACATTGGTGATTGTATGTGTCACATGGCTGCGGTCAGGCAGTCATCATCACAGTCATATTTGCAACGCTCCCAAGCAGGCCACAGAACTACAAGCACTTTCTTCCTTAGAAATATGAGCTCAAAATTGTTTCGCCACAGCAGCCAATCTGTGAATAAAGACTTCACAGTTGACTTCTAAATTAGACCTCCGATTTATTCCTTCAGCAAATTGGCTACCAAGCAGGACGTGGTAATAATTTTACACTTCATAACATGATAAATAATCCTCTAGCACCTGAGGGGTCCAAACAACAATAACTTAACTATAACCTATTTTTTTCTGAAAACTGCGATGCACTTGTCCCCTTTCACCTCACGTAGTGTCCTAGCCTCACATCTCTTCCGCCACACCTCCCTTCAACTTTCCCAAAGCCTCACATTTGATAAACATCCTGTTAAATATTTCAAGCTGTATCTAAACTTAGCATGGACATTTCAGAGTGACATTTACACCCATTTACTACTGCTGGTGAGATGAGCTCATCTGCCACTGCTACTGACTTGTTGCATTTGTTTTTAGGGATCTGAATTCTCACATCAACAGGCATTATCAAACTGCCCCTTCGTCTTGCTTATGTACCTCAAATAAAAAGTTAGTGGGTGCACACTCAGCATCAGAAACAGTGCTCTGTAGGCGTTCTGCATCATGTATGAAAATCTTTTTAACTGAGGCATGGATATTTTTAACATCTGCAATGCAGTCACTTCCAGTTCAAGCATTCGACTGTGCCTTCCACAGAAAACCACACACAATTAACAAATCAACCTCTACATAGCTAGGCCTGCCTCTGTAACCGTGTCGCAAGCATAACTTCCAAACTGCTTATAAAGTTTGGATTAAGTTTTGTTGCTCAAATCCTATTGGAGTCAAACTTTGTCCAGAGCAGGTATTGACTTTTCCTCAACAAAAGCTGCACAGTGTAAAGAGCACCACCTGAGGTACACTGAGTTGTGGTGATCAGGATGTGGCTTTACACGCACATAACCAGAGCTGCCACACAATATCTCCAGTTGTATATTTGCAGATTTTAAAACTGCACGAAATCCAGTGGTGTCTTATAAACTCATGAATAGCTCAACCACACACACACACACACACACACACACACAGACACTCAGTTCTTTACCACATAGTTAAAGATGAAGCGGGAGTGGGAGAGTTTGAGGTGTTTAAGCAGGCTGTAGAGTTTGCTGCAGTTCAGAGTACACCAGGGACAGTGAAGATCATCTCTCGCCTCCGTCTGCTGCCGCGTGTTATTGTTATACAGGAACTGAGAAAGAACAGACTACAGAATTACTAAAAGGTTAACCAGAGAAGATCAACCCACAGCAGATGTAATAATGACTCTAGCAGTACTGCATAATGTCAGGAGTTACTGTCAGCTGTTGGTAATCCATCCCTAAAGACAGAGAGCCCAACAGTCAAAACAGTTCATCATTAAAGCTGTGAATATGAACTTTTTACTACATCACAGTCCTGGTGAACAATTACAAAATAATTATATCCAAAACACAAACCACGAAGACATTTGGCTTTCCAGCAACCTCACCAAAAGATTGTATTTCTTACTGATGTGTGGTGTACCTGATAAAATATGCGTAGCTTCTGTCGCGGCTCACATGGGACCTGCTCTTTCCTCGTCTGAATGTCTGTGCTCACTGACTCTTTCACTGCTGACAGGAACAGACGGAGAAATTAATTCTTGCAGAATCACCAAATAACAAAATCTGTGAATTTCATACAGTCAACGTGGATTTTTAAATTGCATAATTTTCCCATCACATCAAGAAATGAAATATCAGCAAACACGACTGTTGATGAAGCCGCTTTCACACATGAAATATGTAACATTATTGTCGTTTCATCTGCCTGTTGGCATTAAAACATCCTGTGGGTCTCTGGTACAGAAATGTTCCATAAAGGCTTGGTTCAAACATGACAGGACAATCACAGATACAGCAGCAATGTTCGTGCAGTTGAGCATTTGGTAACAACGCAAAAAACCTTTTTCCTTCTCCCCCGACAACAGTAGCAGCACAGCTGAAAAATTAAAGGCGCTTCTGGGCTGAAATAATTGTTTCATAGTTCATGCAATGCAGGCACAAAAGAAGGGGAACTTTCTTCAACAGTTCTTTTAAACTGAGTATGCCTTTGGTTTGTAAAATGCTGTTTTGGAGGGACATGTTTACTTTAGTTCCTACTTCAGGGTTCTCCCAGCACAAGAGAAGTTAGAGGGATTAAAGTGTGTGTGGTGATTGGTCAAGAGCAAATACTTTCATTGATCGAATACAAGAGCTAATTCAACACTGGCAACCACCATTTTAAAAACCTGTGTAAAAAGTTAGCAGTGTAAACAACATTTCCTAAAAAAGCAGCCTTAAAAAAAAGGGAACAGCATGGAAACAAATGGAGCATTGTTGCTGTATGTGGTGCAGAAGTGATGTTGCCACACCCGCAGCCGGCTGAAATCACTTATTGGGCGTGCAAATGCAAACAAGAAAAATATTTCCATGAAAGTATGTAGGTCTCCCAGTGGGAATTTCCTTTTTGGGAGTCCTCAGAACTCTTTGGTCTGAAAGCGCCTTTTAAGTTGGCTTGCAATAAAATGAAAGAAGACGAGTCCACTTCCCACTTAGATTACTGATATATTAGATTTAATATTTATGGTTTAAATTGTACATTTCGTACATTCTGTACAGTTTCAAATGATGAGATCTTTGGTAATGATTCTTGTAATTTCCATTTGCTCATATCCAGTATGTACAATTATACTGGATATTCATTCATACTATCTGAAATAAACCCACTGCGTAGGATTGCAATTGAGACTTTTACAGAAAAAGTGTTTTAGTCAAACATGATGGTGAATTATAACAGATGCCTGAACTCTTATGATTTAAGTGAATGTCTGAACGGGACTAATGAATAACACAGTGCCTTTTGCCAGGTTAAGTTACAGACAGACCATCCCACATAATGTCACGGGGTGAAAAATCCAAACCCCATGACACACTCAGAGAATCTGTTCAGGAAATTCATCTTTGTTTATTTTTCACTCTGAACACAATACTTTTAAATGAATCAGAAGGTGTGTCGCCTTCCCATCCTTCCTCATCTGTGGATGTTTTCTGCCTCCTACTCTTAAATGTGATAAGATGAATAGATAATCCAGGATATAATAAAGGAATTTGTAAAAATATCATGGTCCCACACAACAACATTGATAGAAATTGTCCACATCAAAGACTCCACCTAATATAAAGTTCAAGTGACCCTTTTTTGTTTGTGTACTTACTCATTAGGGCAGTTCGGTGGTTGCTGGTCCTGGTCTCCATGGGACTGGAGCTGTCTGAGTTGCGAGTAGCAAGAGGTTTGGCCACAGGGGCAGTGGACTTCCCGCTGGCATCACCTGTCCAACGCAGCGTGAACTGCAATGTGGGTCCCTGAGAAAATGTCTCAAATGGTGGCAGTCTCTGTGGGACAGTCACAAAGAGTGATGTGAGGGCATGAAGAGCATAACAGGCTTAAGTCAAAGTAAAGTAAAAAAAACAAACAAACTGGGTATTGAATTTACAAGCGCTCATGAGTCAAATGAGGTAAGACAGTCCTTGCAGACATATTTTTACAGCCAGACCTACCTTCCCATCAAGAATTGTTTCCCACGTGGCTCGCTTCTTGCTCACAGGACTGTCCTCCATCCCCTGCATCGACACCTCGTACTCCCCATCCAGCAGCTGCAGTCTCCTGTAGAGGACAGATCAAAGCCCATATTTGAGTGGGATAGCCAAAAGGAACAGAAAAAATATTTCACAACTACAAATTCACAAAACCTTACCTATTCTTATCAAAGACAGTCATCTGTGCAACATAGGTCTCTGTGGTCTCTCCCTCCTCTCTGTGGGAGGAACTTCTCTTCTTTCGACTCGGAGTATCTGTTACATCTTTACACCAAAAAATGCAAACGCAAAAGAAAAGTGAGGACGTTCATATTTAACCTAAAAACATTTCCGTTACAGCTAACATTATTGTTTAGATTATGTGAAAGGCTGGAGCAATTCATATACTAATATATTACTAAATCATTTATCCAGATACAAACTGCACTTAGTTAAAAACAGAAAAAAATAAAGGGTTTTAATATGGACTTCCTACCAATGTTCTCATTGGCCTCTCCATTGACCAGCCCATTGGTATCTCTTCTCCCTGTGCGTGACACCCTGAACAGGAGTGAGTAGGACTTCACCATGTGGCTGTTGCTGGGCTCAAACTCGTTGCTGGAGACCAATAAGGAAGGGTAGGAGCCAGGCTTGGTTTGGTTACTGTCAGGATTCAAAGGCACCTGCTTTTTACCTGTAGGCACTTGCTTTATCGGGCAACTGACATCCTGAAAAAACAATTCAACAAACACAATCACGGGTAAATAAAAGCGGATTCAATTAGCTTTTGCCAAAGTGAGTGGCTCAGTAATGATATACGTTACCTTGCGTTTTTTATGGCAGACTTTGACGAGTAGCACCTCTAAGGACACAGAATTTTGTTCATTTTCTGAATTCTGAGATGGCTTTTCTGTATGACAACAAGGAGAGTTTATGTCAATCATTCTGCCAGTTTAATACATAAAATGATCTTTTATTATCATTCATTGTTATCCATATGTAAAAGTTACATCAAAGTTGTCCACTACTAGCATGCAAGTGTTTTTTTTTTTAGGCAGAGCACTTGATCCAAAACAAACTTCTACCATGTTAGTAGTTGATGGCTGTAGTTGTGTGGTATCACGTCAACACAACACAGTCAGGGGATTACTGTCAGCACAACAAATCCATTACTCAGCCAATTATCACAGTACCTGTGCTTGCTGCCGTGTACAAAACACAAGCACTTGGTGAGACTGAAGTCTGCTTACCATCCTTATGGAAGAACCCAGTGAAGGTTAACTGTAGATGTGAAGACAAGCTAAAGAGCCAAAAGAAAACAAATGTACAGGTGAAACAGAGTGATAAAATCCTCCATCTGTTAGTGCAAATGGTCAACTAGACAAAGTTGCACCAACAAATAAATGTATTAATAAAGGCACAATTAATTGTGTCCATCTGGTTTCTTTAGTATTTTATTCGTTTAAACTCTCAAACAGTATAAAGGTGAAGCTCTCGTAGAGCTTCGTTACCTTGGAGAATCCTGCTCTCCCTTCATCTTCTCCACTCGCTGCAACATGTCATCCACTTTGAATGTTTTCCTGGAAGGAAGGATTAAAAGTCAGATGTTTACAATGGATTTATGGAAACTTTTATCTTTTAAAATTCTGCAGCAACATCTGTTTGTGCAACACAAGGTATCCTGTTCATATATCATAACTGTAAATACATTGTCAGACTCCATACCTTTTGGCATTTGTTCGACCATTTCTGTGAGACATGAAGGTGAGTGTCCTGTGCAAAAATATGGGCTAAAAAGGAAGAACAATGAAGTTGTCACTAATTTTAAGTGAGAAGTCTCAGGCAGTTAAATACAAATAAAAACATGTAAAGTACTTTGCTTACTGCAATCAAGTTCCTTGTGCGGAGAAATCTGTATATCTGAGTTGGCTCTAGAAAAGAAAGAAGTCTTATTTTAGAGATGATCAAAATCTCATGTTATCTCAATGACTTTGCAAAATTAACCCAAGAGGCCACAAAAATCCAAAACATGAGCTAAAATGAGAGTTTTCACACTTGGTCCCCTTCAGCCCCCAAAATGAACTCAGAGCATCAGCAGAGTCAGCTGAGACCACCTCAGGAACGTGGTCTCAGGTCGGTTTATCCTGTGAACACCAAGTGCACATGAAGAGCTTCAGGTTCACTTTGCTTTTTGTAATTGTATTCCAGACTTCTAGGCTTGCCAAAGACGGATCATATGTTATTGCACAGGACTCAATTAAAGCTGAAGTAAACCAGAAAGCGAAGTGAGACTTCTTTCAAATGAACTTACAATGTGAATGGAAAAGTCCCTTTTCTGTTGGTCCACTTTACAAGGATTGTATGTGAAAACACCCTAAATATCGGGCTGTTCTGAGTTTTACTGAGGGCAGATGTCCTGCAGTATGACAAAGGCCATTCAATTTGTGTTTCACCATGTATCCCTATTATTGTTAACTTGTGCCAGAAGGAGGGGTGTTGACAACTGGTGGCTGATAAGGCAAAACATCCACCCATCAAATGTCCATTTAATATTCACATGTTCTTAATTAGATCCAGCCTAATAATGGCTGCCCGAGTATAGTCATCACAATACAGGGCGTTCAGTTATAACAAACAATATCTGGGCTCCCTCCGGTTAAACTAAAAGGCCTGCCAGTCAAAACCAGATTTTGAAAACAAAATAAGTCACAGTAATGTTGAGCTGGAGGTTAAATGCTTATTGGAAGCACAAAAACAGCTCACCGTGTTCCCAAAACAGAAAAGTTGGATTACAAAAGTAACGAGCGGTGAAATCTCACTTTCAAAGGCCTGCAGGAAGAGCTCATGGTCGGCCTGGATCTGCTCCATCTTCGGCTTCTTTACAGAGCTCATCATCGCTGATGAGGCAGGGTACACAGCGCCGTTAGCTTTGCAACTCGCCCCACTCATAATATGACCTGAGTTCTGCGAGAGACAGCAGCACATGTTAAAAAAAAACAACCAACAACACAAATTACGACTGAACAAGTGGTGGCAAGACAACAAGTTAGCTTAGCAAGTGGGCGAACACTCGCGTTAGCCTTCGAGCTAGTTAGCTCAGCTAAACTCCCAATGCTAACATGTTAGCTACCTCTGGGATTTCAGCTTCGTATTCGTTCGCTCAGATAAACTAGTGTTACAACAGAACCTCGAAATCGGCGTGTGGCAAATATCGAGCCTAATTAAAGGCAAACCCACCCTGGCTGATGGCATTAATTGGTTGGCCTCGCTGCCTCTAGCAGAAGCCCGGCAGACTCAGCAGCAGAAGCCCATGAAGAGGCGTCGAGACGCTGGCTAGTTAGCTGGCGGCGCTAGCGACATGGTGCGCTTTGAAAACAAGCCTCGGTCCGCCCGGAGTTCCCTCGTATTCACCTCTTCAGAATATCGTTTAATAACAGGGGTGGTTTTGAGCATTTGGGATCAGACTATTGACGGCCTATCTGTAATTTATTGTCGATGTGGTTTCCTCCAATTTGTACTGAACAACAGAGCAGCAGGCGGCTGTGAGCCAATGGGAGACGAGTTGAGATAATGCCGCGCTGTGATTGGCTGAGAGCCTCCGGAGATGACACACAACCCGCTCTCGCTTTCTACGATTTTGCGGGAAATCGAGTTTATCAGCATTCATAAGGATTCATATCAAGACAATCCCCCGTCCCCACTCAACGAGACTCACAGATTACAGTAGATGCACGGTATGGATACCCTCCATTTGTCTGTACGTTATCTCAGCGATTCATGTAATAGATATGAAACAACAAATTGAACTTCGTATTCTGCAATAAATTAATACAAACCGCAGTTAAGAGTTGACCATTTATGAGTGACGTCATTATTTTTTTAACGACTATTATCCCTTTTGAAAAGTACGCTTCAAATAGCTATTGCGACCTTATTTCATGGTATGAAAGCTGCAGGCTGTTACTGAAAACTGGGATGTAACAAGTACATTTACTCGAGGAGTATTCTCAGTGTGGTATTAGTACTTTTACTTAATTAAAGGAACTCGATACTCATTTCACCACTGATGACTCAATCCAATCCAAATACTTCTATGTGGTTATTGTGTTCAAAAAGTCATTTAAATACTGTAAAACATTCATATTCACCAGATTTGCATCGTTTTATATAAATGCATTCTTTTTCAAATTAAAGTTGATAAAATTGTAATTTGTAGCCTGATGTACAATGTAAATAGCCTACAACGTACGTGTGGATGTAAGCTATCTAATTGATGAACATATTAACAAGACGGCACAGGAAGTAATATGTCATTAGGTGCTTAAAATATAATTCAGCAGCACTTAGCAATAACTATGGATTTTAAAACTGGGTTTCATTTCCATGAATTAAGCAATACGTAATTAAAATGTTGAAAAACTCTATTCTGTGATGCACTTTAGAAATAGTATGACAGTTTACATGAAACCAAAATTACTGTACAATGAAAAAATAAACCAAACAATTTGATCTGTGGGTCGGTAACATTTCCAAATAAATGCTCTTAATTGTACGAGGCAGTGTACTGGTTGTTTTCCATCACTAGTTTCAACTTTGAAGTATTTTATTTTGTATCATATTACTATGTGCGACATTTGTAATTCAATGTAATTTGCCGAGTTTATAACACGGTTTGTAACGAGCCTATGTTTGTAACTAGTGAATGAGCCAATCACGATCACACATGTTTTTGTTTCCTGTCGGACCCATTTGCTAAAGGAACCGGAAATGCCGTGAATCACAACTTCCCCACATGTGTAGGGTGGAGAGGGAGATTCGGCTCGTCGTTTACAGTCTGGTGGTATTTCAGTGTAGTAATATTAATAAAATATACATCACCAAATAACAGTTGAACCGGAACCCGTAAAGGTCGCATCGACAAGATGGCGGAGATCGTTCAACAGCGGATAGAGGACAGGATCCCTGAGCTGGAGCAGCTGGAGAGAGTCGGACTGTTCACCAAGAAAGAAGTCAAGTAAGGCAACATGCGAGGGTTTCCACTCACCGTCCTTCAACAAGACAGCAAATCAGGGAACGAGTGAGCCCTGTTTGACAAGATATGTTCTCAGAGAAAGTCTCCCACCTGAGAAATGTTTTGTTGTTGGCATTATCTGGCAGACAGGTGTAAAGCTGTGGACATTAATATGGAGAAAATGACAACAATCTGATAACAACATCTATTCTATTTATTATCATCCCGATTACCCCGCAACTACAGGTGACATTTTGGGGATCTAAAGAAAACTATATGCCAAAATAAACAAAACACACTATGCAGTGTTTAAAAAAAATAAAAACAAAAAACTTTTCAGTTCAGTTCTGATTTGTGCATTTACACGTTTCTCTGTAAGCTGTACAGCAGAAGGACATGGAAGATCATCTAAGAACAAATCCTGGAGCTGCTCTTCATTATGAGACACCCATGATGATTAGAGATGCGCAATGTTGGATTTCTTAAATATACATTATACCAATATTTTCCAACTCTTTCGGCTGATTGCTGATACACAAATATTCTCTTTTTTCTTCTTCATGACACGGTAGTTCTGAACATATTAGTATTCATACAGTTCACTCGTGCTCTATTCCATAGAATGTGTTTTGTAAAGTTTTTTGATTATTGATTATCATCCTTATTTTTCACTATTTTAGATCCATAATCAAGAGAGCAACGGCTCTAGAGTACAAGCTCCACAGGTTGATCGTAAACAAGGAAGACTTCATTGCATACATTCAGGTAGAGGGGCGTAACTACTCAATATATTTACCTTGCATTTAAATGAAATGAGATCTTGAACGATGTTCAAACCACTTACTCCAACATCTTGTTTATTTACAGTATGAAATCAACGTGTTAGAGCTGATCAAGAAGAGGAGAGCAGTAAGTAGCCTGTAGTAAAACTAAAAAAGGACACTGAATCCCTTTATCTCATGTTCACACTTACTTTGCATTGGAATCAAGTGGTGGGAAAAAAAGGTTTGTTTTAGTTAACTGAATGTCATTTGACTGTGCTTAACCTTTCATTTCCAGCACATTCATTACCAGTTCAAAAGAGAGGAGATCGAGTTTCCCATCATCCACAGAATAAACAGCATCTTCAGAAGATCCACAAACAAGTGGAAGGTACTGTAAACACAACATTTATAAACCTGTTGTGTAACTGGGTTTAATGCACATACATTCAGCTACATCTATCCACCAAGGTCATGTTCAGATTGTCAGTCAAAATCTGATATAGGTCCATATAAGATTTTAATCCTCTCATCTGAACAGCCAATAATGACCCAAAATCGGATTATTTCTTTTTACAAATATGTTTTAAACCACGTTCGTATGTCAAATTAGTTTATGTCTGACTGCTTAGATCAGATTTCAGGTGTTTTTTTTGTTTTTTTATGTCTGTGACTTTTGATGCCACGGAAAAATCCTGTGTACATCACATGTGCAGGAAACATGTTGGTGGCGGAGGGAGACAGTCACAGCTGGTCTGTCTGGCCTTCACTCCTCTGCTGGACAGAGATACAGATGGTGACAGCTACATGGAATAAAACCGGAGCAGGCAAACGTCCTCCGTCTCTAATGCGGTTTCATAATTTTTCATGAAACCTGCGGCTACACGTTGCCACATGGTATAAATAAGCAAGCCCATTTCGTTACCCTCCACTTTGGTCTGTTTATGTCAAGGACTGGTGCGATGTCATTACTGTAGTAACCAATGAGGATAAGACTGAAAATGAGCATCGCAGCCCAGACACCCAGATCAGATGTGATCAATGATCAGTATGATGTGAACAGTCAGAAAGATCAAATTCTGATCGGATGTAAAAAAGTCTGATTGTGACTGACAGTCTAATTATAGCTTAAGCAAACTGTGTCAATGGGCAACTTGACACAACTTTAGTGAAACTTATTTTATTTAAATTGGCATCATATTTATGAAATATGTCAAAGCACCATAACTGGAAAGTAAGTGAAAGGTGAGGCCAATAAATAAAGTGATGATGTAACTTTCAATGCTCCCCTCATTGTTGAATATTTGCACTGTGTTCATAATGAGTACAAATTCACTCAACGAATGGAAGGATGAAGGAGTAACTATTCAGATGTTTTCTTTTCCCACAGGACGATGTGCAGCTGTGGCTCTCACATGTAGCTTTCTGTAAGAAATGGGTACGTAAAGATCTCATCATCTGCCTTATAAAAGTGAGTGTCTGCTTATTCTGATAATGAACTCTGTTCACTCATCAGGCCACCAAAGGCCAGATCAGCAAAGTCTTCTCCGCCATGCTCGCCATCCACCCTGACAAACCAGGTACAGAAGATGAAGCTTAATAAACTGACTTTATGTCTTCTGCTGCTGTTCAGTGAATTGAAATGTGCATTCAAATAATTTAAAAAGCCAGGAATATCAGATTTTAAATGTCATTTTAAAGAGAAACAACAATTAACAGTAACTTATATCTGTTAATCTCTTAAGCCCTGTGGATCATGGCTGCTAAGAGTGAGCTAGAGGATAGAAATTCTTCTGAGAGTGCCAGACACCTGTTTCTGAGGGCGCTACGTTTCCACCCAAACAGCAAGAAAATCTACCAGGAGGTAAAAGATGCAAAATATTTGTTTCCTATCCAAAGTGTCAGTCGCTTGAATTTTTTTTAAAAGCCTTTTTTTTTTTTCCCACTGTGGTGCTTCAATTAGGCAGAAATCACAGCTTTAATTCAGTGATAAGGTAGCGGTTGTTGAAAGTGTGATGATTATGAGGGTGACTGTTTCCCCAAACAACTGTGTATCAGTACTTCCGCATGGAGCTGCTGCATTGTGAGAAACTGAGGAAGCAGAAAGAACAGCTGGAGAAGGCTAAGATGGACCTGGTGAGTGTGAAGCAAACTGAACACAAACAGTGCTCACATGCATGCACAGAGGCTGTCAGTTTGTATTCAGTGTCTTAATACCTGCTCTTCACACCTTCCAGGGGGAATATGAGTTTTCTCCCGAGATCCTGAGTGGTAAACTGGCTGAGGTTGTGTACAGAGATGCTGCAGGGAAAATCAAAGGTAAGCTTTTTAAAATGTAAATCTGGGTTTTATTCAAAGGCAACTGGACTTAAAGTTTCTATATTTCTGTCTAGAGGGGGAGTTTCCAGGTTTTAACTTCTTGTGAGGTCGTTGAGAGTCGTTTTGGTCTCATGTGGGACCCACACGGCCTTCCTTTGGATTGTTTAGGTCACAATAGTCATAGTGTGGATGAGTTTCGGGTCACTGGCTCACCTGGCCATCATGTGAGTCGTCACAGTCATTAAAATATTTAAAAACAGTGATTAGAACATTAAGCAAGCTAAAAATAGAAATCATCACTTGTTCAGGCAAACTCCATCTGCCTTAAAAAGATGTCTGTGCTCCCAGATAAGCTAGAAATTGTTGATAAAATGCACTGAATGGACAGTACATGCAGTTGAACTGTGTTCAGTGCAAACAGCCTGCTGACTCTTTCATCTCCTCCTCTGACCGGTGGAAGAGGAACACTGATAAACACCTGAGCATTGACAGAGCTGACTGTGTTTAACAGATCAATAAAGTTTCACTTCAGAACTTCAGACTGTTGTAAGTGGCTGATAAGTGGTGTCTCAGACCATCTCCTCTGTTCACTGATGGTCTTTCCAGTTTGACATAGATGTCTTCCTTCACTGCCGTTTCAAACCATTAGTCTTTGGTCAATATGTCTACATTTCTCTCCTTTAATGAGTGTCCTTGTCCTTCAGATGGAGATGGACTGCTGAGTCCTGTCCTGAGGGAGTTGTCTCTTCTATGTTGTACCATGCACTCGTGAAGCTGTTGTTTTGTTTTGTTTTTGTTACTTTTAGGGAGCCTATTGTAACATCTGGTCAGGGACTACAGATAAAAGTTAGCCCTTTTGGCTAACTGGCATATTTACAGTAGCATTCATTAATATGTATTTTCTCTGTCAAATAAACAAATAAATACAAATACCTGTGTCCCACGACCTTTCTGTCCCACAGAAGCAGAGTTCGTCATCTCACTTCTAAACATCGCAGCCATCTTTGACTTCACCAAAGAACTCCAGGACTTCATCCTGCAAGAGTAAGGCACACTTTTAATGAGTTTATTTTTTAACTCTTTCTCACACACACACACACACACACACACACACACACACACACACACACACACACACACACACACACACACACACACACACACACACACACACACACACTTTAAATTCTTGAACTCAAACAGCGCTTCATCTTTTAAACAATATCTTGCTTTTTTCCCCTCCCTGTGTTTCCAGCTTGCAGACTAACTACACAGAGGACAGTTTAACGTGGGACTTCATGGCAAAAAGGGAGTTGGAGGCTCCGGGGGCCGGTGAGGAGCTCCAGACTGCCAAAGGCCGGGCCTCAGATACCAACCGCAGAGAGGAGCGCTGCTGCCAGGTCTACGAGGAGGGGGTCAAGAACCTCAACACTGGTGGGAGCTCACTTACACACAATGAACACACACACACATTATGATTTTGGCTACTTTAAAATCAATTTGTTGAGACTCGTTCTTTGAGTTTGCTCGTTATCCAGTCACATATTTCTTTGCATTGATAGTCAGAGAAAGAGAATTTGCTTCATAGGAAAAACTTACTTTATTGAAATATGCCCAACTCAAAGACTACTTACCAGCTTTCAACTACATGATCTTCATTAGCGAATTGAGTTTACTTAACGAGTTGGTAAAACATTAGAGAAAAGCTATCATCAAGGTCAAGAATATACTTCTGCTTCAATGGACTAGTTTTCATCACAGTGTACATGCACCTATTTTTCCAAACAAGAATGAAGCACTATTTAATTACATTTATTTTGCACACACACCATCAGCCTCATTTCCCTTGTTGAATTCATAGAATGTCTAGTTTTGCAGACTTTTAAAAAAATTTTTTTTTTTATTGTAAAAAGTTATCAAATGTCACAAGTGTTTGGGTGCCCCCCTGTGTTACTTCATGGCATGCATGCTCATTGCAGACTTGATGTGTCAGTATAAGAAACCACTGCTGTGTTAATGTGCTTTTCCCTCTAGAGCCAATGTGGACCTGCTACGTGGCCTTCTGTTTGGAAAGGCAGAAGAGGAAGACCAACGTCCAAGAGCTGAAAGAAAACGTAAGTAAATCATTTTGGGATTAACCACTTTCCTTCTTACTCTGTTACCGTGGTAGCTTGTTTGGTCTGGAGCCTAAAAACTAAACTCGTACACTTAAAAATGTCTTCTGCATTTTTAATTGGAGTTGAGGAGTAAATTCTGTGATGTGTTTGTGTCACAGAGGCAGCAGAGGCTACTGGGAGTGCTGCAGCGTGCCCATGACTCCTCACTGCTGAAGGAGAATTATTATAAGAACTGGGTAAGATAACGTCTCCATTAGATGTGTAAGTGGCTCTTGAGCCTGTCTTGTAAAATGTGTTTACACAGAGCACGTTTTGTTTAGGCTGTGTGAGGATCATGCCAGTCAGAGTCTGATTGTAAACAACAAACATCTTTAAAACCTTGTCAGTCTTCTCTGCTTGGCGGTGCAGGTCACAAGGAGCAACAGTGCAGCTGTACTGTGTTCAAAACCCAATATATGATTGGTCAAAGGAGGACAATATTAATATCTGAAGCGGACATCAAATTGTTAGTCAAAGTTGGATGTTCGAGCATTAAAACTGTATTTGGTGACCCATCAGATTCTGTTAACGTGACATATTGTTACACTACCCATCTCACTCCTCATACCTAAACCCACTGAGGAAGTGAGGGTCACAGAATCTGTTTTGGGTGCCACGCCCGTTGCACGTAAATCGTTGTGCGATATGAATATGTCCTATTGCTTTGTACTATTTACTTTTTAATTTACAAAAAAGAAGTCCATCAAATAATACAAACACCTTCTTTGACAGGCTCTTGGTGCCAAAACTACATTAGAAAAACAACAACACTCGGAGTCGGTTGTGGGACTGTTTACAGTCAATCAAAAATATTTAGCACTTTTTTTCAGCAATGATTCGAACTTGATTCTGCACTTTGTATGTCTTAGATCTTGTTACACTTTGCAAATATTAATTTATGAATTCCTAGATTCTGTATTTTTTTAAACTATAATGGGGCTAAAATGATTTAAAAAGAAGATTGAAACTTTCTTGAATTATAATTTTTTTGGGGGGATTTAGAAAGAAAGTGATATTTAAAAAAGAGCAACGATACCTTGTGTTGTATGGTCGTATGGAAACAACCAACATGATGTTCTCCATGTGACCAGCTGCAGATGCTGCTCTCATCGGGCGATGCTGAGGGAGCAGCCAGTGTTGCTATGACAGCCACGCAGCGCTACAGCCAATCGGTGTTGGTGTGGAGTCTGAGTCTGCAGACGCTAATGCAGCTGGGAAGTGGAGACATAGGGAGGGTTTTCCAGGACGCTCTCACATACGTTAATCCCAAGGTACACACACACACACACACTTCACTTCACTTCACTTCACTTGTTCGCAGTTACATCAAGTTCGATAGTATTCTCCGCTCTCACCGAACGCATGCACTAACACGCTGAACACACTGGAGCTGTTACAGTACCGGTATAATTGTTGTCCTTGGAGAGCGTAGACAAATGTACGCACACACACACACATCTGCCACCAGCACCGCTGTATAAATGGGCCATCTACTTGGCCCAATTAGTCTATTCCATCATGTTAATTTCCTCAAATGGCTTTCTCTGCCTATATATGAGGGAATGTGAAGACAGGTTTAAAACTCTGAGATTAATCATTTGTGTATTTATTAGTTAACTAATGTCAGAGTCACATGTTTTGGGTTTTCTTGGTCATCATCAAATCATCCTATTAATGAAACAAATTCCGTGCCAAACAATTTTTCTTTTTACTAATTTGTTGATGCACTAATTCTCTCTCATTGTTGCTCAGTATATCCCAGCATAATGCTGCGTAGCTTTAAATACACATGCCTTGACTCAGGCGCAGGGCTTTGAAGCAGTGAACAGAATATCTGGTTAGTGTTGTGGTGGGGGTTTCACAAGACTGGTTTTGAGACGTAGCTGTGTAAAGGGGATTACTACACATTGCTCATTATGCAAGTCTTTTCTCTCAAGAAAAACACTCTCTTTCAGTGTTGGGAAATGGTATAAACTCCCGGGGTTTGTGCCTGCTATTTCGAACAATCTTGTGTTTCCATATTGGGCGACACAGAAGCGTAAGTGCATTAATGGGGAAAATGTGGACATACTCTTAATGTTGCTTAATGTTGTATACTCATGCAGTCTAAAATACTTTGAATTGACCTGCAGGAAAAAGTCTAATTGAGAGCAAAGACTGGGGACCCAGATGCTGCCTTAAGATAGCAAAGGATTAGTCATTTTTTTTAAATCTATGAGTAATGGGAAAACAGAAAAACTCATTTTGTCCCTGCATGGGTTTGATTTAAGTTGGGCAGGCTCAAAGTGAGTGAGTTTAAGAATCTTGTGTTCTTGTTCTACAGTGAGGGTTGGATGAAGCGGTAGATTGATAAGCAGATCAGTGCGGCATTAGCAGTAAAGCAGGCGTTGTACTGAATCATTTTGGTGAAGAGGGAGCTGAGCCAGACACAAGAGCTTTCCATTTAACAGTCGATCTACAATGTTAACAGTCGATCTACAATGTAATGTTATGACCCTCACCTATGGTCATAAGCTTTGGGTAGTGATTAAAAGAACGAGACGGTGGACAAAAGCAGTTCAAATTAGTTTTCTCTGCAGTGTGGCCAGTTTTAGCCGTAGAGATAAGGTCAGTAGGTCTTTTATCAAGTAGTGCTGTTGCTCCTTCGTGTCGAAAGGAGCCAGATGTCTCGCTTCAGACATCTGATTCGTATGCTTCCTGGGTGTCTTTTATCGGAGACATCCAACTGGTAGGAGACCGCGAGCTAAACCAATCTCATCTATCCTGGCAATGCCTCAGGAACCTCCAGGAGGAACTACACAATGTTGTTTGGGAGAGAGACATCTGAGTAAACTTGCTCAGCCTGCTGCCACTGTGACTCAACCTCGGATAAGTGGCAGAAAATTGATAAACTTCTTTATATCTTGTAGGTAATTGATAATTGAGTGAAACAGGCTGAACACTACTGAAGCAAACATCCAATGCAGTGCGCACATGCTCGTGGTTGTCTAGATGGGCGATGGGTTATTCAGCTAACATCTGTATCTCTTGACAGGAGAGTCTACCACTGTGGCAGCTGCAGGTCCAGTGGAGCGTGGCCAACCAGAGTCCTGAGGAGACAGAAGCCATCTTCAAGGTGCCCAACTCAATCCAACAGTTAGTCTGAAACACAGTGTGTTGTCATTAAAGCCATTTACACATTCTGTATCAGTGGCAGGGACACATTTTCTTGTCAACATGTGACGTTGTTGTGAATTTGTTAGTTTCCACTTATGCTGATGACTTTAGGAAAAGTGCAACAAAAAATTATACGATAAAAAACAAAAAAAGAAATCAGGAACAGTGTGTGCAGTTCTTGATAAGACTTTCAAATAAATGGTAAATCCTTCCAGATGAAGCAGGGAAGATGAGTTGTCTTTTATGTGTGAATAGTGATTTTGCTTTTGAAATGAGAATGGCTTGCAGACAGTTTGTTCTCTTGTTTGTTCCCAGAGAGGTCTGCTGTCTGCAGTAGCAGCTGTTGCCATGGAGATGAAAGAGAACTACCTCAATTGGTCCTACTCCACCGGAGGCTACAAGAAAGCTCGGAAAACCTTTACGAGGTAACAACAAATAACTTTGTTATTCGTGTTGTCCTTACTTTAAATGAAACACACAAAAGCAATACACAAATTAAAAATACACTCACAAGATCTTAAGCAAATTGTGATGAAACTGTTGTGATTAACTTTACTTTTTTTTGTCTCGCCTGTAGCTTGCAGGAAAACCGTCCGTTGTCCAAGGCCTTTTTCATGAGAATTATTCAAATTGAGAAGGAACAAGTACGTATACCAACTACGGCATTTCACAAGTGAAATATGTTCAAATAAACTCACCTCAGGGTGAAACCTTTCAGGTAGAAAACAGATTACAATGAAAATAGTTGGAACTCTTCACAAAACTCACAATCTGCTGTTTGACGTGCCACTGAATATCTGGTTTAGTTTCCATCGCGGGTAAAGACAGTGAACTTTGATAATATTTGTATTGCTGATGAGAAAGATCCTGAATGAGAGAGCAATGTTATTTGTTCTTCCAGGAGACTCCAAAGATGAACAATCTGAGAGACTACTATGAGAGGGTGCTGCAGGAGTTTGGCACCTCAGATGACGGTGAGTGGAGGTTAAATGACTGTATAACTATATCCTGTTATACAGGTATGGTGGACAACATTCTAGGTTTCCATCTTGACAAAACAATGGCACCAAAAGAAACTGAACAACTAACCTTCAGATGATATAAATACTTGTCAGTCTCAAACACTTTAACAGTTATTTGATCAGATAATGAAATGGAAATGAATGCATGGAGAATCAGAAATGTGGCTGGATCTCACCACAAACTACTAGTCTGGTTTCTAGGTCAGAGGAAAAATGTATGATACAGGTAGATGAAGAGCCCTAGTTAAGCGTCACTATTTAATCAGAACAGCCATTCATTTTAGCTTAAATTTTTTTTTTTTTATTTCTGAAGATCTGTGGCTGCAGTACATCCAGGAGGAGCTGGGACCCCGTGGCCAGCCAGAGAACTGTGGCAAGATCCACTGGAGAGCCATGAAGTTTCTGGAAGGCGAGAGTGTGGAGAGATTCATTTCTAAATACACTCTACTTCAGACTGGACACTTATGAGTGATCCCTTAAAGTCCAAGGAGTGTAGAACAGTTCAGATAACAACAAGCAGTGTTTCATGTTTGTCAGCTGAAGAAGCAGCAGCACATGTTTTGGTGTTCCTCTTGGTCCAGCGGAAGACTTGAGTCATGACTGCTCATGGATTGTTGCATTGCCATGAATTGTAAACCCAGTGTTGCAGTTACTGAAGTTTTCTGGTTATCAGAACTGAGCCTGATGATTCCTCTTATATTCTTCCAGCCATGTTATAAGAGATATTCTTAGATTTGATTGAGAGGTTGTTTTTTTTCCAGCAATGTGATTTACAACCTGTATTTACACTCAGTTTTCGTGTACAAAAGTTCAAGCTGTGTTTGATAACTGATGTTGAGAATATTTGATAATGTAAGGAGATCCAACTTGATTAAATTTCACATTTATTTGGCTTTTGGAGAAGACAAACTTTGATGCTTTTATAATGATATGAAAACAGTCTTCCATTCTTCAGTGGTTATGCTCCCTCTGACACAGTTACATAACATATGCACAGAGATAAACACACACCTGTTTTTTTTAAACCCATGACTCGTATGACAGTAGTTCCCACTGACCCACCACATCTTTAAATGATTCTCTTGGTAGGTTAGCAAAGTAATTTCTAAGTTATTAAGTCAAACACATTCATTAGCCTCTAAAACTTCACACCACACACTGAACCAGTGTTTGCAGTCAGTAACAAGTATCACTTAAATCTTCCACTATCATGATACAAAACATCACCTTTAAGAAACAAACCATAAATATAAAGCAGCATTAGCACTATGTGATGTCTCATCTATGAAATGTTTCAATGGCCAGCTTAAAAAACAACAACTGCCAATCAACATCGAAATATATTTACAGTTTGTAAGGACACTTCAAATTGTTGCATTTTATACAGCAGTGGAACCTACATTAATGTAAGTTATGAGGTAAAAGATGTTAATGGCAAAAAACATCTAAAGGGATCCTGATGTTCCACTTTAAAGTCTTAATAGTACAGATAACACACATGTAGACCTACACAATTGTATCTTGTGGGTTCATACACACAGAATGTCATTTGACCCTCAAAACCAAATGAAAAATGTTTACAGTCAGACGGTGTAAAGGTGTATTCAGATTAATCGTCTCTTCTATTCATTGACGAACACATTCATAAGAGAACTATGTGGCCAGACTCCTCCTCTATTTAGGACCCCTAACACACACATTTACACTCTTCAGTCATCTGTCTAACAGACACTATCTTCAGTAGTTAGCATCTTCTGATATCTCAGTCGGGCTTTGAGAGAAATTAGTGCAATCATAAAAAAACAACAACAACATAAAAACATAATGTCAATTAAGGCAGAATTTGCAGTTGTTATGACAAACAATATTTTAAACACAGACCGCTTTCGAAAATAAGACAAGCTTTTTGACAAAATTTTCTCTGTAAATGGGAGTGACTGCGGCTGTAGTGTTGTGGTCTCAGATCCGAAACATTGAGCTACTCGGACTGTAAAAAAATAAATAACAATAATAATTGGCCTGCTGATACATTAGGTGTGTTTGTATCAGATAACTAACCTGAGAAAAATTAAAATGTGTTGAGGATATATTTTCGTCAACAGCTTAAGTCTGCAAAACCTGCAATGAGCTGCTGAATCACAACATTCATGGTCTGAATAATTTTTCAGAGCATCCTGTTAAGAATACATTTGGGGAAACAATTAATCTTTTTGGCACACAAGCATTAAAATGAATCAAATTATAAAATTAAAGTGTAATAATATTAAATATTGCCACAGTAACTGTCTTCATCAGTATAAAACTCTATGCTGGCCTTTAAAACCAGTTAGCCCTGCATTACTGAAAGAAGATGAGGACCTCAGACAGGTTTAAGGATAAAAGGTGGCGCTGCAATGATGTTAAAACCAGTGTTAACCAGAGTTATATAATTAAATGACAAAATAAATGTTATTGTGATCCATTACAGTTACTGAGGAAAAATTGAATGTAATTAAATTATCATTGGTGGTTGCAAAGGGCTTCCATTTAAACATAAAAAGCTTATATTGAGAATAATATATTCATTCTGTTGCTTTGGGTCTTTTCACCTTCTGTCTTTGTCTATACGGGCTCCATTCATTTGGCAGTATGCTCACATTTTGAGGCTTGTTTTTGATTAGTTCTCTTGCTTGAATTTGCACCGCCTCTCGACTGCCAGTCACATTATTGTGCATTGCTCTGAGCGACTACACCACCACAGTTGGCCATGTCGTCGGATTAGACGAAAAGATATTTAAAAACTCATTTAGTAACCAGTGTCAAAAACTGAACAGCGCCCAGCCCAGTTGATGGTTCTACCATCCCTCAGCATGGAGTCGACATGAATCTAGAACCGGTTTGAGGTTACGAGAAAACATTTTCTTTGCTGCAGTCAGTTGTAACCGACATACGTGTGATGTGTTTGGGTGGTTGTGCTTTCAATTAAAACAATCCAATTATTAATAATTCAAGTTATACTGAAGCTATTTGAATAAAAGTCTGACAGTAATAAGTGTTGAGCTCCGTTGGGAGGTTTACACGGCCTCATTTAAATATATATTTTTTTTAGCTTTTGTGTTTGCTTGCCCAGTTTAAAACATTTGTTCGAAAAGTTATCAAAACCTAATAAAATGTAATAAACTGCACTACTTTGATGAAGTGATAAAGATAGTTACATTACTCATAAGATTTTTAACAGGATAGCCAATAATATTTTACATTTGAAAAGTAACTTTCCCAACACTCATTTATACAGTTTTTGTGTGTCACATAATGCTTCACCTTCCCACCACCTTGTTGGAATAAAGACAGTGTGCCCATGTATGTGTTCAGTCCCACCCTCATAAAACCCCTCCATGAAGAGCACACCAGCATCCACAGCATTTCACAGCCTATGTAATGGCACCGGTGTCATAATTTCCCCTTTGTCTGTCTTTGCTTTACCACGCTGGACTCCAGTGATTCTGGTTGCGCCACCTCCCTCACGTCCACCACTTCACCCGCCTTCAGAGCTTCTTGAAGAGGATGTAGGTGAAGAGTACCAAGACGCCAGCGGACAGCAGCCCAATCACACACTGGTGGATGCTGATGACGTTCTCCAGGGCAAGGATGCGCTCCTCCATGGCGTTGGTGTGGATGTAGTCATAGATGGAGGCCCCGATGCTCCACACTGCCCACACAGCATCCACCACCGCCTTCATGGTGGGAGAGACCATTGAGAGGGCTGCCTGCAGCCGGACACCCGCTGCATCCGCTGCTTAACGGGCTCACTGCACTGCAGGAACAGAGAGGAGGGTGACACGTGGTGCAGTGAGGAGAAGGCAACGTGTGGGCCTCAAAACCAGCAACCACACTTTCATCTGTACAACCATGAGCAAACAATCTGGTCCAAAGGAGCTCCACGCAAACTATAAAACTGTCGGCGAGGAGAGTTAAACTTGAAAACTGACTTAAAAAATAGTCAGTTGCCAAAATAGTTGTTTGTCTGCCAATAGACAAATTAATTATTTGACTAATCTCACCTCTGGGCTACTGTACTTCAGTACAATTTTTAAGTACTTGTACTTTACTTAAGTATTTCCCTTTGATGCTACTTTATACTTCCCTTCCACTGCATTACAGAGGAAATATTGTACTTTCTACTCCACCATATTATGACAGCTTTAGTTACTTTTAAGATTAGGATTTGACACAATGGATAGTAGAACAATTTTTTTAAATACAGCATATTTTGAAAGATTAAATCATTTCATTTCATCATTCCAACCTGTTTGGCTACAAACAGCAGTGTCATCTGAGTCACATTTCAGATTTCTGAGTTGTTAACAGCTCCACCAAATACAGATTTTTCCCTCTACACTTCTCACATGGTTTCACTTCGGTAAATGTTCAAATTATTCAATATATCACCAAAAATCTAAGACTGGAGGATAAAACTGAAAAAAGATTAGTGGATCAGAACATTGTTTTTTCCTTCTTTCCTCTCCCAGTAATCATCGGACCACCCCTCAGATGTATCTGCTATCCCTGGAATGAAAATTGGATCTAAAGTAGTTCAAACTACCTCCACCTGCAGCAGCTACAACACTAACATGCAGCTGATGACTGGGTAGCAACAATCTAATGATTTCACATATAATAATACATCAGCTACAGGGAGCAAACCAATACTTTTACTTTAATAAAACTTATACTATATTATTCATGCAGGACATTTACTTGTAATGGAGTATTTCTATGTTGCTGTTTCGGTACTTTTACTGAAGGGAAGGTTGTGAATACTTCTTCCACCACTGATTCTTCCACTGCACAACATTTCACAGGTAAATACTGTACATTTAAATGCACTACATTTATCTGACAGCTGCTTATTCTGCAGATTAAGAGTTTACTAACAAAACATTTTTATTCAGTTTATAAAACATTATGTATTATAGTATGCATGTAGTATTAACTCCACCTGGCCCATTAAAATGATGCTCACATATTGATGATTCAGTAACCCACTAGTGTAAAAGATTTAATAATATGACACCCTGATTGCTACTTTTTGAGTACTATACTTTTACACTATATTCATAAATTACAGTACATTACGCTGATGGTATTTCCATAATTATACTTTAATTTTAATACATCTACAACTTGTAATAGCTCCCGTTTGTTAAGTGTTAAGCTTTAGCTGTGACATGTCCTCATGTCCTCCCTTTTCCTTGCAGGGTCTTGACATTCCTCTCTCCTCCAATGCACACTCACTCCCTCAACACATGCTGACGTCATTTCAGTATTAATGCACTTGGTCCACTCCTGAACTGGTTTTAAAGATCTGGCATTTTGTCTGTCAAGTTTAGAAACCTTCAAACCCACAGGTGTGAATGTAACGTGTTGTAGTTTGAGGGAAATAAGTAGCAAGATGGGGATTGTGGTGCGCAGAGATCCAACCGCTCTGGCAGCTTTATGACGAAGACATTTATGAATGGAGTCCAAACTCACCGACAGGTGTCAGAGGTTAACGTGATGATGAGGATTATGATGAACATCCGTCCTGCTGTTGCTGTATTAGTGAATTGTCTGTGTGAGAAGCCGGGCTCTTCTTGTCAGAAAACAAGTCGGACATTGCTATTCAGTATTAAGTCCGCTTCAATGATAAAACATCGCTTCCGGTAAAAAACCTTCAAAATAAAGCATTTGCCTACTTACATCAATTACAACATATCTCAATAACAGAAAGTGTTAACGCAAATCGGAATGTGAATGGGAAAAGGGAAATGACACCAGGATACACCACGTAGAAACTTCTGCAGCTGGGTGGTTTCAGGGCCTGAAGCGTCAGAACAAACTTTTATTTAGATATGAAAATCCCGCAATTTCCGGCAATTCTGCAGGCTTTGGTCTGCAAGGTGGCCGCTGACTGATGCCACATGAGAGCGTCACCACCGGCACAAAAGTGGAGCATGACCTCGAGAATAAAATAGAATTGAATGGAATGCAAAATACCAGAATAGAATAGGACAAAACAGACAAATAGCAGAATACAAAAGTTAAAACGTTCAACACAATATCAGATAAAACAAAATCAAAACAGTAACAATAAATACTAGAGCAGGATAGGATGCAAAATATCAGAATATAATGCATTTTCTTTAAAAATCAGAGAAAAAAGTAAACAGGTATCAGGAATAATTGATAACAACTGAATGCAAAATACAAAAATAAAATAGAAAAGAATACACACACAAAATCCCAAAAGGCAGAAAGAACAGATTATAAATCAAAGAAAAAAAATACAAAGATTATCAGATAACAGAACAGAACATGAGTTGAGTTAACTGTAGGGACCCTGCTGACTTTGTAGAAAATAGATTTTTAAAGCCATAAATTAAATTTGTCTGCAGGAATCCAGCTGTCATGTAATTACCACCTGATGTGCAGCGGCACGTGATCACAGTCAGTGATCTGAATAAAACAATGAAGGTTGTATTTGCGCGTAACGAAGTGTTACGGCGCGTTGCTACCGCCAGGGGTCGCAGCACACTAACATGTTGCTGGTCAGGGAGAGGTGTGATGAACCTAGGATGTACAGTATATAGCCTCCCGCACAGCATCGATAAAAGAAGGGAACACCTTGAGAGAGCCGCAGACGAGCCGCCGGAGACGCAGCTGAGCGTGGCACGGGCCTGTGTGGCGCATGTGGACGGGCGAGCCAACACACCGCAGGAATGCGTGTGCAGTTAGAGGCAAACACATGCTCGGACATTACTCTATGTAGTGCTCTTGGTCGTTTTCAAGTCCGCTTTCAGCATAATTGTAAATATGGGACCACTTTGCTGCTGCGCCCCCGACGGAAACCTATAATTGGAGACGAGCCACTGACGCGCTGAAAATAACCAGGTTAGCACTTAGTACCGGTCCATTTTGGGGAGGGCCCAACACGAGGGCGCAGCACCATATATCAGCTCCTTCCAGCTGTTTGGGAATATCCTGCTCATAATACCGAGGCTGCAGCCTGGCAGTAGAAGCAGGCGTTTTCTCCCCGTCTCCCTATTCCCTCTTTCCATACTGGATATTGGGTGACTGGCTGGGTGCGCACGGGGGATTTCACGGGTGGGAAACGCAGAAGCTTTTTTTTTTTTTTTTTTTTTTTTTAAAGGGAGGGAAGGAGGGCGGGAGGTGGGAGACTGGCACAAGGCGACACTGTTGCGTCTGCATGCTTTTTTTTTTCCCCTCCTTGGACAGACGGGGAAAGATGGGCCAGTGGGACTGTCCGACTTATCCCTAAAGACAATTCGTCCCCCCCCATCCCACCCTTACCCCCAATAAGGATAATCTTGCTCAATCTGGGATGCGTGCAACACCAAGTGATCATATATTACTTGGGCGGCGGTGGTGCTGTGGATGAACGGTGAAGTTGAACTTCGCCTGCAAACGCGGTCTCCTCCAGGCAGCCAGACAGCCAACCAGACAGTCGGCGCCTATTTACGTGAAGTCTCCATATGGCGGCGGGATGCTGACACCTGCCCGGTACGCAGGTAACAACCATCCGGCAGCACTTCTTCAAACACTGATAGGCAGCCGATTAATGTGGTATGTATGACTCGGCGCCGATGAAACCTTTGGTATTCCCCCATTACCTGCTCTGAAAGTGACATCGTGCAGTCAGGAGGTATTTTAGGTAAACCTTTGGAGTTTCCTCCTCGTGCTGATCCCGGTGGTAGGACTGATGAGGATGATGATGATGATGATGATGTGTGTTAGAGGCTGGGTCTTTGCGGGCAAGGTGAGTCCTCAATTTATTCAACTGGCCTACAAAGTCCCAGTTTCTGGCTCATGTGACCCCCAGTCATTGAAACTACACTTCTACTATGTATTTGTCTTTTAAAGACAGTAAATAGGGGGCTGAGTAGAATTAATTAAATAAAAAAATACAGATGGGCTTTGACAACATTTTTTAAGGAATAAAGTGTCACTGTAACCCTGGAAAATGTCAGTAAAGACACCATTTCATAGAGCTGTTAGAGGGTAACGTGATCTATAATCATGTTGGGGAATCATATGGCAAAACCAGTGAGATTAAACACAGTACAGTGTTAGGTCACCTTAAAGTCACTAACAAATACCATCATAGACTCAATGTAAAATTACACAAATGCTACAATTCATTTTTAAATGTTTATGTCTGTGCCTCAGACAGTAAACTACAGTCAGGTAAATACGCAGCTGCAGCAGGTGGTCAAGCAAAAGAAAAAAAAAGAAAGTATGTAAAATAAACTATTTAATAGCTCAAAGGGTGAATGTCACTGCTTAATAATTGGCTAAAAAGGTTTGACTTTTTTCTCAGATGGACTGCTGGACACTTCTTGATAAATTGTTTTCAAAACAAATTAAAATTTCCAGCCTTTTTTCTTTTCTTTTTTTCCTTGATCAAAAAACAGGCTAAATTAAAAAAGGAAGAGAAAAAAGTTCAACTCCCAGAGAGAATCGGTTATTTTTGTTGGATTCATCGCTCTTCAAAGACCACACGAGATGAATTCAGCATTTTAGTGTCACTGGTACGGCAACTGAATCTAGATGAAAATGTAACAATTACTGTTGAGCCTAAAAGCTCAAGCTCTACATTCACGTACTTCAATTAATATAAAAGGAGGTAGAGTTGTTCAAAATCACAAAATGCCAGACTCTATTATGTTGAACAAGCGTGTCAAGCGAGGAAGAAGTTGTTTTGGAGGCCTGCTTCTATATCTGTCCTGACCCTAGCATACCGTACATACCCCACTAATGAATTTAGCATCCTGACACTAGATGCTTTATGTAATTAATAGAGCGGAGGGCCGTGGTGGCATCTCCATGCTGCAAGTGACACATAGGTAAGACATTCGCTGAAGCATGGGATTTTTATTTCAAAAACACAAGTCCTCCAGGATTATTAAAGCACTCGTAAAACGGTCCTGAAAATGAAACAAATTCCTCTGGCATTACAATTAGGGGGGAAGTCGTCCCACTGCGTAGGTTTTATTTATTAAACTGTTAATACTCGATTGGTAGGCTGTGTATAGCAGATCAGAGGCAGGTCATTTGTTTTTTGCCTACTGTTACATGTTGCGTCTATAATAAGTGGCTGCGGACTGAAGTCACAGGAAAGTTGACACTTTGTTAAAGCTCTTGAATTCTAATTAAATTCCTTATGAGTGTAGGTGATACGCTATTTACTAATGCAACATGTAGGAAATAGTTCACACTCTTAAATTCCCTGTTATCAGATGGTAATAAGACATATTTAAAATCTAATACAGAGATTACATTAAATGATTCAAGGCCACCTCATGTTGGTGGAGGTGCACTCAGCTACCATCACCGATTCCCTCCAACGTAGCCCACTAAAACACGATGACACATCACAGAAAGCAGATAAAAACCAATCCAGCCAAGAGCTCTCCATATATGCTGCAGGAGAACACAAGCCAGCGCGAGTATGAGAGCTGAGGGCCTAGTAAGGGAGGCTCGGTGGAATGAGCCTGGTTTGAATAAGCAGCATGGCTACGGAGCTCTGGGATAGTCACCAAGTGTGCTGATTAAAATTGTGATATTAAACAGTGCTGGCTGCTACTGCCTGCCAAGCCTCTCTCAGTGGCATTTCACATTGTTTAAAAGGCCCAATCGGACTCATCTTACCACTTGCTGCACAGTGTTGCTTACATCTTTTCTTTTTTTTTTTTTGCTTTCCACCACGGCTGTCTCACATTTGTTTGCAGGGTTGTAGTTTTACTTTAAATAGACCTTTCCTACAATTCCCAGGTTACTCTCTGCTCTGGGTCACTGGGTTCACTTAGTTCTCAAAACTGAACATAACAATCGGTGCATGTGTATGTTATTGCAGGCATCATATAGAAAACTGGGCTGACTGTAAAAGCCTCACATTGTGTTTACCTTTTCTGTGAAAGCTGAACTTCTAATGAACACACGGAGGGCTCTTTCTCGGAAATTTTGCTCTGAACTCATTCAACCCCCTTTAAAACGTCACTGCAAATCCCAATAAAAGTCTGCCATTATAAATATACAATTCATAAATACTGGAAAGCAGGCCAGCTTTTTATGAAATATATGACCCAGCCCCGTTAAAAAGGTCAAACTTCGGATTTTGTGGTCACTCCAGGTTGTTGCATTTCTTCAGCCGCGACTGAACAGACACCAAATCACATTTGAGGAGCCAGCAAACGTTGTAGTTTGATCTCAAAAGTTCGGAATGAGACAGGAAGATTAAACTAGGGAGGGAGAGAGGGAGAGAAAGAAAAAGGCAGCAAGAAAAGTGAGGGACTTTTAGGGGCAGCTGTGTTTTATTAACCCAGTCATAATGCCCCTAAAAATCCTTATTGCTCTTGCAATGGTCAACAAATCTCCTGTAGCAACATGTAGAGGAACAGCACGTAAGGATCCATGTCAACTACTTGTCGCACTGCACAAATCAGTCAGGGTGTATGAATGGGGGTTACAGAGGTTATATTCAGAGATCTTAACCTCAGTTCAACCAAGCATAGAAGTCACAGTGCTGGTTGAACTGCAGAGCACATGAAAGGGAGGATATGGTCTCAGAGGAGCTGCTGAAATCAAACAGCAACCTTCGTCAAAAGTTTCACAACATGGTTCCGGATGGAGATAAGCACGAAGTTGGAAATGTTAACACCACTATCTGGAGTCTGCGCAGGCAGAATGAAAAGCATCTCTTCACTAACAATACCAATACGCTGTCATTATATTTCTGCTCAAGTTTTCATAGTTTTAATATGCAGACATAGAAGCCGATGCTCCGTGTCCTTCTGTGTTTTGACATTGCAATGGAGTACCAGGGGACAGACTGAAAGACAGACGCAGACAGGCAGGTAGTCTGACAAAAAAGACAAGCTGGCAAGCAGTGAAGCCCAAAACAATGTCAGAGTATGAAGATATACAGTACAGGCTGGGAGAAATACAGGCAGACAGATGGGAGCATAAAGACGGGTAAACAATAAAACATATTGACAAGGCAGCAGCCATACAGAGAGACGTAGAAAATGGCAACCAGAACGATAGAAGGAGAGACATGGAGGCAAGCAGGCCGTGGAGGACTGGGATCCAGGCCTGGGTGTGGTGTGGTGGGCTGTCATGGCTGGAGAGCGGGCGGTGTGGAGCTCTCAATGTTGGTGAATGAGTCATCGAAGGGAGGCTATTTTGTTGAGTTTCCCTGTGGGACGCGTCGCTGAAGGAAGGAAGGAAGAATCCTCTTCACATCGAGGGAAAGAGAGAAGGAGAGAGACAGACAAGGGGTGAAGGAGTGAGGGAAAGTGTGGACGATGACTCAGGACCACGAACCACATGGTGATGGAGAGAGGAGGGAGGAATTACTCATCAGAGCATGTGGAATCTCATACGGCTATCACAGGACTGACAGTGTGCTTCCCCCATGGCCGCTGCTCAGCCGCCATCAGTCCCTGAGGCACCAGTTAAACAGCAGTCAGCCTTTGTTTTTACCAGCCGAGAACGGAGTGAAGGTGGGGAGCGGGGTGAGCCGGGGGTCAAATTCTCAAGCGATGGGGTTTTTCTTAAATTCTTTCATCAAAGCTTCCAGTTTGGGTAACTTGGGCCGTCATGAAGCACAAATGATTATAAATTAATTCTTTACAAAAGCTGAATCCAATCCAGTTATGATGAGTCACACCAATTTTCCCCGAACACATCCGCTCTCCTGTGTGAGTGATGAATGTATGCTGAAAATACTACATCACAATCTGACTAGGCCATTTGAATTTCTACCGTGGCTGTAATAGCCTTCCTGATCGGCATGGCTCAGCTTCATACTGCAAGTGTCAGGATGTAAGAAAATATGCCCACGCGCAGCACTTACATTTCACCTGACGAATTAGAGTAGCTTCAGTAGTTTCTAGAAACACCTGAGTGTGGAAGGCCAGACTGTTTCAGGTCGTGGTTCAAATCCACAATGAGAGGTATTATCAAGGGTAAATACTGAGCTATTTTCAAGCAGGAGTTTTACCTCAGTCACTGTCTGCTTTACTGCAAGTCGGTGCAGGCCTCTGTGCTCCTGCTCCAAATTAGACAACGCTGTCATTATATTTAATCAAAGAAACTTTTCAAAAGGAGAAGAACTGAAAATGGCTTCATGAATATGTATCTGCAGTACACCGTGAACACAGGGTGACATTTTAAGTTCAGTTTCTTCTTTCTTCTTTATAGCCCAGCTTACAAAACAGCTCTTTCATGGCTGCGTAAATCCATCTTTACAGTGATAAATGTGCCACCCCGCCGAGCCTGTGGATGACAAAGTTGTACAGAGTGATGACGGGACGGAGTATAAATATAGGTGAAAGGGCTACTGGCGTGACATGTGTCATGTCTTCTCTTTGTCTGCTTGAGACTCAGCAGCTGAATCAGTAGCAATTCTTGGACGGGAGTGGTGGTGAATTAAGCGTTAATAGATAGCTCCATGATAGAGGAGGAAGGAGTCAGCAGAAAGTCAGTGGGACTGTGAACAAATGCACTGAAGTCTATTTTATGTGCGGGACCTCCACATCTGTCGCCCAAATACATTTGCAACTTCAATTTATACATTTGCATCAAAAAAGAGATGTGAGCCAACCATTGTGGCATGACTCAACAGGTGAAATGGGTGTGCCCTTGACACTAGCTCCGACCCGACACGGACACTGATCTTCCTCCAACAGAAGTTGCCATTAGGGCGTGGGCTGACAGCACTCCAACACTAGAAGAACCACTCAAATCCAAAGCAAACACTGCAGACAAAAGTCAGACAGCATGAAAAACTGGAGCAGAACCCTGCTTGTGTGCATCCCTCCAGCACCCCTCTTTAAAAAGGAGGCTGAACCCTCCTGACCTGCTTTTAGCCAATCAGCCTTTGACACAGGGCTCTGGTAAGACTGGAGGTAATATAGAGGAGTGTTATGAGCTGTCAAGTGACTATTATTGTCATTTCTCGATTAACGGGTGAATTTCTTTTCACAAAACCTAAGGGTTCTTTAAAATGTCTTGCAGTTTTTGGGCAACAGTCCAAAACCCGATGATGGTCAGTTTAATATCATGCAAAACAAATAAAAGCATCAAATTATGACATTTGAGATGTTGATCTTTTATGTCCATCTACCGGTTAATTCACTGACTTATCATTGCAGGTCTACACTAATTAATAGTTAGTTCTTATCTAGGGAATATGAATTACACTCACTAATTGCTAAACATAACTGACATCACTAACAGGGATAAAAGACAGCATATGAGTTTACAGCCTTTAATAAGGATGTAAACTGGGTAGATTTTAAATTACATTTCTTTAAAAAATAACCTCAAATTAAACACGCTCTGCCTCTAACTACCAAATGACCAAATAACTTAGGCTACCGTTTACATAACCAAATATATCTAAGAGTTATCCAAACAAGACAAAAATACTTTTTCAGTTGGAACCAAACTGAAGACGCCTTTTTTGACGAGAGGTGAAACGTCTTAAAGAAACTCAAAAAAAAGTCCAGTTGTATTTGAAAAACACTTAGAATGATCATGATCTTAATGACTATCTTCACAGAAAATCTGATATATCCTACTAATTTTAAATCTATGAATATTACTGATTTTGAGACACATCTATGACTGCATATATAAAACGAAGTAATACCTACACAGATGCAGAATTGGCAGTTACGTGTAATATATTGTTTGACCGTCAGAAACTAACTTTTGGAGGTTACACAACAGTGACATCCTGTTTACACAGCTGATTGCTTTTGATTAGACGGAGTGCAGACGTTTCCTAGCGACCGATTTACACATTATTAGTAAATAAAAATCAGAACGTAGTAAGGACTTTATACAAACAATTTACGAATGGCTGGTAGGACTGAGTCCAAACCCTGTCACAAACTGTTTGATCATCAATAAATAAGCTGTAGAAACAAACAAACACGAGAAACAAATGCCAGTTGCCGCTTTTGAAAAAAAAAAAAAAAAATCTGGAAACGTTATGCTGCAGTGGTAAATGCATAAATCAATACAGCTGTGCTGCACGCTGCAGGCCTATCAGGCTGTAGGTGGACTGAAAGGTCAAAAGAAACCGTTCATGTGACTTCCAGTCTTCAGCTATAGGAAGAGGAGGCTGTGTCTGTGTCTGTCACACGCGTATCAAAATGAGATCTTTAGAGATCTTTAGCGGGTCGGCACTGTGCGCACAAAGGTGACACACTTATGCACACAGCCAGACACATTAACTCTCGACCTCTCCTTTGCTCACTGTTTGCTTTTTTATATAGGAGGTCAAACTGCTCGCAGGTACTGAGCTTTTCTGCACCAGGCTGTCTTCAGCTCAGTCAGCAGCAGTGCCTCGTCTGTTTATCTTTGTGAGTATGTTTGGATATACATAAGCAGAGTGCCGTGCAATACAGCGCTAATGTTTGTGTTGTGAGAAACTATTTGCTATAGTATGAGGAGGAATGCAGCTCTCACAGTTGAGAGGAGCTCGGCTGCCTGAGCTGAGCTTCAGATCAGCCTAAATATTTTGAGAAGTCATTCCTCCTTTTTTTTTCTTCTCTCTCTCTCTCTCTCTCTCTCTCTCTCTGTCTGTCTGTCTTACCCACCATCGACGGGGGCACGTCGGTTTCCAGTTGTTTTCTGGCTATTTGTGGTGAATGATGCATATTGGCAGACCTCATCGGCGCTTTCTCTTTGCATTGCAAAATCTATTGGAGGCTGAACTGGGCTCAGCGCTTGTGTGCCCCAGTGTTGGGTAACAATGAGCTCCGCAGGGCGATTGGCAGATGTCTGTTTTGGTGCTGCAGATACAGTCATGCCATTGTGTGGAGTCAGCAAGTAAAATGTGTGTGCTCTCGTGTGTATGTGTATAAGGGGTGAGGAAAAGCGGGTGTTTGTTTTGGCAGAAAGATCATTTGCCAAAGAAGTAGTTACACAGCCAAAACTCATCAAACCAACCTGCGGCAGTGAGTGTTTCATCTGTCCAACCTCTTCAGTTGTCTAAATGGAAAGGTGGGCCGTTTTCCTCCCCGCACCCACCTCTTCACAGCTCTTTTGTGTGCTAAGAGGGCTTAATGGTGAGCTGTGGTAGGCATATTTCAGCGTGGTGTTGGGTTAAAATGAAAACAGACAGCAGTGGTAGTAAGCTGCCGTTTCCTCAGACTTTTCTCTGTTGCATTTGTTGTTAACAAGAGGATGAAGTAAACATTTTCAGCTAATCAGGGGCATGACAGAGCCTCATGGTGCCTCTGATCTTTTCCTCTACTCGCTGTGGCTCACTTGAAGTCCCATTGTCTGGCTTAAGCCAAGATCCTCCAGTCCAGAGGGCCTCAGTGCCAAGCTTGGCTCTGAGGATACTGCAAAAAGGGAAAACCCATCTTCCCCAAAACCTTCTTCCATTACAGAAAAGAGGTTTTCCGCTTCTATCAAAACTGTCAATGGAAGTCATTCAAGCCACTTGGAAAACATCAATTGCTCTCTTTTTCGTTCTTTATGTTGGCAATATCAGTCAGTCATACGGACACAGCACGATCCTTCCATAGTTGGTTTTCAGAAGAAAGGGAGAGTGTGTGTGTGTGTGCATGTATTTTTATATCCATTATCCTCCATGGCATTGTATGCAACTATTATTGATCTTCAGAGCATGTGCAGCTGACTTGGCTGTGAAATATCAGCATCTGCATTGTTTTTATTACTGTAACCTTTGCAACTGATGTGGACATGAATACATTGCCTGTATGTGTATGTGTGTTTGTGTAGAGTACATCAAGTGTTAAATGAAGAGCTGTTTCATGTTGGCACCAGAGTAATGGGAGCCACAATGTGACAGGCAGGCCCAAGGCGACCCAGAAATGTGCCTTCTTGGAACTTCCCTCTCATTCCTTGGCTATAAAAGCAGCGGTACAGTGCCCGCCTGACTCCAAAACCAACAGTTTTGGAAATATCTGTTACATTTGCATCCCAAATATTCAGATTTGCCTTCATGACACTCTTATTTGGGTTGACAGCATTATATTTCTCTTCCTTTTATGCCTCTCGTGTTTTCTTGTCATACTTGCCTGTTTTTGTGTTGACTCGTCTCCTCGGCATACAGGATGGGTTATTTAGGGCAGTGTGGATGTGTAACTGCAAATAATATGTATGCCACACATGCAGCAACAGTACTGTAAACATTTTTTTTTTTTTTTTTTTACGGCATGTTGTCATGTTTCTACAATAGCCCAGAATCGACAAACCAAACACTAGCTCTCGAGAGGGCCTTTTAAAAAAAACAACTTTTTTATGCAAGTTTCACGGCCATCATAGATTCTCTTTTACCAAGGAGAGAGTGAGTTGAGGGGGTTGGGCAGCCTCCAAATAGTCCACTAAGCGTTAGTCAACAAGAAAATTAGTTTTCATTAGTCGTTAAGTCGCAGGAAGAAAAAAAAAACTCTCAATTGCACTTTGTGTGAGACGTTATAAATAACTTACAGAAAAGTTTGCTACCGGCCGAGCCTTCCCCCATAGAAAGGTGGCCTTGTGCGAAACTGGTAACGTAGGTCCAGTAGGTCCTTGCTGTAAGAAGCCAGCGAATCTCTGTTGTGAGTGTTAAAAGTAACGTAAGCAGCACGTAGTTGCAGCCACGGTAAAGTACAAGTCGACAGAATTTATTTAGTTACTGTAAACTGCCATAAAGCCCAAGTTTCAGTTTAACAGTTATCAAAATGTTCTGCACTGTGTTCGCTGCCCCAAAAAAGGCAACACAGGCCCAGTTAAGGCAAGTTACCAAACAAATGCACACATTGAAGGGTGCAGGACCTCTTATGTCCTGCTATCAACAATATGTTAATGACCTATAGACACAGACGCTGTTCGGTTAAGAGACAATATACTGTGTGTAAATTAATGAGCTAAATGTTCAGTCTCTTTGTTGGTTGTTCCGACACTTTCAGATTCATTACCGCTCTTTTGCTGTTAGAATTGTTGTTAAAAAATAGCCTGTTTTGCTTGTGCACATTTAAAAGTTATATTTTCAAAACTCTTCATTAGGACTTTGTATTTCCCCCATAGTGAGCATTAACAATGTTAGTCATAATATTTGTTATCAGCCGTGGAACTCAAACCATTAATTGTTGTCCGAGAAAAGTGTATATTTAAATAAGTGAATCAATATCATGAACATGCTTTGTGCTATTGGCTTAAATAAACAACTGTCAGTTGACTAAGAGAATCTACGAGAGGTGTTCAGTTGCTTTCAATGTGCAACCTCATCATTAGAAGCCACTCCAATCCTGCAGACTAATTGCTTTATTGCCAGGTGTTAAATGGGAAGATCAGCAGACAACTACAAGCTACCAAATAACTGTTTCAAATTTACAAAACACACCTAAAAAGTGTACAAACTAACAGACTTTATCGTGTTCATTCAGATTCCTACAAACACAAAAGTGTCCAAACCTAAATTTGTGGTTTCACTGGTCTGATCAGTTTCTTGGCTGGGACTTAAATTTGTGCAATCTTGTTGTCATCATGAGATTTCTAGAAAACCAACACCCTGCCAAGTCCAACACAAGACCTCTTTAATCCCACATGTTCTCTTCACACTTTTTTGGACAGATTAAATGATGAAGATATAATGTGTTAATTACTGAAGTTGTTTTTTTTTTTTAAACTTTTGGACAGTCATACTAGCTGTCTCCTAGTTTCCAGTCTTTATGCTAGGTTGCGTTAACCATTAGGGCGTGGGCTGACAGGGCTCCGGCACCAGAGGAACCACTCAAATCTAGAGCAAACACTGCAGACAAAAGCAAGAGGGCAAGAAAAACTGGAGCAGATGTTTCTTGAGTGAATCCATCCAGCACCCTTCTTAAAAAATGAGAATGAACTCTGCTGACCTGCTTTTAGCCAATCAGCCCGTGACATCAGCCTCTGGTATGGCCAGAGTAAATAAAGAGGAATTTAATCAGCTCTCACATATCTGTGATGGTCATTTTCCCCCTCTAGGTTATACTTCGTAATAATGAATGAGATACTCGTGTTGCTATCCACTACCTTCAAATGTGCATGTTATGGGGAGACTTATTCATCCTTAAATTATAGCTGCAGTTCACAACTATTTTAATGATATTTATTTTTTGCCCTCAATTATTAATTAACAATTTTGTCTATAACATGGCAAACAATTGTGAAAACAACTGTGGCTCACAGCCCAAAGTGATTTCTTTAAATGTTATTTCAAAGCAACAGTCTACTATAATGTAATACAATAAAGCATAAAACCCTGATGTTTTTGAATAGCTGGTACAAGTAGGATGTTCCACTTACAAAATGACTGAATATCATTGATCAACGATCATTCCATTATCAAAATAGTTGCTGATTAGATTTCTGTCAATCGTATGACCGATCAATGAGCTAAAGTTTGCAGCTCTACACTAAATCAAAACAGGTTGCACCACAGCTGTTGGCTTCAGTCACATATTTAACCGCACAAACAAGAGTGGTATCAATCATCTCCTCTGACTCCTGGCAAGAACCAAGTGTAGTTCCCAAAATGTTGAGGTATTTCTTTGAGAGCTCATCATGCTGAAAACAAAACAGTTCATTCAAATAAGGCAGTTGTCTTAATGTTTGCTCCCAGTGGTCTCACTCAAGGGTGTAGAGGAAAGGCTGCCGTTATAAAGAGGGGGATGGCACAGACAATCCTACAAATACTGATAACTGCATGCATTTTTGATTAGTCTCTCCTCAAAGTTATTCACGCCATTGCAGTACACACACACACACACACACACACACACACACACACACACACACACACACACACACACACACACACACACACACACACACACACACACACACACACACACACACACACACACGCGCGAAAACACACTGAAGTAGTCTCCTCCTCCTCCTCCTCCACCTTCTACTACTACTACCACTAGGGCTTGAGAGACAAGTTCAGCCCCATCAATTCCAAATTTACATAAGGTGGGTATTCTTGTGTAGCTCAGTTAAAGCTATCCGTTTTAATCATGCATAGAACTAAGCCCAAAATACGACAGAACGGTGTGTCTTCTGAAATATTGATACCCTCCTGCCTCCCAATCTAGTCTCACATTCTTTTAGTCTCACGTCTGGTGACATTTCCAACCCTCTGTGCACTTAATTGTTAAATTGCCTCTGGCTGTATTAAGCAAAGACGTCTCAAAGCAACATCAGCTGAGGAGATGCAGAGGCTGAAGTAAATGCAACATTCCTCCCTCTCCCAGCAGAGCAATAGCAACAGTTAGAGTTATTTGATAAGTCAGCTGGTAAAAAGGCACATGTACATGTGCAGTACATAACAGAATAAACACTCCCCTTTTCCCAGAGGTGTAAGGGAGGAAGGGAGGGGGGTCAGAAGGTGACGGAGTTTGTAAGATAAACTTGGCTTAACTTTGTCAGTGCACCAAATCCCCTCATCAGTCCCTGTCCTGCCATCATCCCCTCCCCAACCATCTGTTTAACCTGCTCCAGAACAGTGTGCAAAGCTAACATAGCCAGTATTTTAGAAAGTTATTTTATTATTCAAAATGTAATAAGCTTGAATGAGCACACTTTAATGCCATATGCAGTCCCTCCAGGAGTAACTGACACAAATTCAAATATTCCTCACATTATTTACGCTAGTTTGTATTTTTTGTCTGAAGAGCACTTGCAGATTTTTCCAGTGATAACATTTTCTCAAATAAAATGATTTCAGAACTTCCACTATACAGCTCAAATAAAATCGAACTTGAAACTTTAGCTTAATTGCAGATATGTTAATGAATGAGAGAATTGTGGTCTCTGAATTAGGCCACCGATGCTGTGCATCAACCTCAAAAACCTCTGCCAAATAAATGCCAAACAAACCATTTATACCTCAAACCTAAACGTAACCATCGGAGCTTGCCGGTAGGTGCACTTTGTATGCCGGATGTTATTCAGTGATAATACTATACTAGAAGCTTAGACCTTACTGTGTCCAGCTTGTGGCTGTCAGCAATTTTTGCTTACAGAGAGATTTGTGATAAAGCTTTGGGAAGATATTTTGCTTGCAAAATAGTAACACATTAGAAAGAGAACTGTTTCGCAAAGCTGGAGCTATGATCTCAGACCATAGTGTCAGAATACAAAACAGACTGTTGCACATGGATCTGTGGCTCAGTAAAACATGGTAATACCCAACCCAACAGAGACAGACCTGTGACTCAAGCAGTGTCCATTGCAGAATTGCTGATATAGTTAATTTTGACATTTTCTGCACTGTGCCCAAAAAGTTCTCAACCAAAACAGCAACTCCTTAAAGTTGTAGAAATGTTTTTTCTCTCTGTCTCATGTTGCGGGGGATTAGGTCGGCAAACACAAAATTTGCAGTTTGGCTGCAAAACTAGGGGCCAACGATATTTTATTCTGACTGGGTTACATACACAAGACTAATTTGTGCAGACTCTTGTCAAGGTACTGTAACACTGATGCAGATAGTAATATCTTTGGTGTCATTTTAGGAGTCACTTCAACGTCAACCTGATCCACTACTGGTCAAAGCCAGTGGGGGTTGTATGAGAAATTTTGGCAATTTGAGTCTTTTTTAGTGGTTTACCACCACGTTAACAGTACGGGTGGGTCATGATTTTTTTGAATAGTCATTATAACCTGAACAAAAAAAAAAAAAAACATTTATAAAAAAAAAAACCATTGTATCACCAGACAAAGTAAGTTTGATGTTGGACGTGCGTAGCAAACACCGGCCTTCATTTCAAACATGGTTCCTTTTAGCTTTGCCCAAAGCAAAGGATTTTGAAGCTTGATGGCCTTTGTTAGACGCACGTTTCTGCTGTGAATGGGTCTGTATGTGTCTTTGTGACATAAATCTGTTTACAAAGTCACATGGTGGGGACCTACGTCCTTTATGGGGACAAAGGCAATTCTCCATTATGGAAATCATTAAAATATTAAAGTATGAAGACTCAGTTATTGTCTGGTAAGGTTTAGGTTAAGCTAGGGTAAATGCTAGGTTACAAGAGTAGTAGCTATGGCTACGTATAAGTCTTTAAGAAATGAATGTAAGTCAATGTAATGTTCTCTGGAGTGATGTGTGTTTTTGTGTGTGTGTGTGTGTTTGGGGGGGGGGCTTTTTAAATAATAGTTCAATAGTTTTTTTGCATTAGTTACAAGTTGTGTTCTTTGTGGGATCGAGCAGGTTCAGGCTCCGACAGACGTCAGTCATCAAGATAGTTCACTGATCACAGCCTAGTTTTCCTGAAAATTGACTGTATTAGCGAGACTCTTCTCTAATCTTACCTCTCTCCTGTCACTTTTTACCCGCTTGGCAACTGGAACACAAAAAGCTTTGAAGTGGGTGTAACCAGGAAGACATGCATGCCTAATGAGCAAGAGTGAAAAGGACTTAATTCTTGTTAAAGCAACGTAGCTCTGCTTACTGAACCACAGTGCAGTACCTTAATTAAGTTGTCTATTAACACAAAGAGGGCAACAGTGGTATTTGCACTTATGTCAGCCAGATCATATCTGTTTAACTTAACAGTCCGTCTATGAAAACATCTCCAAAACATCTGCAACCAAACATCGATTTCACCTTCTGAACTGACTTGTCAAACAGATAAACATCGCACTGTGACTTGCCAAAACGATATAATAAGTCCATAATAAATACTGACAGTCACTTCTATTCAGAGATATGTGCAGTGCCAGAAAGGAACAAAGAAAAAGAAGAACGACATGATCTTCTATTTCAGATTTACAGCCGTGGGGTCACCAGTGGAAGTGGAGCTGGAGCAGAGTGGTGCAGAACTCTCCTCCTCCCTCCTGGCCTCCTTCGCCTGTTCCCATCCATTTTTTTTTTTTGCTCTCTGTTACTGTATATGGGTCACGCTGTGATTGTGTGTACATGCAGGTGAATATGCTCCCTTTTCCGCTGAGCACATGGAAAGAAGTACTCAAACCGCTACACCTTTAAATGAAAGTAACAACACAGTGGAACAATGCTGCATTTAAAGCAAAGGTCATGTTTAAAGGTTTAAACTGACGCAGTGTTACATCAGAATGTATATTTGTGTTTTAACAGAGAACCCATTCTGAAGACTGATTGTCCCTCAGAAATCAAAATAATCTATTCATGATCCGGTATGTGGATTTTCTAGTGGTGCAACAGTGTATGGCTACTTTAACTCATGCAGTGCTTCATGTTACATTTGCTAATTTGTTTTCAATCAATTTATAATACCACAAACTACAGACCTGAAAGTGGCATAAGTAAAATTCATACACTTTTTTAACTATCTCACAATCTGCAATCTGTGTGCATGTATAAGCCAATGCATGAATACTGTGTGAATAACTGTGTGTGTTACTTCCCACTGGTTTACCTGTGCCCCCCCATGAGAACTGACCACACACCACATCTCAGACCAAGCAGGAAGGCAGGATGTTTTTGATGAAGCAGTGGGCTTAATTTAGGCTCAGGCATTCTCAGTATCTGTCACCTAACTCCCAACGATCTCAACACACAGTGCAGGAGGTGTTTGTGTGCGTGTGCGTTAGCTCATGTTTATCCAGGGAGGCGAGTTATAAATTGAAATGCACACCCACATTTGGCCTTACAAAAAGACTACAATACCTCCCAAATGTAAAGACAAAGACATGCTCATCCTCCTTAAAACTTGGTAAATGATAATCATAATAATTGCAGCTCTACAATACACTCTTGTGATATAGTTTCTCTTTGATATGCTTTCATTACAAATTATTAATACTGGCTATTAAAAAATAATCCCATTAACCCTGCCAAATGCCCAAAATCTTGATTTCTTCTTCTGAAGGAACTGGCTTAGTTTTAGCTCCTACTTGGCTACAAAATAACCAAACAGGCGTAGGCATTGCCAACAAACCAGCAACAGCAAAAGGCGAAAGCCAACAACCTCTGCCAAAGACTTCAGCTTGCTCCCAGTGTTCTTCTCTTACTGATACACGCAGAAATGTTCTGCCTACTTCTTTGAATTACAGAATTTCTTTGCCTGTATGGAATTTTTTTTTGGATTCATTATATTTCCGAACGACCACACTGTTGGGAAGCAGCTACACACTATTTAAAGTAAATGCATTAACCTCCATTATCTAGCTCTCGTTTGTTTGATGAGCACATCAATAAGACACAATAAGAGTTATCAGATTTTTGAAAACCCTGTAAGAGCATCTTGTGACGTTCTGACCTTGAGCCCGTTGTCATTCTAATGCTGCATTAAATGAACGTGTGCTGACTTGTCAAACAACTGCACAGGGTGCTGAGAGGAGAGACGTGCGGTCGTCATGCATCCATAACGAATGGAAAGAAAGGAAGACCACACAGCGGCATGGTCAGATCAGGTTGTCAGAGACCATATTTAAAATCTGGGTCAGAGTCCAGGCCGTAACCTCGCTCTCACTATTGCTCCACACTCTCTCCTCTTCACCCCACTTGACCTTCTTCATCGCGTCCCGTTATCCTATCTTTGTCTTTTTTTCTCTTTACAGCTTTATGTCCACACCACTTTTCAAATCCAGGTCTCTATTTATTTCATTCACTCCCTCAGCCTTTTTGCTTGTCTTCCTTTCTCTTTGCATGCAGCCTGAGCCATCGACAGAGGCAGCAGTTTTGCATTCTGCCTGTGTTGAGTTTCATGGGCAGCGTCCGAAGTTTACAGTCACATTAGTTTTGTTCTAAAATGCATAAAATAAAGTTGGAAATTGCATTTAAAAATGTAGTCATGTCAAGTTAAAATGTATGAACTGTTGAGAATACATTGGCTGTCTTTTAACTATTTCTCTTCTCCCAAGAGGAATGAAGAAAAGTCAAGGCGAGCGTAAAAAACAGCTATGACTCATATGTGAGCGTTACAATAAGCTTATTCACTTCTGCTTTATTACAAGATGACAAAAAAAAGAAAACATGTGTAGCTGTTGTCCTTGCACAGGACTTAAATATCTACTATTATAGATAACAATCACCTGGGCTTGTTCTGGTTCTTGTAACTGTGTAGTTGCAGTACGTGTACAATGAATGCAGACTTTTGAGATGCCACCGGGCACAGCTGGTGTTAGTCAGGGAACATTTCCATGTATAGGTCAACAGCTTGTTAAAAGACAATGCCTTGTTTTCTTTTCTGTACATGTGTAAATTATGCAGGATTAAATTTACACATTCACGATGTCTTCTTGCCTACAGTACATCTTTAATTGAGCTGGGCTTTCTGTTAACTATTGTTTTCAGACTTTGTTAACATATTGATCCTCGTATTAAATATAGCAACAACATTGACATTTAATTCCTGGCCAATTTAAAAAAAATATTTTTTACAGTCTTCCTGTGCTTTTAGAAAATCTAATATATCATGGCTAAAAACTGAGAAAAAGAGCCAGAGATATAAAAGGTGCCCCATCACTGCCTATTCTCTAAAGCAGACTTGGCAGGCCTGCAGCAGCTCATCATGGCAAAATGGCAAACACTGCACAAATCAACTGGCATCCGTGCTTCTTTTCAGCTCAGTGGCTCTGGAGCTATTGTGGAGCTAACATGGCTGCCAACAATAAGACATGATGACATTGTCCTGTTTTCAAGCTGGATGCCCTCCCAGTAAGGAGTTCTGGTGAATATCTCTTAAGTGTGACATAGAGATGGGCCCGCAACCACCAGCGAAGCTGAGCTGAGCTGCGGAGCCGCTTTAGAGTCCTGCTGAGACCGGCCAGGCCCACAGCCTCCCTGCCAGGGGCTCGGCTCGCAGTCAGAGTGAGTTACAACCCATGCTCCTGACACACGCGCACAAATTCAGAAACTTGCATCCAGTATGTAGGCATGCAGGCCCACGCACAGGTGTAACAAATATTGTGGTATACAGTATGTGTACAACAATTAACCAATACGTCAAAAAAAAAAAATACTAAGTAAGTAAGTGAGCATCCAGGCACATGCAAATGTTTGCACACCCTCAAATACTTATCCTTATTGATTACCCACTGGCAGCAAGTGGAGCTCCATTGGACCAGTTACTTAAGTCCACAAACCTTTTCATTCTTATTTTTGGGTTGCAACGGCAGTGACCTCTTGAACACACACATACCCCCACACTCAAAGATATGCTCTATGCAAACAAAACAAACGTGCCCCACGCTTGCACACATGCAGTAAAGAGAGCGTGTCCTCCAGCAGGAGCTCTATCTGTCAGGGGTAGGTTGAGATCAAGGCCCGGCAGCTGCTGGATCAGCTGGATTGATCTGTCTGGGTACACATGAAGGGTGGAAGTGAGCATGTTTGTGATTAAGGGCTTAACGGAAGGTGTGTTGGAGTGAGTGAGTAAATAACATACAGGGAGGGGGATTCAGTGTGTGACTGTTATATGTTGCACAGAAGACAGCGATGTGTATCAGCGCCATAGATATGTCTGTACAGTATGTTCGAGCAAATTAATCTTCTTCATCAGGGCTCAGACAGGATTCTGTTATGTTCATATATTGAGATGGCATATATAATCTGAGTTTGCTGAAGGGGGTTGATTCAGTGCCAATGTTCCATATTTTACTATATAAAAAAAAAAAGGTGCCAATACATGTAGTCCAATGATTTGTGTATTCTTAAAGATGAAAAGTCTGAAGATAAATGTATTGCATGTGTGTCAAATCACTAATGTTTATATTATATAGTTACATGTTTACATGGTTTCCTATGAGTTTCAAGAAATTCCATGATGTCACGCCCTTACAAATGAATTTATTTAAAGAAATCCATTAGTGATGGCATCGAGGGATATTTTTCTGAACTCGCATGAAGTATGAGGAAAACACTTTTTGTGACTGCATGCATAAAGTCAATTTTTAGGACTACCAATCCTCTTTATTGAGGATTCTACTGTATTCACAGGGCATCACTGTATGAGGAAATCACAAAGAACATGACTCAAATGTCTGGTTGCTCTTTAGGGATCTTTTTACATTTACCGGCAGTTTTATTCCTGCAATGACAGCAAGAACTTTCACTGCCAACATTTTTTCAACCAATTAAAAAAAAGAATGCATGCGACTACTGTTGTATAGTTGTGTGGTTTAATTGTGTAAGTAAAAGCTTTTTAGGTTTGAGGAAGACTGCAGTCAAATAAAAGAAACTATATGATTGTGGTATTGTTAAGTTGGAGGAACTAAAACACCTGCAAGAAGGAACTGTTTATGCTACCATATATGCAAAAAAAAGGTAGATAGACCATTTTGTGGGTCTATGAGGAAGCTGCACAAAGTCTGAAAAACTACTTCAAGTGAGTCTGAAGACTACAAGTTTGAAAATGACAAGAATCTGGGGTTAGAGTTAGAGATAAGTGAGCTTACCAGACCTCTACAATATAGTGCACTCCCTATGAAGCTAGCAGCTACATCAGCCACTACTAGCATAACATACCTGAGTCTCTGGCCAAACTGACAGAGGGTTCAGTTGCATTGTGGGTAATGAAGGCAGCAGATTTTGACATAAAGGTGGCCCATGTTTAAAATAAAAAAGACTATGTCTGCTTCTGCTGCACTAACACGGAAACAACAAAAATCTGCTTTGTGTTATGGAAGTGCAATGTAAAAATCAGTGGACGTGTTGAAAAATATTTGTATGAGGAGGCTGTGAATGAATTATGTCACGTTTAGGGGCCTAATCTCAAACTGAACACTACAAATATTCACCCAAAAGGTCCATCAAGATGAAAACTTAAGACAACAAACCCAGACAGAGTGACACGTCACTCTTACTTCTGCCATTGTGAACTACCAGAAACCAAAACAGAAAAACACAATAAACACATCAGACAGGCAAAAAGTGTACAGACGAATCATTCACAGCCAATAAGATGCCCGGCGTTGTTGATGTTGTTTATACTGAACAAATCAAAGGGAATTTGCTTTCAGATTCAGTTGTAGCTACCTGAATGACCTCAGGCAGTGGCTTTAATTACAGAACTTAGTTGCCAGTCCCATGTTTCATTACAGCTGAACTGTATCTGAACATAACCACGTTTACCGCTCACACGAGCGCTGACAAATGGTGGTTTGCTGTCTGTACGAATGTGTCTCGCCGCAGTAATATATTGTGTGTAGTGTGCATGAGTAGCTATAGCGTTTGTGTCTACATTAATCTCAGGAATGTTGAGGTGGTCCAGAGTTGAATAGGATGAGGCGTGGGTGTAGAGGAAGAGTCCCCTGGAGCAGAGTTAAAATCTTAAAGTACTAAAAAGCATTGACCCAGACCCAAGACGCCCACTCACAGGGACACAACCCTGCACATGCTTTCATGCTTTTCACGCGCTCGGACATACACGAACACAAGAAATACATGGAAAAATATGACCTTAAACAACAGACATGCACAAAATGTACCCAGTACTCTTAGCTCAAACACACACACACACACACACACACACACACACACACACACACACACACACACACACACACACACACACACACACACACACACACACACACACACACACACACACACACACACACAGAGAAACACATCCTTGTTGTCTTGTATTGCTCGTCATGCAATGAGGAGCACATGACTTAAATCGAGTGTGTTGCGTGACCTCTTATCGGACAAAAGCGTCCCACAGAGAGGTGATGGGGGAGACTGTGCCTCCCCGCCTGTCTTGCCTGTCGGCAGTCATGAGGTCTCCATCCCGTTTGCCACGCTGTGTCTCGTGGTTCAAAGTCTATAAAATGTTTGAGCTAAAAAATCCCCCGCTTTTACAACATTTGCAGTGGTGGCGTGTTGCCAATAAATCAGCTGCTTTGCCTGCGGAGAGCAACGTTAACCATTGGGGATGGGCAGGTGGTGTGTGTGTGTGCAGAAGATTCATGTTTTTCAAGAATGAAGGCTTTTTTGTCATGTTCTATAAACATCTCACCTGAAGAGCGTGATGTCTCTCAGTGAGAGAATGGTGTGTTTGTATTTCACACACTGACCATGACACCTCGACAGTCATTCAGAGCTAAATGCAAATATTTCAATGACAACTTGTGTCCTGTTTTATGTCATTAACTGTTGTCTTTTCAGTGTCTTATCATTTAACTGTCACAATAGTGATAATATCTGTGTGTTAGAGCAATAAACTGTGCCTCATATCTTAACAGGGATTATTTCTTGACACAAGACGGTCTCATTCACCAAAGTTACTCCTCACCACGTCAGACTTCACTGCAACTGTTTTTGGAGCACAGTAGAATAATGTTAAAATGGCTGATAAAGAAAAGTATTTCACAACCAGAAAACGGTATCTGTTCAAGGTTAGAGACAGAGAGGGAGATGAGGATTATAACATTTACTACCGAACAGCTCCACTTTGATTTGACTGAAAGGCGAAACAGCCTTTAAAAGTGTGACCAAAATGGTCAAATCAAATTGAACAGAAATGGGTGGGTATATAGTATGTGCTTGTGTTTGTGTGTTTCCATGTAATCTTATCACAAGGTAGCGTCATTGAGAGGCAGTGCCCCAAGCCAGCATGGCCAGAGTCCACCAAGGGCACTTTAAATTAGAGTAATGTTCACTAACACAAGGTTACAGGGTTCATTCACAGCAGAGATATGAAAAGGCCCAATTGTCTGCTACAGTGCTGATGGCTGCATGAAAATGAAGTGAAAGAGCTCTGAATCGCAGGCCTATATGTGACCATGGCTAATCGTGGAGTGAATCAAGGAACCAAAGGATGAATTGAGGGATGTGACAGCAGACGCAAAGACGGATCTATTTAAGTAATGTCTGCCTTAAGGAAAAAATGACTTTATGAATGTAGAGTACGTGGTGTTAAAACAGAGAAGTAAAATAACGTTTGTCACATGTTTTATTCCTGGATTATGTATACTAATTATGGGCAATGTGTTGAATAAAGATCCTGTCAAAATAATATCAACGTTGTTCTTGTCTGTGTGGAGAAAACTGTTTCTGTTTGTTGGACCTTTCAATTTAACATGATGGAAAATGTCTCAGTTGCCTCCTATTAAGATACACACACGCACTAACAATGTGTAGGTCCATCTCTCAATATGTTTTTACTTGAGGCTCTCAGCCCTAATCTTTAAAAGGAGCTCACAAATACATGCAATTTCCTCAGTCAGCTGGACACTAGTTTTTCCACAAACAGGAGAAAATAGCATAGTTGCTAAGTAAGGGAAGGGAAGGTCGATTCATGTATATAGCATCTTATCCTGCACCAGGCAACCGAAAGAGCTTAAAAGAAATATAATTAAACAAGACAAAGAGTTACAACTAGAAAAAAAACAATGAGAGGTTTAAAGTCTACAAAGAACACCTAAAAACCATAAAACATTGAAAACCATAGAAACTTTGGAAAATACAATAAAAACAAAAACAAAAGACAATTATTTAAAAACAATTGTTAAAAGTTAAGTCCTCAGTTTCGACTGAAAAAACACTGAAAAATGCTGAAGCAAATGAGCTGAAGCAACTGTAAAGAGATGAGTCGATGAGTTTAGAATTAAAAATGAGGGACTACTTTCAACTGAGGAATATTACATGTTTGGTACTCTGGTAAGTATTTATAGCAGCAAGAGCTTGTATATAGGATCAACTAAAAATAAACTACAATGCTCAAACAGCAAACTATTGTCAACCTTCCAGATGCAAAAAGGACTCCTGGTGGGTCATGTGTCCGCTCACCTCTGTGAATTGTACTTGGTTGAGGTGCATGACAACAGGGCACACTGGGATAAAATGTTTGTGCCTTGTTCCTAATAAATACAGTAAGACAGCGAGCACGTTTGATTCATTTGCTGGAGTGTCTGTCACATGCAGCTTTAGGGTTTCCGTTTACACTGAATAGTCACAAAATATTGTCATTTCATTTTTATTCCAAACATCTGCTGTGGTTGAGAATGTTGAACAACGCGAGAATCGTTTACAGTACGACACGCAAGCATATTTGAGGTAGAAGCAGGAAGCTTATCCAGTTCTTGAAAAGAGAAAGCACGTTATCGGGCTTCAACCGCGATGTAAAATGGGTCTGTTAGGTCTTCATTCTTTATGCAAAGTCACAGCAAGAGAGACAGTCCCCTGAAAATGATCTAACTAACCTTGTGTAGCTCAGCTTTTCTGATGACATGACTGACACGCACACACACACGCACGCACTCACACACACACACACACACACACAGAGGAATAATGAGTCAAACATTCCATGCATATAAAATACACCGCTCTCTCTCTCAAATGTTTGATAAGCTGTGGTATGTTGCTGCTGTTTGCCAGTCAAACCCTTTCACTTAACAAAAAAAAAAAATAACGGTACTGTTTCTCTGAGAAAGAGAAATGACACAAATACTGCAACTTGACATGTTTTAAAATAGGCCGTCTTTAATTGTAGCACTTTTCAGTACCTTATCTGGTATGCGCTGATATCACTGTTAGTCATGTCTGAAGAATCTGTGGCACTGAGTGTTTGTGTGAGTTTTGTTCCCCATGCACAGTTTGGCAAACCACAAAATTCCTTCAAATCCCCCCCACTACCATATTATTAACTGCTCCGAACAAAGCATTTTGTAAACTGCTTGTCACATGAAGTTTGAAATGAATTCAGAGTTGATGGACACAAGGAGGGACATGCCAGGGAAGATTAACGTACTGATGTTTCAGCATTTGAATAAATGCTGCCTATTTATTATTCTTACGTCTTACTTACTTCTTATATTCTTTAAAGCAGCAATCCTCTTTTACTTATTATTAAATCTTTTTATGAAACTTCTCATCTCACCCAATGAATTCAAAGAAGAACACAAGGAAAGAAAATGATCTTTTATCCGCAAACTATCTGACTCATCCTATTTTTTATTTAACTGTGGGAGGCCCATGACATGCCCCACCCAAAGAACTGCCCTTTCATGAAGCCTATGAGCCCAACCCTGGAGCTGCATCCCCAGGCCTACCCGTAATTCCTATGTGCTTGACCCATTGAGCTGCATCAGGAGGCCCCGGTCGTACAGCCTGCAATCCACACCCTGGAGCTGCACTGAAGGAACTGTTCACACAGTCCAGCGGGAACAGTCCAGGATTTGCAAACATGCAGACACGCCTTATCTGCACTGAATTTTCTGCCAGATACCGAGCAGATACACAAACACGTGCAGATAAAACATTAATTGCATAAAGCCAAGATGAACTCACAACTACGAACTTTTAAGACAGCTCCTCCTATCAAAAACACCCGGTGCTAACAATAACTAAATGCAGCTACAGGGCTAAAATGTCTGCAGCAACTTGTGTGTTTATCATCGGTAAATACACACAGCTGTTAGTGTCCAGTGTAGCTAGTGAACAATGCTGGCAGCTACACACCTCCAGCACAAGGGACACATTAAGAGAAATAGTAGGAAGAACTGGCCCACACTCTACAGACCGATCCCTTGTGTGTGTGCATGTGAGTGTTTAATGTAAAATGTCCTCATCCTCAGAGTAAGATGAAAATCTTGTTGCAATTCACACAAAGTCTAGACGTACAGAATGGAAGAAGAACTAATATCAGAAGATAACAAGATCCATTTAAAGCCAATTAATTAAATATGCTTATTTATATAACTTTTCTTCTACATGAATCAACAGTTTGACAGCAGAAATTGTCACATTATTAAATTCTGCTTAAGGTTAATGTAGAGTATTGCACTCTCAGAATTAGGCCACTTTACAGCAACTGTAAAGCTTATCAAGCCACTTAGAATATGTGCCTTGGGTTTCCCCTTGCTAAGTTCATTTCAAAGTGACAAGCAGGATGGCTTACGCCTTCAACCATTACACAGTTTCTTACTTGGATTAGTCAGGTCCCACAGAGGGAGATGATGTTTCAGATGCAAATGGAGAGGGATGGCATGCTCGCTTGCTGACATGTTCCATTGCTCAACCTGTTGATCAGGCTCCTTCCTAAAAGGCCTGACTTGCATATTTCACTATCGGCTGTTTCTGTTCAAAATGGCACCACACACAGGTGGTTTGTCTGCCAACTGCCTGTGGCTGAATGGATACATTTATCAAACAAATTCTATAAGATGGGGACGCTGGAGGTATTTGACATGTACAAACTACATGAGCAAGTTGTTGTAAATCAGTTCGCAGACTGACATCGAGGTGAGAAGGGATTTGATCTGAAGCAACAAAAACATCATATTTTTGCCCTTAAAAAAACAAGATGTCGATAATGATTTGGGTGAAAGGCTGAACTTACAACAAGCAGTTGTCAGAGACTGAACTTCACCTCCTGTCTCAATTTTGCAAGAGAAAGATATCTTGAGTTTCAACAGCAATCCCTATGGCCTAAGGGGACACATGACCTCAACATGGCGCTTAGTCACTGGTATGGTTGGCTGTGAACGCAGACACACGGACATGTTTGCACACACACACACACACACACACACACTTACATAGGAGGACCTCCCTCTTAGCAAACCCTCTTTTTTCCAGTGGCCGTCGTGAGTAGCAGACGGTTTTGCCATCCCTCTCCCAAAATAGCCACCCGTTAGCACAGCCAGGTCAGATGGTTTTGAAACATCCATGGCAAACGGTGCTGGAGTGGAGGGGAGCAACGAGTGCGTGACCACCTCTTGGTGGGGTGGTCGTGGGTGGGCCTCAAGTGGAGGTTTCTTTCACACTTGGGTGACAATGAGTGCTCGGGAACAAAGGAGGGGTGTCTAGGAAAAACTGGTTATGTGAGTGCGTTCACAAGCAGCAGGTGGTAAGCGCTTGATTTACGATATTTTCATTTATGAATATGAATAAAGAGAATAAAGTCATGATTTAACATTCGGGTTAGCCTCTGTTTCTGTAGCTTCTGTGACCCGATGCAATGTCTCGTCAAACATTTCTGTTCTTCATCTCTGAGAAGAAAAAAAAAAAAGAGAACCTAACTCATCGGCAACAACTCCAGCGCTAGCTACTGGAAACGGAAACCTTTGTGATTTTAACTGAGTTATTACTTAGAGAGCTTGGGTAGCGCAGGTAGTTAATCATTGTCATTGTAACTTGGTTTTGTCCATCTGGACAAAATTTACAAAGGCTCTTCTGTTGTCTGAAAACAGCTGCGCCATTCAGTCTCCTCTGCTATCATCGACATGTCTGAGCTAATCGCAGCCCCTTGACTTGTCAGTTTTTTCCAGGCGGTGTAACCTGGGGCTCATGGACAATCGTGTCCCTTAAAAGGTCATATATAGTTATAACCTTTGTAAGTATTTCAGGTTTCGTCGGCACTGGCATTATACACGTTATGGTGAGCAGTGGTAATTGTGCATTTACGATTTCACCGTGGACTTAAGCAGAGTGCGCACATAAAATGTTGTATCAAACTCTAGAAATTGGCACCAGAGACCTTGAAAATCCTTCAGAAAATGTAGGGCAATGAAGCAATGAGTGAGGCGAAGGGTTATTCGTTGAATTCGCATTTCAAGAAGGGGCAAAAACGTCACCGTCCATGACCGGAAAAGGAGTTTCAGGTCAGGAGCAACCAGGTGTGTTTTCTTTAACATTTGCGGGATTGTGCACAGAGAATCCGTCCCTCAGAGTCAGACTGTCAACACCGAGTTCTACTGTGATGTTCTGAGGTTTCTGAGGGAAAACGTTTCCAAACCCCCCTGAACTGTGATGCAATGAAACTCTGGTGCTCCAGAATGACAACGTGCAAGTTTCTTGCTCTCAACAACACAGTCGTTGATCCCCGCCAACCCTACTCACAGAATCTGGCTCCCCGAGACTTCTTTCTGTTCACCAAAAATTTGACACAAATTTGATGTGCGTTCGGCTCAAGTTTCAGGCCCATGTTCTGCGTACCAGTGGTCATAGAAACGTGTGTAAGTCAGGAGTTGATTTTGATCAAGCAATATAACTTGGAATTCTTATATATTACTAAGGTTCCAGTTTCCCCTTGCTCCGTGCACGTCACTGTGTGGCAAACTGTTCAAACGTAACAGTAGCAGTCTCAGAGCTTTTTGATCCACTGTCGTACTGTAGAGAAAGGCTCTGTTCCAAGGCTTTATTTTTAGTTTTTAGTGAAGCTACAACTGTCAGTGGGATTTTGAATAAGTCTTTCTAACTTGTGGAACAGAACTCTGAATTTTGGGTCTTACTTCGGCTGAATATAGTTAAAGTATGTACACATGATGGACTGTGTGCAGGATTGGGGGATTTTTTTTTCCAGAGTAAGAGCTCTTGATTGGACACACCTGACAAAAAGTCTTTCTGGTGTACAAAAACTTTGCAACAAATGGATATTAGCAAAAAAAAATATGAGGGACAAATGTGGGGTAAATTGCTAACAGTATCCTGGGACACTATCTGTTAAACCGACAACACATGCAAACAAACACAAGCAAACAGTGGTTTCTAAGCGACTAAGAAATCAGTCTTTTTTTAATTAATTTGTTTTTTCACAGAGTAATCAGAACCATGACAAAAGTGATTGTGAACATCAACCTTATAAAATTTTGCTGACAAATTTTCAGGCAGTAGTGAGCAATCCCATGGACCATCTGCTTTGAGTGATGTCAGATCAAAGTTACTCTCAGCCATGCTAGCACACTCAATCTGTGGAGGAGTTGGCTAAGAGTTAAAATGATCCAGAGCCAGGCAAACCAGAAGATAGATCTGCTCTCTCATTCTCTCTCTCTCTCTCTCTCTCTCTGTGTGTGTGTGTGTGTGTGTGTGTGTGTGTGTGTGTGTGTGTGTGTGTGTGTGTGTGTGTGTGTGTGTGTGTGTGTGTGTGTGTGTGTGTGTGTCTTGTTCACAGGCAGGGATTTGGTGTATTGATTCATCAGAGAAGTAGGCCGAAGCTTGACATGGCAACTGAACATGCAGTCTCCTAATGACTTAACCACATCAACTCTCTCTCCTCTGTGCTGTTAACCCTCCCTTCATCTTTCCCTTCAGGCACCAACCGTGGCTAGAACATGGTGAGTCACGTTGGAACAAAAAGCCCCATTCAAGACACACACACACACACACAAACTCCTGATCAACTTGAGCCAGCCTTCCTTTTAATAAAAACTCCTTCTTTGCCTCAGTAACCTCCCCTCCTTCCCCCTCAATCCCCAGGCAGAACTGGATCGCCATTGCCGCAGTGGGACCAGATCAAGCCAATCCAATTGCCGAGCACAGATCAAGTCACCAAGATGGTGCGGCTGCCAGAAACCACCGGGAGACAAACCTCCCAAAATCTTCCCACCACATCACACGGCTTGCTGCCTGAGCGCACAAGTGAGAGAGGCAGGAAAAAGAAAGCAGGTTTAAAAGATAAAAACCATACGAGCAAACCAAATCTATTTTGAAGTACTATGACTTCCTTCCTCAAACAAGGCCTCAGTTGACTGTTCTTGTCCCACATGACACACCATCGTGATCACTCACTGGCCTTCACAAGCCTACGCTCTGGTCAAGGGTGAATTATTCATTATATTTTCACAACGTTGAGAAATATTCAGTAAAGTAACTGCAACTGACCACACTTAGCCAAAAAGGGCCAGTCAGTTGAGTTCTATTGAATTTGTTTTAATTCCGTTATATCTGTTATATCCTCTTCTTGTAAATAAACTAATATGTGGGTGTGTTTTTAATTTTTTTTATTTTATTGTATTATCCTAAACTAAACTGAGTTCAATCAACTGAAAATTATATAAACTCAGTAGGAAAAACTAAGGTTTTGCACATAATGTTAATGATCAGTGATGAAAAAAAGGGTCAAAGCCTTTATTTAAGTCAACATTTTTACGAAAATATAATTAATAATAGAAGTACTACCTGCTGAATATACTTTGAGTCAAATGGCGAAGTATTTATTTTCCAAAATGGCCTACTTCACATAGTTATATCATTATTATATAAAAGGATAAGTACACTATTTTTCAAGTCTTACTTAAAAGTCTTAAAATAGGTGAACAATGAAACTAGTTTTGCTTGCTGTAATCATTCATTCCTTTCATCCTGGTTATGGCAAAATCCCTTCCTATGTGTAATGGGGAAAAAAAATTCCAAAGACATCGATTTGTGTATTCCAAAGTGGTTATGAAGCTAATATTAGGACTCAGTCATCTAAGGTAGGGGTGGGCACTATGACCCAAAAGAACAAGATATTTCAGGTCATTTCAGTGATAATATTCTTGACGATATGACAAACTACTGAAAAAGTATTTTATTATTAATTTCAAGAATATACAATTTCAACAAAATGTGTTATAGTTTATATGTGAACATTAAGGTAACAGTTTGCTTTCAAATATTCAGTGAAAACAAAAAAAAGATCTCAGTTCTTTAGTTTATAAATAATTTCAGAGTGAAATTCATACTGTTACACTCTACAACAATATGATGCCATCACACCAACAAGATGCAACATTACTCTCATCACGGCAAAATATTTTTACTTTTGAAAATCATGTTAAAAATGATAGCGATATTACTGTGAAAAATAAAATATGCCACACCCCTGGTTTGAGGTAGACACACCAAGTATGTATCTTCTAAAATTGTGTTTCCAGTCTAAATTATAGACAAGTTTATACAAAAAATGTTATGTTGGAAGATGTCCACATAAAGTTTTGAATAAATAATTGCACATAATATAGACTGTGGATTTCGTCCTACATCACTTACACTGAACTCTTTTAATGGCCTGTGTGAACGGGAGGAGTGATTACAATAAAACAAATGCTTAAATGTTAATATGGGTACATCAAATTGGAAAAAGTGTTTTAATGTTGTAGCTGGTTGAGGTGAACAGCTAGAGTCAAATAAACAACATATTATATATAATATATATATATATATATATATATATATCCATCTGAAATGAAGAAAACGCCAAGGATCTCCTATGTACTCACTTGGTTATCATGACAACTTCTGTAGGCACTTTGCCATTATTGACACTAACAGTCCACATAGGAGGAATCTCCCTGCCCACAGAGTCTCAGTCACACACTAGTGTTTGTGCCATATTTAGACTGTAATAATAAGCTCATAAAGAGGCAGTTCACTGTCAGCTTAATGGTATTTTGATCTCATGATCATCAGTAGCTTTCTTGACCTTTTCAGTTCAAAGATCTCTGAACAAGCGGTCTTCTTTTTTGAGCAGAACGCCTGGCAGATGAGAGTTTGTTCATGATGTTTCATTAACTCTACTTTTGAGTAGAACAGAAAATGTATCTTTTTCTGCTTTATTTTAAACTAACAGTCTGTTCCAATAAGCGACAGCCCAGAACCAAATGAAATGAGGCATGGACTCAAGGTAAGTAAGGGGCCTCTCAAAGAAATAAGTTCTATTTTATCTAACAGTTGAGCTAATTTGCCTACAAAAGCTTCTTCCTGTGCATGATTGTTCTCTCAGGGCAAAGGGCTCAAGTTCATAGTCAAAAAGAAAGTAGATCATTCAGCACATTTGCTTTGATATTGTGAGTGCGAGGGTCAGAGGTTTTTTCTGGGGGAAACTGTGTACCTGTGAGATATTGGCCAATTACTCAAACATACAGACCTTTCATCACTGACATCCATTCTAGCAGGGTAACCATGTTCTCTGTCTATATGCTGCCTAGAAAACCTATGTACCCTTATAAATATATAAATATATATATATATATATATATATATATACACCAAAGGCTTCACATAAGAGCATTTCAGTTTGAAGTTTAAATATGCTGCAGATCACATTCTCATTACATGCACTACTGATACAGTTGTGATTCAGAGTTATTCCAGATATTTAACTCGGCTCAACGAACTGTAGCAGCACAGCCAAAATATGTTTACATTGGCGTGTAGTCCCAGTCTCAGTGTATGCACAGCCACACAATCATGATCTAAGTTATAAAGTTATGGAAATGAATAGCATGACTGTACATTTTGCCTCATGATGTTTCTTCCCTGGGGCGACTAACCTCAACTGTTTTCATGTATTTCTTTAAAATTCAATTTAGATCTTAGTCTGTAAAGTCTCTGCTTAATGCTGTCGTTGGACCACAAATGTATGTGGCAGTGGTTGTGTTTTCTTACTTAACATAGTCCAGATGTTACTTTAAAGTTTTTGTGTCAAGTAAGATAGTATTTAGGCACAGCGGTGCTTTGAGCTAAAACTGGAGCATGCAAATATGCTCATCATGAGAAGGCCAAGAAGCTTATGTTCAACAGGTGTTCACCATGTTCATCATTTTCCGTTTAATGTGTCAGCATGCAAACATTTGCTTATTAGAACTGAACAAAGTAGGGCTGAGGCTAATGGGAATGTCATTTGTTTCCGAAGAATTTGGTCATCTAATAACCAAACCAGTCGACACATCTTAATTCTGATTTAGTGACTGCTCTAAATGAAAAGTCAAGGGAGCAGCAAGGTTGTTGAAACTCAAGCAAAACCACAAATATGAACCTGATGGTGGTGCTGGAAGAAAAGCCAATTGCTATCCATTAAATTGTTCTTGAGATATTTCCATTTAGACCAAAGTGGTCGACTGACCAACAGGCAGATTGACTGATATACCAACGTTGACATCTCTAAAGCCACGTCACGACACGGCTAAAAAGACAACATAGCAAGTTGTAAAAGAGGCCCACAGTTATCACCACTGGAGCACACATCCTCCTGCAGCCTAAATGCAGGTGTGTTCTGCTCTAACAAAGCCAGCAATCAACACACCCCTCGGGAGACTGTGTGGCTGACGGTTCATATTTTCAACATGTTTTTTCCTTGTGAAATCAGACAGATTTTTCAGACCTTTGTGTTTGCTTTTCTGCAGCATGAATTGCATCATGTGGAGTAATGTAATCTCAATGATGAAATCTTCTCTGTTAGCATGTAAAATGACATCTACAGGCAACAGTGGATTTCATCCTTACATAACAGGAAGGCAATAGTAATAATAGTGATAATTTTCTCAGAATATTTGAGAGGCATGTTTTAATCTTCCCCTAACTCTCAACTGGGTCCTGACCCAGATTTTGAAAAAATGCCTGAAGGGGATTGAGTAGACCTACAGCACACTGTACGGTGAGAGTAACACTGGCAGGGTAGGGTGTGGTGAGAACAGCAGCCATGACGGAGGGCACTAATAAGAAATAGGAGAGCTTAGAAAATGAGGATGACTCAGTATCATCGCTTAGACTGTATCTCACCATAAACTGAGGGGGTGACAACCTGTCTCTCCACGCCCACTCTCCATCCCTTTCCACCCATCCCCAGACAGTCAGACAGGCAGAGGAGACCAGAGGGTGGTAGACTTTACCATACCCTAATACAGAATAAACCGACACCCGCACAGTATGAGTCACAAAGGAATTTCCCTGGCACATTTTTTTTTTTTTTTAACCAAGACAGTCTTTCTTACTTTCAACTTCCTGTTGGAGATGTGTGGCATCAAGTAATCTAGGTCATGTGCACCAGGGCCTACAAGTTTCAGCTTCGCTACAGACACACCTTAAAACATTAGCAATCGTCTAAATATGTACAAGTCTGTTCTCACTTGTGTTTGTATGATAATGGAGTGTTTTAGTCAAGCAATTATGACCGTTAAAATACTTTTATGTCTATAATAATGACTTTACGATTCTTTGTTATTACCCAATTAAATATTTCAATGCCACTTACATTTTTTCCCAGACTTGACATTTGCTAACCTGAAGGAGTCCAGATGGAACCAACATGTGGACCGACAAGACAACGTGTGTGTGTGTGTGTGTGTGTGTATGTCTGATAGATAGACAAGACAAATGAACTGATGAAAGTTGAGGGAAATAGTAAAACACCTGCAGCTGGAGTGTTTGATATTTTTCTGTGTTTTTATGACTTTTTATACTAATATATGAAGGTCTCAGAATAAAAGTGTGTTCTTGAGTAAATCAGAGAAGAAGACGGAGCCTGAAAAGTATCGCAACACACATGAACATATGGTACAGTTGTGTGTAAAGCATACACTCCGGAGTGCCAAGTAAATAGATAAAGAGGCAAGTATATTGTCTTTGTCACGTACACACATTGAATCAGCACCTAATCTGGAGGGTCTTGCTCTGTCCTTTACAGTGGGCACTTTCCTTTAACAGATTTATCCCCTGAGTTGCACAAGCCATACGATTGTGTGTGTGTGTGTGTGTGTGTGTGTGTGTGTGTGTGTGTGTGTGTGTGTGTGTGTGTGTGTGTGTGTGTGTGTGTGTGTGTGTGTGTGTGTGTGTGTGTGTGTGTGTGTGTGCCTTACGTGACAGAGTAACCAGCTGAGCTTCTGTGATAGTGTCTCTGTAGGTGTCTGTGTGTATCAAAGGGCCTGTGGGCTCAAGCTATTAGGATCAGTATAGCGGTGATAGATGTGATCTGATACTTTAGAGTGGAGAAGAGCAGATGCTCTTCCAGAAAAGAAACTGCACGGGGCCAACATACAAACCCTGAGGGACCCCTCTACAATGCTAGCTTTAGAGCAGCTATTGCAGTTGGCCAAAAATATTAGAGCCAACAGTTTAATCTAATACACCATAAAGCACTGCCAAGAAAATCGAATGTGTTATTATCAACACATTTAACTGTCTGTGTGCAGCGGGTTCTAATATTATGCTTTGGGAGTTTTGTCCGAATTTTGTTATTCATAAAGTTTAATATATCAGGCCCTTCTGAGAGGCCGGGGGAATGTGATAAGTTGATATTTCTGACAGAAACTATCAGGGGCATTTGGTTATGTTGCATTCAAAGGTGGGTAATAAATAAAAGAAGAAAATGAATAAAAAGGAGAGCAGATAAACAGTGACAAAGACTGCAAAATCACACAACACAATCAGTGTCTTCTTAAAGACAAATACTGTTTGGTGAATTTCTAGAAAAGCACCAGTTTAAAAAAAGTGCAAAAATTTATAATTTGAACAAGTAAGGAAGATGAGGGGGAAAAAAAAGAGTGTAGGTCTATGACAAATATTAACTGAGGTGAGTTAAGACCTCATGTTTGCTGCTAAAAGTGACTACAAAAGCACACTATTTAAGGAAATCAAGAAAAAAAAACATACACTGCCAGGTTTACTATATATATCTTCACACCATTTCAGAGCTCCTTCGCCAGGGAAAGACACATTTGGAAAGATGACTGGACAGAAATACCAAAGCTACCATTTTAATGCTGTGGAGCTGCAGATTAGCCATGGTGACACATAAAACCTGAGTGAAGAAGCCAAGTGGCCAGACAAGAAACAACATGAATGAGAAGTCATCTGGAAAACTGTTTGTATTTCAATATACAAAATAATTTTTATCCCCAGGATGATATTTCTATACAATGAGTGAAAAAGTTACCATCCCTGTACTGAAGTAAATTTAGATATATTTTTTTCATTAATAATTGATAATATTCAATTCAAAAGTAAATATTAAAACTTTCCAAAAGTAAAACCCAATTGACCTATCTGTCAAGATGTTTTTTCAGCTTAAATAAAATTATAACGAATAACGAAACTAAGAATACATTTCAAAAAGTCAAATTATTTGATTTCCATTGTTCATTTTGTTTCTTATATTATTTGTTATAAACAGATTTAATAAATGCCCCTAAATTCACTGTTAAATCCAGCTCCTCTCTAAAACCTTGGGGAAAATGATTTCTACAATTTCTATGATATTAAATACGCAAGATCTTTTTTAGGCACAACAACACAAAAGAGACGAGTCAGTGTTTGCATGTTTTTACATATTTTTGAATGTTGAACTGATGATTTAAAACAGTCACTCAAGTTAACCTGTTATAGCAGAAATACATGAAATTGTACTAGTTACATAAATAAGTATAAAGGTGTTTGTATAACAGGGAATCACATGTGCAATGCCTTGTGTGATATATTGGCCATGACTTGTATAAAGGGAATAATTGACTGTCAGTTATGATTAAGCCGGGAAAGAAAATTACAAATTGTACCTGTGATAAAAAAAAATAATATTAAACAGTGTGAAGCTTATTTTATTGTGAAAATTTTATATTTGAATTTACCAAAGAAAAGAAAATGATCAAAAGACCGAAACCAACCTGTATTAAGTTGTTCCAGACCGACTTCATTTTAATATTAATACTTAGGTAGATTTTCTATTTCAAAAGCAAAAACTAATATACATCATTTGACAGCAGAAAAATATCCTTTTAAAATTATGTACAGCAAACTGGTTTGTTTGATTTATCAGTTTCTACAATTTAAAAGGCTCCTAAACTGTTTATACTTCAGCAAGTTGACAATGAAATGTGTAAATGAAATGACAAACTTTATCTTATTTAGTTTCTGCATCCCTATCACTTTATTAAAAAACATTAGTCGTACAAAATATTTCTTTCTTTTAATTACCTTCTTGTATGTGTCGAATAATTTTTTTTAACTTATAATAACTGGGGATACCAACATAAACAAACAAAATATAAAATTAAGTGTGAAGAAAAATAAGAGCAATTTTTGTAGAAGGAAAGCAATGCTAGAGTGAAGTTTTTCAACAAACTATCCGTTTGACTACTACTATCCCCAGTCGTTCATAATTTAGATAAAATAACTTTCAATGATGGGGTTTTTTTTTTCAGAAAAGGAAAGAAAAATGGATAGTTTAAAACACAGACATTACTGTATCAGAAAGGCACTACATTTACATCCATTAGATTGAAAACTCACAGCGTAAATCAGCCTTGTTCTGAGTTAAACCATATCAACCTTTTTTTCCAAGAACTCGTACCAGTGAAAAATGCTGCAATTTCTGTAACTGCGCTTGGTAGCAACCGGCTGCCCTGAGCCGGTTCCAGCACAACAGCACAGCATATAAACATGTACAGATAAGTTAGGAAACACGAATCCATTTGGTATATATTCAACCGATCCTTCTCTTTTATTGTATTTATTGAACCCAGAACATCTGAAAAAGCTTAAGGCCTTAACCCAGCCAAATTCTTATAAAAGGAGTCTTCTGTCAATTTCACCCCGTTTTCATCAAACTTCGGTTTGGCAATGGGAGATGAGCCAAGCACATTTCTCTGAGTCATCTTAGAGGGAGGAGGAGGAGGAAGGGGGGAGGAGAAGAAGAAGGGATAGAGGAGGAGGAGAAGCAGGAGGTGGCAATCCGGAGTTTCCCTCTTGCTCTTGCAGGCGAAGGCCTACACCGAGCAGCAACAAGCTGAGAAAGCCACGCTCTATTGTTTCAGGCCTGCTGGCAAAGTAAGCCTTCCTGAAACTCAGCAAACAGCGATCACACACAAACAAACGGGAGACATGCCAAAACACTTCTCACCGAGAGACCTGCCAAAATGGTAGAAAGCTGTTGTGTGGGAAGTTTAGAAGGACTTTCGTAGAAATTGTTGTTTTCTTTGCCTGGCCGTGTGACAAAAATACTCTCAGTGCAACCTTAAAAAAAGGAGGAGAAAGAGTAGTATACAATATTTTCTAAGAACAAAATCTTCAAAGCTTTTCCAGTGTGAGATTTTAACTGTGGTTCCTCAGTGTAGCAGTGATAGGTATGTGACAACCTACAATCATCAATCATCTGGAATACATAAGTTTTATGTAAGCAAATGATACCTAAAGACCTTGTGATTATGACACTTGTCTTTCTAAAAACAGCTTAATAATGCTGCTGAAATGTATAATTTAAGTGCTGTAAATGCTGGCAGCGTATCAGCTGTTTATGTACAGCTACCAGGGGTTGGGTTACACGTGGAAAAAGGTGGGGCCCTGCAGCAGTAGGTGCTACTTGTATGAGGAAACAGACAATGCTATCACATGATTGATGATGGTTTCTAAGAAACAACTAAACATCACTCCCCTTCTAGGAATGATCACAGTGTATTTAGAATAGTTTTCTACATGAGAGGTTATATAGATTGTAGCAGCATATTATTAACTGGACATCTTGAAAGGCAGCTCAACCATCAGATAACTTGACATCGCCACACCAGCTGATAGGGTATGTGACTATTTATGAAGCTCAAAATGAGGTCTAACATCAGGTTAGGATGTAAGAGGGGGCTGTTTGTCATGTAAAAGGTAAAAGGTGGAAGAAATTACAATTAAATGACACGGCAGGAGAAAGGGAACAGCTCTGAAGTACAACCCTTCTTTTCTCATCTCTGTTCAAGCAGTCTGCAGGTTCTCATGTCCCGCTGGACCTTTCAGGCAGCTCCACTGTTTGTTTTCCACTCCAACGTGGGGACAGATTTGGAAAAGGGTGACAGCGGAGTCTATTTTCTCCACCTGGAAGCTTGGAACGGAGAGGGAGGGAAACTCAAGACTGGTTTTACTCGCTTCCTGGAAACGGTAAAGCAAGCAGGAGGCCCCACTGTCAGGGAAAAGGGTAGAGAGGCTGTGTGACAGAGAGAGACTGAAGCCTCGGACCAACAGATAAAGAATACTGTATGTGTGAATGCATGAGTGGGCGTGTTTATTTCCTTGCCTGCCTCTGTGTGTGCGCGCGTGTGTGTGCGTGCGTGCGTGCGTGCGTGTGCGTGTGTGTGCGTGCATTTGTGTGTATGCGAAAGAGAAAATGACAGAATGGTAAAGAGCACGTGCTTCAGCCAGGGGATTTGCTGATGCCCACGGAGATCTGTTTACAGTGAGTGCCCCTGATGACCCCCCAGAGGATACAGGACTCAGTGCCAACATGCACACATACACACACACCCACGCGGACATACACATCATCCCAGCCACAAATTTCAGGAGACATAGATACAGAGTGTCTAAGGGCACCTGTTAGAAACATCCGGCAGGCTCGATTCCAGGCAAAGCGTGTATACCTATCGTGACACTGCAAACACAGCCTGCGGGTAGGTGCTCGTGGATGTGCGATAGAGGAGAAAAAGAGAAAGAAATGTTGCTCAAATCGAGCAGACAACAGAGCCCTGCGGAGCGATTTGCCACTGAATTGTACTGGGAAGTTGTGTATGAAGAGATAAAACAAGCAAAACAGACTCGCACCGCAATGAAGACCAATGAGGAGAGTGAGTGTGGGAGTTTAAAGGCTGATTCTAAGGCCTGAAGGAAGAGAGTCTGGAGAAAAGGTGAGAAGGATTTGAGAGAAGAGACATACACGGGCAAAAGGTTGAAGCACAAGGGTAAAGAAATAAGGAATCAAATGTCAAACGAGGCAAGAGTCAGAGAAGGGGGCAGAAAAAAACCTCAAAGTGAAAACAAAAAAAGGACCTTGAACAAAGGCTGCTTTGTTTCTGGAAAAATGTTGGGAGATACATTTATTTGCTTTATTGCCAAAACATAGATGAAAAGTTTAATACCACCTGTGACTTTAAGCTACATATATAACTACAGCCAGGAGATGTTGGCATACTTAAAGTTAAAGATTGTCTGAAGATTAAAAAAAAAAAACCTACCAAACAGCACCAATAAAGCTCACTCTATCTAGTCTGATTGTCACAGTGAGGTTCCAGAGCAACTAGGGGAATTTCCCAAGCCGTGTATTACTAGACCCAAATTTACTACATGAATTATCCCTGTAAAATTATAATACACCCAACAGTCCCATACAGGGCAGCATGTCTTTGTGACACCTGTTGTCGCCTTGATGCATGACAAAATGAGATAGGACATGTGATGGAGGTCATGGGACAAACTTCGCTCAATGTAGCTCATGAAAAGTAGGAAACCTGTAAAGCTGCAGGTACAAGGTTCGAGTCCCCGAGAAGATAACATGGATGTGTTGTTAATGTGTCGTGTTTTTTGTTTTGCGTGTCGTTTTCCACGAACTCTAACCACATGCTTTTTTTCCCCCTAACCCTAGTCTTGTTTGTTTCCACGTTTTTTTTTTTTTTTTACCTAAAGCACAGAGTTTTTGACGTCTCAAGGGAAAGCCGTGATACTGACGCTGCCCTTCAGTGGACATTTGGGCATATTGCTGTTGTTGTTGTTGTTGCATCCGACTTGGTGTAGACCTCGAGTTAATTTTCAAACTATTGAAGCAGTCTTTAACCAATCGGCATTGACCACCATACATTGTATGTTGTGCGCCAAACACTCCGCCACTGTTGGAACTACTTTTTGAAAGATATGCTTGACTTCAGCATCATCGCACTTAGTCACTCCTACTGGTTGCTGATTGGTCCACTGTTCAGAGTGGCTGAGTGAACCTTAATGCGAACAGGATTACCAGACTGTTATATCAGCAAAGACAGAAAGCTGTGAGGAAGAGGCGAGCAGAGCCAAGCTACAATTTCACTGAACTCAAGTCAAGAAATAGTTTAGCACATGATCAGACCTTCAGACACAGCCAGACTATCTGTTCCTTGCTGTTTTCAGTCTTTCAGCTCTGTTTCTTCATATGTAGCCTACAGGTGTGAAAGTAATGTCGATCCTCTTACCCCCGACACAGAAGCCAATAAGCTTGTTTCCCAAACTCATCTTTTAAATCCTCAAATTCCTCCAAAAGTTCCTCCCCGCCCTACAAAAATCAGCCCTGCTGTGCTTTTAATATTTGCACATGTGGCCAGGTTTGAAGCCCGTCTGTTACATTTCAGCAGTAGAGCCCCCTGACACACATGGTTGTGAATGCCTGCTGACTCACTAACCTGCTCGTCTGTCACAGTGATCAAGTTTGATCAATGCTGCACGGCAACCGTAGCTATGCTAATGTACAATAATGGTGGTCTGTACAAAATCTGGAAGTGGCTGAGATGAAACCGGGTGGCCAGACAAAGAAAGAGTCACATTAATTTAACACAAACTCTAAATTACAGGGCGTAGCGTCGATGCTACATAATGAACACGGTCAAGGTCCAGTGTGTTTATGTGGTGTGTGGACACGCCACAGTACACTAAACTCCATGTGGGAATGTGTAGAAGTAGAGAGAATTTAGCTGTGCCCTATTAAGTGTGTGTTAAAGTATATGGCACTCCAGTGTGTAAATATGTATGTGCATGTGAATAGAGAAAAGAGAAGGACAGCGAGCGATGGAGAAAGAAATAGAGAGGGGAGGGGAAAAGTGGGACAGACGGCAGCGATACGAGATCTTAGCTCCCTCCTCTCCTCTCCTGCTCTTTCCTCGCCTCATTCTCCTCTGTCTTGTGCCACCAAGGGGAAGCGAAGGAGGTCACCCACGCCTACGAGCACTCAATCAACCTGCCGGCGACCTTGCTTGTCCTGGATACAGTGCCCGCTCCCCCTGTTTGTCTGTCTGCTACGCTGCCATCTCTCTGCAGCTGGTGCCAGGTTACACCGCCATAAGCACAGAGATGCCGGTTCGCGAGATGCAGGCTTTTCTGCTCACGCTGTGCCAACCTTCTGTGGCAGACAGCTCTGTTTTACATCAGGGTTTCGTTTTAAGAGAGATCTTTGACAGGGGTCGTGACAAAGCATACCCAGGTTAATTGGTATGTGGGAGATTTCTTCTTCCTCTTTGAACTGCCAGAAACGATTTATTGATTGTGAGGGAATTGTTTTTGATTAACTGGATTTTTGCCAAAGTGAAATTGTGTGAAAGATCGAAAGCCAGTCCGTAAGCAACTTCTGACTAAATAAACGTGTATGTTAAGCATCATTTGAGGACATTACACATCCATTTACATTATTTACATACACATAATTCACATCATTTACAAACCAACACGACAAGTCAACAGCAATTCTCTGTAACCAAGCAGGGATTTACATGACTGAAACAACATAACAATCAAAGTTAAGGCTTTATTAGCGATTAATCTGTCACTTATCTTCCTAATTAATCTATTCCAATCCGTTGGTCCATGAAATGTATGTATGAAAATAACTAACAATTTTTCCAAAAGCCAAGGATGACATGTTTAATATCCTTTTCTTGCTCACCCAGCATTAAAAGTAGACTGTAGAAACAAGCAAACAAGGAGTACTTTGATAATTTTTCTAAAATCAAAATAGCATTTATTGTCAATTGATTCTGCACAGTAGATAAAGGTTAAGGATGGCTCATTCTGAGAACCAGGAAAATATTACAAAGTCAGACTTGCATTGCAAAACAATTACATTACACTGTAATAAAGTAGAAAACAGCTGAACTCTGCCACCAGCTTCTGTAAGGGTGCAAATGAACACACAGAGCTGCAGATATTTCTATCAGCTGTGACAGTCAGGTCACATTCTTTTGTTATGTGCTGTCAGACGGGCCTTCCCCTTCGGAAAGTTAGTTATGACTGTGGATGCAGCTGCAAAGATGGCTCCGATGACCACGGCGACAAAAGGCATGGAAAGACAACACGTGTGCTGAAACACAACGAGGGAGGAAGAAGGGTGGCAAAAAGGTTGCGTTTTTCTGAATGGGTGGCAGAGGAGTTGAAGAACCTTGGAGTTGATCGTGTATTATCTGTTTAGCTTTCATAATGTGTGTGTGTGCGTGTGTGTGTGTGTGTGTGTGTGTGTGTGTGTGTGTGTGTGTGTGTGTGTGTGTGTGTGTGTGTGTGTGTGTGTGTGTGTGTGTGTGTGTGTGTGTGTGTGTGCGTGTGTGTGTGCGTGTGTGAGTGAGTGAGTGAGTGAGAGGGAGAGGAGAGGAGAGAGAGAAAGAAAGAGAGAGAGAGAGAGAGGGTGAGGCAGACAGACAGGAAAGTGAATGTAATTCATCTTTAAAAGGGCAGATTGCTGGGTGATGTATGGTGTGCAGAGTCTGCATGTGTGTGTTTGTGTATTGTAGAAATGGGTGTGTGGTTGGGGGGGGGTGTAAGCTCGCTAGCTACAACTCCTCTGAGCGCTCCACAGAGCAATGAGAATGAGGATTCTGGGTTCTGCCCTGCTGATCAAACACGGTGATACAAACTCCCCCTCGTGCTCGCTTTCTTTCCAGCTCTTTCCTGCAAGCACACACCCGCACACACCCGCACACACCCACACCCGCACACACACCCGCACACACCCATACAATTAACAGCTCAGCAAATAGCATATTGGCCTATGCTATGAATAATCACTCTACACTGAATGAAAAACAAAGGGAGTTGAGTTAAAATATGAGTTGGACATTTTAACAAAGAATAGCAACGGTATTCGTACACGCACACTTCTGCTGAATCCACTGCACACTCAGTTGCCAGTCAAGTTGGTACTCCTTGCCAAAAGGAATTTCTGTTATGTAGCCAGACCGACATAAATGGGGTTGGCACAAAATATGACCTGCAGGTAGGGCTGGGCAAAATATGAGTATTTATGATACGAGACTACATGTTGTCTCAGGTTTTGGATATTGTAACAATTGTTGTCTCCTCTTAGTTTTAAAAGTTGCATTATAGAGAAATGATGTAATTTTCTGAAATTATCAGACTGTTCTAGCTCTGCCATTATTAGCCTTTACATTATTGGCGAGTATGTTTAAAAAAAATGCCATTGTGTAAATATTTTGTGAAAGCATTATTTGTCATCCAAACAATAGTTGATCAATGTCACCATCGAGCTATTTGGTCAAAAATATAATGATATTGAATTTTGTCCATATTGTCGAGCACTGACTGTAAGTGTCACGCAATTAAATTAAAGATCACCTCAAACTAAAGCCTCAAAAATAACCGTACTGTTGATTACATTTTTGATAAATCAATGAATTGTCTACCAGGGGATTTTGCTGGACATAGGTCCACCACATCACCTGTGTGACACCGTTTAGTTTTGTCCTCTGCACTCACTCACTCACTGCCTCATACCCTACCGGAAACATTTCAGAAGCGTTTTTTTCAGAAAGTGTTATTTCGGCCCAGTTTTGTAAACTTCCTTGATTTGGTCATTTTTTCTTTGATTTTTGTGCTTCTTGCGTGGGTAAGTAGGATATGTTGTTATATGCCGTTAGGTTTTTATTGTTGTTACTTTCTATTTTGTTGCGCAGTAACCTACAAAGTTAATACAGTTGGACGCGGTTTGACGTCCGCTTCTGTCAAAAAAAAATAATTAAATATGCGCGCAATACTAACAAAGCGTCAAGCTGCCTCTTGGAAGCTGCTGACACGGAGATCAGCTGTGGTGGATGTGTTTGAGCAGGATCATGATACAAACGGTTCCGGTGGAAAATAGCCTCATTATAATTTATTTTGAAAAATGTCAATCACGATTTCCAATTCAAACTGCTTTTTTTTTTTTACAGTCAAAATCACAAAGCAATTTAATTTACATTGAACTGGGGAAATCAGTGATTACTCGCATGTGAAAAGCAGAATGCACACATTGTTTGGCACTTTTTCTTCATAAATAACTTTAAATAAGAAATGATTATCGAAATAGTGGAAAATACATTTCTGACGATAGATTAAATTAATTACTGACACGAATTAATTCAACTCTACACAGGATTCATAATTTATTAAAATAAACTTGAATGTGCAGCTTTATTTCATGCCCACTGAGGTTTTAAATATTCATTTCAGAGCATTTGGCCGCAGCATTATGTAGAAAGGAAGGCCCAGGGTGCAAGATGAGATTAACTAGAGCCAAAGTTTTGTATTATACATATGAGTAGTATTTCTGACTACAGCACTTTACACTAGATGAGCTCATCTGTAATTCAGAAGCAGGTCTCATCGCAATGACTGCGTGCGGAGACCCAGCAGTGGGACGCGAGACAACTGCCTGTGTGGGTGTGCATGTGTACGAGAAGGTGTGGGAGAGACAGAGTGAGCGGACGTGTGTTTTTGTGCATGTAAAGTCCCTGTAGAGTCACAGTTCTGCTCCTCAGACTAACAGTACGTCTGTGTGTTAATTCAATAAAGGAACGGCCGCCGAGCGCAAGACTCTTAATAAGCAATGTGCCTCGTCTCTTTTGTCTCCTCTCCTCTCCTCTCGTTTCCTTCTGCTACTCTTAAAAGCATGTCTGTATCCATGTGTTCTTTCCTCCCCTGCCTCTCTCTCTCTGCACCCTCTCTAACAGTATGTGCTCCCTCCCTATTCATCCCCTCCTTCTTTTTTCTCCATTTATCTCTCCTTTCATCCGTCACATAGCCGCCTCCTCCTCACCCCTCCCTCCATGTCTCTGTTCTTGTATGCGAGTGGTGGGTCTGTGGGGTTGCTTGTTATCCCGCACCTATCCAGACATCCCTCAGCTGGAAAGCCAGACAGTCAGCTGGGTGGACAGACGGAAAAAAGACGACCAGAGAGGAGGGAAGAGTGACAGCCGGGCGGCTACTGCAGCAAGACTGACAAGGCAAAAAAAAAAATTGTTTTTAAATAAACTGGACGTCAGACATCCAGAGATGCAGCAGAGACAGCCAGGAGAGTACTCTGACAAGACAGAGAGGCTGTCAGTAAGAGACTACCACGCGGGTAGTAAGATAGATAAAGGCAGGTGTGTAGGGCGCAGACAGGTAGGCAGAGTAGCCAGAGGAGCAGGTCGTCACAGGCCGGTGAGCAGCAGCCAGCCGAGCTACGAGCCCAGCATCCCAACAGGCCAAGAGGGTCAGGAGCTGCATGGCTGACAAACACTGCCGCTGTCTGGGCCTGGCACGGTACTGCAGGCGTTAACTGATGCCACGCATGGTCACAGATAACCCTTTAATTACTGCCTGTTCAGATATTTCTTTTGAAAACCTGTCCAGTCAATGGCAAAAGTCCAAAATGTAGGAAATTTGGATTTACAGCTTTAGCTTCCAAACTGTCTGATAGGAGACTTCATACTGCACGTTTAATCAACTATTTAGATTAAATGTCTGTATACTACATGTACCCTTTTGTTTTTAACCAAAAATGAAGTGTGGCCACTGTGTCAGACAAAACAAGCTATTTTAAATGATTTAACTTTCTTAGAGGTGAAGAGTAAAGGATAGTTTTTGATACTTATATTTAGAAACTGCAGTTAATTTAAAAAGAAATCTTTCAATGTTGCAGAGGAGAACATGACAAGAACATAAACAAATCAATAGCCAGCAGAACTGTCCTTGGACAAACCTAATCTACTTTGTAAATGAACTGTAACGAAAATGAATTCTTACATATTCCTCTCTTAAGGATAAAAGTTTGCGGCAATGTGATATTTTCCGATGTTGCCATTAGTAGAGTGGCTGTGGTTCAGATGGTTGTCCACTAATTGTAAGATTGCCGGTTCAATCCCCAGTTTTTTGCCTCGTTTCATGATATTCGAGACAGTTGTGATAAACTGGACCTTAACCTTGTAATATGCTGTTATGCTTCAATTTAGGAAAAATGTCTGCTAAAATTTCCTCAACTGCACCATGATCAAAGTCCTCATGCTACAAGAAGGAATGTCCAACAATAGCATTACAATGACATTGAGGAAATGGATTTACCAGAACCAGGCTTGTAGCACTTGTGCAGTGCTCCAGTTTCACCATATGGTGAAGATTTGACTCCAGGCAAAACGCCTCCTGATTCCAATCACTCTGACTCAGCAAAATTTGTTTCACTTCCCCTGCTCACCAGATGTGACAAAAGCTCTTTTCAGAACAACCTATCTAAAAACACTAATACGCTGAGACTTAATGACAGCTCCCAAGCTCGAAAACATAAAAGTTGATAATCCGTATCAGCGTTAAAGGTCTGGAGATGATTTAGCATGTAACAAGCTAACCCAGTAGGGAGGACTTCATGCAGCATTGCAGCACTTATTTATTTCATCACAAAATGAAGAAACAGTGTGCTTGGTCATTAGGCTATTGAAAGCTTTACAGTGACTACTGCCAGCTATTTCCACAGGCTATGTGCATGTTTTCCTCCATGATCTGTCACCCAGATCTCTACACTCTGGCTGTCTTCCTACTGGGTCAAGTCACAATGACAGGAAACCATGAACCTTCTTCTTCGGGAGCGATACAAGTTTCCTTTTAGAAACTCAAAGAGAAACTCAGGAAAACTGAACGTGTTCACATCCTCACAGCCTGAAACAAACCATTAAATACAATCCTCCGTTTCCACAAAGTTGAGAGAATTTAAAATTGCCAAGAAGTCATTAAAGTCAATACTGCCAAAATTCTGCGAAAAAAAAAACCCTAAATTAAATAACACTGGCATGGATCAAGACTAAGTGAGGCTAATTTTCCAAAGAGCCCCATAGTTTCCATCTTTTACCAATTTTAATGAGTGGACTGCAGATAATTGTTGTAATTCACCGGAATCTCTGCACCCTAAAACAGCCAATTTATTGATGTTTTTGTACTGGTTAGCTCTGGCTGAGCTCTAGCTCACCACAGGCATCCTCCTCTACTTGCCAACACGTTGTTACAAGATCAGTGCGGAGAAGGCACGGAAAATGACCGGACACGCAGAGGAGAGATGAAAAAGCTATGACTGGAGGTGAATCATAGAGGAGACACAGCGCATTAGCTGCTTTTCTCAACTGGCTGTACAATTTATCACTCACTACGGGAGGTCACGTAAAGGAGGGGGAAGTGGGGACGCCATCCCTTTGATACAGTACATAGCTTTTTAGATGGAGGGCTGTGAGGAACGGAGACATTTCTCTGGCGGTCATTTCCTCCTTTGGAACTGAACCCTGCATCAATATGGAGGTTTAGATCAGGAGGACAGCTGCATGACCTAAACAAAAACATTATTCTCATATTGTATATAGTATAAAATACGGTACATACAGTAAAGGGTTATAGTTAGGTCATTTTGTTAGTTAAGGCTGACTTTGCCTTTTCAGCGAGATTAAGATGTTATTTCTTGTATGTATTATGTAATCTGATGTAAAAACGAAAAAATAAATAAATAAGTAAAAAAAAAATTCCCTCTCAAATATGTATGGATTTCCTGGTCATGGGGCATTTTGCTCACTATAAAATTAAATTAAATTAAAGACAAGCCTTAGAATCAATTATTAACCCTGAGGGTTTATCATTCAAATGATAAATTATCACATAAATAATGAATCAAAGTATTTTGCTTTCACAAAGTATATTTAAATCAGTCAATCACTTTGTGAATCTTACTATATTTTTAGAACATTAATATTATGGGACACCCGAATCTGACACTCTTTTTTTAATTTAAAATTCCTTAATTTAAAATGATCTATATTTGGCCAAATATACTGAAAATCTTTTTTTGTTTTTGTCAAGAAATCTTGTGAACGGGAGAAAAGGATTCAGTAATTTCCTGAAACAGCTGGGCATTGTAGTTTTTAGCAAATGGTACAAACAAACAAGAGTAAGTTGGAGACAATTTTAAACGGTGGATAAATATATGTTTGATGCTCTTGTGGGCATTTTCCGCAGCAGGCCATCATTTGCAGGATTTACTCAGAACAAATTATAGTGGCTGCATTCATGTAAATGAATGAATATTTCAGAGCAAAACGATAGAATGTGTTTTGGCAAATGAGATTGGCATTGTACACTATAATGTTTTTGCATTTATCTGCTGAGAGAAATTTATTTTTTTCAGTGCTCAGTCACGTGAGCAGGATTTCAAGCCCGAGTTCCACAAACACTGAGAAGGGACTTTCAGTGATGCAGTCTTTATGGTTATGGTTTAAAAAGAAAAATAATTACATTTTCATATATCCTAGATGTTTCTAATAGAGGGGACAGGCATACAGTATATGTATCATGTATGGAAAACCGAATTATATACAAGATGTTATACAAAGCAGAGTATTTTCTCTCTTCAAACATGTGTTCAGCGGACCTTCAGTAGACTATACTTGTTAGTATGATCAGACCACAAGACTTATGTTTGTATGGGGTTATCAGTGTTGGACCCCTGAGTGAGAATACCGGTGATTTTCTGTGATAAAGGTCTATCCACCACCGCAGCATGTGTTTACATTGGTTAACTGCAGGAGTTTGAGCTGACCACAATCCTCCTTCCTGTCTCCTGCTGGGTCTCTTCATGTGCCAGGCTAACAAATCATTATGTTGCCAGATCAATAAGGATGATGAATGCTAAATGAATGGTCAGACTGGAACCAGAGGAAATAAGTGGCGATGATTCACATCTGAGAGATGTGGCCCTAAAGATCTGGAGTTGATTTCCCAGATCTCAGCATCTCAATTTTACTACAATCCATTTGACTACTAATGCAACAACGTAACGTAGGTGCGTCAGTGAACCAATGATATAAATGAGAAAATATTAATGTTATTTGAGTCCATTTAAACGTGAACTCCAAGCAGGAAGCTGAACTTGAGCCACGCTGCAGTGTGGATGTAGGAGGGCGAGCGGGGCCGCTCAACACAGACCTCCAGTCTATCTGTCCAAACACAGGATGTGGTGGAAGGATCCATTGGGACACCTAGAGGCATTAATCACACACCGAGATTACAACATGTAAGAGACATGTCATTTCTTAACATTGTAAGTGTGACACCAACCCCCCAAAATGGTAATGCAAGACTATTCCAGCTACATCAGCATGCAAAGGGAAACCCCTTCAATGCTACAGCAGATATACTTTTTTATGATTGTAGTTGATGAAGATTTATGCATGTGAAGCCACCTCTCAGAGCTACGTTAGTACCCGTGATAATGAATAACAGATGGGCTTTGTGCACAGTCTGATGGCGTTTAGGAGGACTTTGAATGAGTAAACTTAGCTTTCGTAAATAACAGTTACTTCTATACAAAACAGGACACATGGACGTGAAAAAAAATGACAGTTAAATACGGTCTTTTTTAGTTTTGTTTCTGAGATAGAGTTATTCGCAGTCACAAATATTTAATAAACTTTCTAGGATCAAATAAACAGCATCTGTGAATTCTGCATTCGAGTGGATTTTCACCGTAGCGGATGCCAAGTTTTCTAAGAATGATCACAGCTCGGGTAAATCAGCAGTGACGTTGAGTATGGGTCAGCTTACTGCAAAACTCATGCTTCAAACAGACAGAGAGCAATAGAGATTAACATCAACAGTCAGACAATCATCCATGCATCCAGTTTCTATATAATTCTGTTCAGGGGTGGATATGCTCGAGGCTATCCCAGCATGCATTGGTCGGGCGGCGGGGTGCATCTTCAACAGGTTGTCACTCTACACAAAGAAAGACGTCTACATTCGCTTACGGGTACACACAGTATTTTCAATTGATGTAACCTGCGTGTCTTCAAACTTCAAGGGCCAACAAGAGCACGTGGAGAGCTCCCACCCAGACACACAAGGCACATAAAAAAGTCCACCTTCCTGCAGAGACATGAACACACTAACCAGTGAGAGACTGTTTCCCCCTGACAGATTCATTCCTGTGGCAGTTTCGAAAACATCATGTCATATTTCCTTTATGTGTGACACTCTAGTCCAAACTGTCTGAACACTTCTGGGAGACTTACAAAATTCTCAGTGAGTATTCAGCCCCCGTCTGCAAACATTTATCTACAAATGTCTGCAAAAACCAGAATAGTACAACAGTATCCTTCTTATTCCATGTCATCACCACTCCTTCAGTCACGTTTGTCCCCAACATCAACAATGGAATTCACACAGAAGGCTGAGGAACATCAAAAGCCACTTCAGCTCTTTGATAGTGACGGATCTGATGTTGCAATCTTTCTACTTTCATGCTTAGAAAAAAAAGAAGAGCTGCTTAAAATTCAACTGCAAACTCTCATCAGAGCGCCACAGTTGTAGATTTCAATAGATTATGATCTTGGCCTACTACTGACATGGTGTCTGCGAAGTTTATTGATTTAGTATATCAGATAATGTCTTTGAACTCAGTAACTTTCCAGCAACCCCACCATTGCAATCGGAATCAAACCAATGGGAGAAACAGTGTTGAGCAGTGTGCAAGTAAGTGCTTGTGTTTCCCAAGTCCTTGGGAATGAACCCATTGAACTCCCTAAGGTGTGTGGAAATACCTCAAAGAAGACCAAATCTTACACTAACTCCACCATCTAGTGTCCAAAAGCAGTCATTGCCTCTAAAATTAACTTTAAGGGGCAACAAATTGGCAGATTTACACCAAGGGAGCAAATTCATTGGTTTATGTGGTTAAACCGCAGCAAATTCATCTCGAGATGGAAACATGCGAGGTAGAACATTTGATTTATTGTGGTTGAAAAAATTATGGCATAAACAAGCAGATGCTGTTGCTACGTAATCAAATCATAATCACTTGGTTAAGTCTGCAGTTCCATGAGTGTCAAATTAAAATAGCTGCTTCAGGCACTTGTGAACATGTGCAAATTTATAAGCAATAAAATTAATTGGCTCAAAAGAGCAACTTATGACAACAGCACTCCCCTTTCAGGCATTCTAAAACTTAAAACATGTTAAAATGATCATTTAAACTCTTTAAATACCAGAAAAAATAAGAAAATATGAATTGGAAATGAAACAGGAAATGCATTACCATTTTCAGTTCAGCACTACAAGCAGCAGTGCAACTGCTAAGTTTGGTAGTTAACTAAAACCATTCTTTAAGATTAGAAAAGGCTAACAAATGATGTTGTTGCTGAATAAAACAAAAAAATAAATCTGAATCTAAAATGAAAAATAAAACCTACAATAAATAAACAACCTGGCTGCAACCTGCAGTAGACTCCCCCTATATTCTTTAACCTGTGATGGCATTTAACCTATTTGATTTTGAAACTTTGAATTGATGCTAACCTAGAGAAAGTTTTAAATTGAATTCAAATACTTCTACTAAACTTAACTGACGAAACAAATATTTAAAGCATAGGCATCCTCCAGGATCCCCAAATAGGTGAAAATCGGGAACCAGTAAAAGCTAGATATATATGATTTCTGATATCACCTACTTCCCTAACACATGCATACGTCACGTATACATCTGGCTTACTCGTTAGTGTCTGCAAACTGGTCTGGCTCGGTGGGGTAGCTGTAGCGGCACCAGTGGATGGGGCGTGGGTGGTGTACGGCTGGGCTGTAGCCGGCTGTCACCGGCTGGTCCACCGCGTCCGTTTGCTGAAGTGTCAAATCACGCAGAGCAAAATGGAGCAAATCGTCTGGACCTGGAGGAGGCACAGAGAACCAGAGAAACAGCTGCCGTGGTCTGACCTGAATCCTTAAAATAGCGCCGAGACCAAACATCAGCTTGAATTAAAACAGGGTCCCGAAAAGTCGAAATTGTCCGTTACGATGTTATCTGCTTTTCAAGCCCAAATCTAAGGAACAATCCTGTAGGTTCAACTGGGCTCCAGAGGACAGTGGCAGACACAAAGCAAGGAGCTAAAGTGCAGTACAGAAAACCACCGTTATCACGTATAAATAACATGTTTTATGTAATCTGATTTTGTACATTCTTACAGTTGACCCAACATGACTGCAGTGGTAACTCAGGATGCATTATAACAGCACGCTATCCATATCAGCCAATAAAGGCTTTAAAATGAAATATTGTCATTGTCCCAAAATGACAATACAACAGTCATATTAATTATGCCGAAATGCTCTATGCCACGTCCCCGGTGCGAAGGTGTGCATGCAGTGCGACATAATCACATCTCTTGCAGTATGGAGTTTTTGTTTTTCCAGTGTCCAAGACAGATAGCAAGTTACTTTGTATTCGAGTGTCTCGGGGAAAGAATCATGAAAACCTGTTCATTTTTGAAATGCATTGTATTTTACTTCTGCATTTGCCACTGGCCTATCAAAGTTAGAGGTAGGCATAATCATAACTGCACTACAGGACAGACTTGATGCTCTCTCCAATAAGGTAGAAAAAAATATTTGAATATATCAGCAATCGGACAGAAGAGTTGGAAAATATTGGTATATTGGAAATCCATAAAAAATTTTTTTTTTTTTTTTTTTAAATAAATCCAATATTGTACACCCCTAGTGGTAACAATACTACAGTAATTATATTTTTACTGCAAGATAAATTGATGCTCAGATATGTAACCGCAAAAATATGCAGATAAACTTACTAATGTGTATTTCAGCATTTGGTGACAGTATACAGTGTCAATACAGCGCTGTGGAGAGAGAGCAACTGTCATTTGAAAATGTTTTTGTCTTTACCATAAGGTTTGATTCCAAAACACATCTTTTCCCATTCAGTGAGTTTGAGCTCTTGGATCTCATTTTCCCAGTCTTCCTCCTGTTGCGGTTGTGCAGAGTTTTCCTGATGGGCGACGTCAGTGTTTCTGTGAAAAGGGCTCAAGTTAACTACACTGTTCCAGAGGGATTGTTTAATGACTGGAGAAGTGAGCAAACATAAAACTCAATTACTGCCAATGTGGCTGTTTGTAGCAGTGGGAGCTATCAGAGTAGTAGTTAAACATGTTGGGGGAAATTCTTACGCTGTGATGCTGTGAATTAGATGAAAACATTAGTATCCCATTCTAAAACATTTTCATTAAATATAATGCTACAGCCCGGTTAGCTTTAGGCTAAAACTGAAGGCAAGTGGAACAGCTGGCACCACCACTGGCCAAAGGTAACAAAAAATTCCTATTTATGCTTTTAAAGCGCACTCATTAACACCGTATTTCTTCTTTCTTCTTTAAACACGGTAACCTGATTGTGTGAACAATAATTTGTACTTTTACATGGGCTTCTGAGCTGTTTCCCGTCGTTAAATCTGAGTTAACTGGCAGCAGGTCTTATATTTAACAAGCAGATATGAGAGTGATATCAAACTTCTCAAAATTTTTGCGAGAAAGGCTATACTAGTCTTAAAACAGTAGTTTGCTCAAAATAAAAAGCAAAGCATTCAATGTTCTACCCTCTCAATTGAATCTCCATTCAACAGTGACACAAGTATTATATGTAGAAGTATTTCTTCCTATGCACAGCACACCACCTTAAACAGGAAAAACTTCAGTCACCAGACTGGAGGAAGGAATTATGAATGACTGTGTACTTTGGCATGAACGATTTATTGAAAGCAGGTTATAGATGGGTTGCGCACCTCTGCTTGTGTCTGAATCTTTTCCATCTTCTTCTTTGGTCCTTCCCCGATGCTGATGAACTCAGATCTGGTACCTTTTGGTCTAAGTTATAGGGGGGAGCAACAGTTTCTCTCCTGGTGGCCCCATTGATTGAGATACCAGCTGGAACGACTGTAGCAGCCGCTGAGCCATCAGCAACATCTGAAATCGTGCTTCCTTCTTTCCTGAGCGTCTTTGGAGGTGCTACTTTTTTCCTTCTGCCTCTGTACTCGTGGTTAATATAACCATTAACCATGCATGGCGGTTTGGGACCGGATAGCGTGCCAGCTGGTGTTTTCCTTGTGGTTTTACTGACAGCAGCTGAGGAGCCTTTGTGAACAACTGCTCCATTAACCAAACCTGTGCCTGGGAGGCAACCATTGACCAGCTCATTTGCTTGACAGGTGCGCCGACACGTTCCCTCTCTTCCACCTTCAAAGTTCATATCATGCTGAGGCATCGCGTCACCTGTAATGTACAGTTGAAGGGGTTGATGTCAGTGCACACAGGAAGCAAAACATCTGGAAAAACATCACAGACTTATTAAGATAGAACACAATATTCCACTGATCGCAAAACAGAGTATACTAATTTTTATTTAATAAGAAGTGTTGTATATTTTCATGAATATATATATAAATCCCATGTTTTCTAATCCAGGATTAGAAAATCAATCTTTCTTTAGTTCTGATTTTCAAAGCAACAGTAGACTGAATCACCCTGATCCGGATATACATTTTTCAAGATCACCAGTGCTCTAAATAGGACAAATGATCACGATGTAGGCTGCACGTAAAGAACAACGGGTAGGATCGTGCATAGGTTTACTTGAAGTGCTTTAACTTGAAGAAACAGAAAACAGAATAAAACCACAGAAACATCTCCTTTCAATGCTCATCTCACCCACAACAAATAAGTAAAATAAAACAAATATCCTAAACATTACCCACAAATGTTTGTGGATATTTTGAACATGTGTTTTATAAACCAAAAGAAGGATAAATGGCAAACAGTTTACAAAATTGAGACTTTTCAGAGTTCTTCTTTCTTTGTAGAGACAACAGCTTTTGGAAGCTCTGCTTTTAGGAGTTGGATTTGGTTTGTTGTAGTTATTGTGTACATGTTATTGAAGACCCACACTAGTGCCTTCTCTGAATGAAGGACTGGCTGGAGGTGCAATGAAGGAGGAAAATGTTAGAAACTACTTTTTACTGGTTCATCTCAAATGATTGTGTCATTGTAATCAATTTAAACTACACATGGGCTACTGACTGCACTAAACTGTCAGAAAAAAAATGATCTTAGGATTTTACAGCCGAAACCTTTGGCGTCAATAACATATCAGAAACCGACATGCTTATATACTGAAGAACACCGAGGACTTTACTGAAATAAAACTTTCAAATGGAAAATGGGTATCAGAGGTAGTCATACTTCCCATCCTGTTCAGTAAATTAGATTTTTAGTGAGTGTAATCTTGGCCAATGTTTAAAAGTTGGTAAACTTAGCTCTGGTTCCAACATTTAATCTGGGACCATTTACTTTTATTGTGTTTGAACATCTTTGAATTGATGAATCGAATAAATTGGAACTCAAAATATTTGTACTGGCATGTAATTTAGCTAAATCTAACCCTGAAGTCGGGCACAGTTACTGCAGTAATCTCACTGAACCTTTTTTTTTCTTTCTAAAAGTAAAGACTTTACTTCCACTCATCTTTCCAGTCTTATTTCACAATTGGTTGCTCTTGCTGTGCTAGCTTCGGTTTGGTGCACTTTGGTGCAAGGTGTTCCTTTTATAAGCAAGCAAATACACCCAATTGATGTTTAGCTACCTACCCATGCTGAACGACAAGTCATTACTTTGGCTCTGTGCCTGCAGTTACACACTTCCTCTAGCCAGCTTAGCTAACGATAGCGTTTTTTTGATTGACAGCTATCAGTCACGTTGGCACCCAACAGCTGATGTGCTTAAACAGGGGGGAGAAATGCAGCACGCGGCTAAGGCAAACACTAATGCGTCTTTCTAATTAAAACCTATTTCATTAACGAGCTACTCCTTCTGTCAGAAGGACGTCTTACCTTTTGCCGCCAGCAGCACAAAACGACCGAAGAGGAAGCAGGACGATCGTCCGACAGGAGGCGCCGCGTCACACGTGTTTTGTTGTTTTAGGTGGTTTGAATCCACTTCAAATGTCTTTGGTAAGAATGCCCCAACACAAACCTGCCGTGTATTTTGAGTATCAGACATTAACCCCATGTGTACTTTTGAGAGGTGATTCCGTTTTGTTTGTTCCCTTGCAGATGACGATAGTTCGGTGGGAAAAAAAAACAAAAAACAAAACAGTTTAGGATCCAACAGCGACCTCTGGTGGCAAAACATCAACTTTTCTGTTGTGTACTATAAACTTATTTTGTGCCTTCGTCATATTTTCCAGAGGCCAGGCTGTAATGTAGCCTAATTGCCATTACAATCTTTTTTTTTTTTTTTTTTTTTTTTTTTTTTTTTTTAAAGGCCTTGCTTAAACATAGAGGAGTCATAAATCTTGCCTATGAATGCTCTAAAATTGGTCATAATCACTAATCACGTCGGGCTCGCCCTGACTTGCTGGCCCCACCCGGCCCCGCCCTCGTATACCTTGCCCAGGCGATGTTGAGTTTAAAGTTGTACATTTTGGCGGGTAGAACCACTAACAAGTTATCAGTGCAGCCACTTCACCAATAAGTTCTCAACTAAAAGGATTCAAGTCTGCTTTGACATTTGGAGCCTCCACGACCAACTCTGACAATCTTTCTCGGCGCTGAAAAGCGTCTTCAGCGAGAGTCCAGAGGAACTGTTGCCCCTTAAAGATCGCCAGATGATGACGCAAGTGGAAATAACATTTGCTGAGGAGATTTAATTCTGCAGTGCCAGTTGACCAGCTTTATTAGGCACAACCAGCAACAGAGAAGGTGAGTGGACTATTTCCATTTATATAAGCCGACTGTGTCTGCTATTGATTCAATATTTAGTTTTCAATGCACGCTTTTCCGTTCCAACAATACTAAGGATAACATATAACCTTATTAAAAATGCACATTAAAGTGCTGTGAAGTGCGCCAGTGTGTATGCCACACTTCACAGCACTTTGCAGTTTCCATGGTGATTTTGTTTGCCCTTTGCAAAAATCCAATGGCCGTCCAATTTTTTTTTCCATCACGAGTTCTTTGCGCACAAAATAAAACTTAATTCAGATTTTTTCAATCAGTTATGCAACCAGCTTAAAATTGGTTATTTTCAGGCCAGCTCAAATGTTTTTTTATTTAGAGTAGACTACCACACAAATTGGCAGCAACAACAGCTGCAAACAGCATAAGTGGTTAAATGTTTTAGAAATTATGGCCCATTACAACTGTGGACAATTAAATGAAAGTCAACATGATAGAAATGTCATGAAGCGACATCACTGCCAAAGCCATTTTATTGCCATTTAAAGAGACTACATCCCACTAGATAGCCCTAAGAATGAAAAATGTAAGAGCTACAAGACATCCATTTGTGACGTTTTTTTTTACAGCTCAATGTAATGTACTTTTTCTTTTTTTTTTTAAACTAGAATGGCACAAGCAGCAATAGAGTGAAAAGATTTGTGAAGCAAAACAAGACACAAATCAGCAGGTATTGGTAATAAGTTAATATTGCTAATAATGCTCACCGTTTAAGTTAGGAAGACAGTTTAAAGCTAATTGAAAATCAGTGGACTCACAGTTCTAACAAAATTAACAGAAAAATGCAACAAAACATCGCCCACAAAATAAAAAAATAAAATAAATCATTACATTGACAAAATATAACCTGGCTTGCGTACCATAAAACGCATTGTGCTAAACTGCTAGCAAGGACATTGAAGCAACACCAAGTTCTTTCTTGATAAAACTGTATAAAATAGTTTTCTTAGTATCAATCTGAAAAAGAGGGGTGAGTGGCACATGAATACAAATTATCACTATATAATTACAACATTTACAAGTCCAGAAAATATGTCAGACATAGACTGTACCTTCAAAAAACGGTGTAAATCTGTAGCAACATTGTCTTGAAAAATGTCCTCAAAAGGCACAGACAGAAGAAAATGGGAACCATGCAAAATAAAACAAAATGTTTTTTTTGTGCAAGGAAGCAAAACTCAAGTTTAGAATAATCACACAGTACAGCAGATCGTAATTGTTTCCGCTATCAAAACGATGCCCTCTTATTACAGTACTGAATACGCTAACATGTGTTACAACATGTCTGAACCAATTTGAGATTTATAGTCAAAAACGCCCTTTTGGCCACACAGAAAGGGAAATAACGAGTTGTACATTCATGATATTTACAGTATAAGAGAGTTTCAGAGAGCCGTCGGGCCTTTAACTACAATCCGCAACTTGCAGGTGTCCATGAGATTGCTAATCCTGTCTTTTTAGTACCAAAAAAAGTGACGTCCAGTTTCTGAGTCGCAAACCCTCTGACCACAGAAAGATGACTCGTGTTACGACGGCCACACATCCTGTACATTCATCTCATTACATTTCTGTGCAACTTCATTTGGGTCTATTGCTAGCAATAGTGAATCTTTTCAAGCTCGAGCTTTGCCAGCAAATAGCAGCCACGGCAGTTAGTTTCAAGACACTCCTTGGTTGCAGCTTCGGTGCCGTAAAGTGACACTCTACTCCTCATCTGTACCAACTAAGGGCCACTTCTCAGTGAAAGATATTCACTATTGGACTGATTGACACTGCAAGTGCTGTTGCAAGGTTTCCTGGAAGACATGTTCTCAATATGATTTTTTAAAAAAATAATAAAAATTTAAAAAAAAATTCACCTTAAATGCACCTTCATCGACTTAACAAAAAGCCTCCTTTGCCAGCATACGTGATCCAACATGTAACATCCCTAATTCTTCAGGGTAGACTCCCTTGCTGAATTAATTTTCAGGTAATTATAATCGAAGCATTTTTCTTTCACCTTCTCTGACTACCTCCTCTTCTTTTCTCAATCTTCTTTTAAAACGTGCTCGTCATGTCATCACATGCATTCAGGGGGCACCTGCATTATAGGAGAGAAGAGACTGGCAGGTCACAGGTTAGGCAACAGTGGACTGATCTGCCTTCATGTCTGTCTCACAGTTTTAAAGTCTGCTTGCCAACTTGTTCGCTGTATTTCCCCCCAAACAATTCTCTCTTCACCGTACCAAACTGCTTGTCTGTGAATAACACAGCTAATATTACACCAGGATACAGTATTATAAGTTAGTTATATTGTTCCAGTTTTTAGGCCCAAGTCCATTATGTCCAGTGTTCTACATCAGACGGCCGAGTCAATCTTCAGCACAGGATATGTCTGCGAAGAAGTCTCTGGTTTTGTCACGAGATCAAAGTTGTGACAGAAAATACAGCTCACAGCATAGAAGGAGAATAAAAACAGGACAGGTTGAGTTGAACAGTCACAGTAGTATATCCATCAGTCAGTGAACAATCACTGGCTGAAAAAAACAACTCCCTTTAGTTCAGTGCAGAATCTCCTTCTACTTCGACTGCAAGAGAAGTCCTTCTCACCATGAACAGCAGGGGGCGATGTAAGTCTATTTATATCAGACCAGCTGTGGTTCTCTGCTTTCTGTCTGTTAAGGTTCCAGACTCGGGTTGCGGGTTCTGATAAAACAACTGGAATGATCTTCCTTAACCCGAGATCAGGAACAGTTCTCATTCCAGTTGAGTTACTGCTAGTTCTTGATCTCCAGAATGGAGGGGTTGTGGTCCAGGATGGACAGGATGATTTTGTCCATGTACTGTCTCAGGCGTAAGTTGATTTCCTCCTGCTCCTTCAGGGCTTCCATTAACTGTGAAGAAATAAGTATGACAGACATGTTCTTTTCTGTTTATCAGTAAAGTACGCTGTTATCCATCGTAGAGTTTTACTATGACAGAGGTTCTCAGTTTCACTCTGGGACGTACAGTATTGTTAGAATATTCTATTCTTTGCTTTGCCTACATACAGATTCTTTTCGCAAGAATCAAGGACATAAACTGTATGATGCTGCTTGGGGTTGAAACTAACACTTATTTTCTCTATTGATTAATTATTTGGTCAATAAATTGAAATAAATTGGTAAAAGAAAAACGTTGATCCAACTTCTTGTTTTGATCGATCAAGAATCCAAAACGAGAAACAAAACAAAACAAAAAAATCATTTTTCGAATCAAGATTTAACAAATCTGCACTTAAAAGAGGGTGAAGCAGGAAAAGGTTTGGCTATTTATGCTGAAAAAAATTCCTTACAGGTTCAGTGTGTAGGATTTAGGGAGCTCTATTGACATACATAGAATATAATTCTCATAATCATGTTTTCATAAATGTACCATCACCTGAAACTCAAAATTGCTGTTTTGTTAGCTTAGAATGAGTTTGTCTTATCTACATGGGGACACGTTTCCACAGCAGCACAGAAGAACCAAACGCTGGCTCTAGTGAGGGCCTCTCATGTTTCACAGCCATCGTAGACATTCATACAACGCTTAACAATGTTTGCAATCCGCAACCTCACAACTTGATGACACTAAATCCTACACTGCTTTAAATCATCAATTATCAAAATGGATGCTAATTATTGATGTGGCAATCGATTAATCTTTTTTAAGCTGGGATCATCTATTTCTGTGGGAGTAGTTTGCAGTTACGTATGAGATATAGCCAATTAGCCATGTTGACTACCTGCACATTATGCAGATCTAGACTAATGCAACATCTCCTGTCATGCTGTGAACTGCCCTAGAAATCCAGTTTTGCTCCAACATGCTGTAGCATGACAATCCATTCAGCAAGCTCAGTGGTTTGCAGTATAGTCATCACAACACAGTCACAGAAGTGTTCGTGTTCTTCGTCTGTATGTCATCTTGATTTTACCTGGTCTCTGGAGGCGTTATCGATCTCAGCAGCTAGAGATTGGGCCTTGGTCTGTGTGGCAAACAGGGTCTTTGCTTCATATAAGCTGAGGCTGAGGATCTGACCATTCAGCTCCTCATTCTGCTCCTTCAGCTTCTGGTTCTCCTGAAATACAGGGTCGGGGTGGGAGGTACAGGACAAAGAGACAGAAAAAGGAGATAAGTATTTGGACCGTAAAGTGTATTATGAGTGGCGATTCTTAAAAAAAAAAAAAAAAAAAGTTGGCCACTACTCAAGCCTCACTCAACCCACATGACATAACACTGCACGTTGCACCTCATCCAGCAGAAAACACAGCAATGCACATCTATTTTGGCAACACCTACAGGACATAACATGGGTTATGCGTGTTACAGAACAAACGGTTCCCCTGCTTTGTCTGGTGTGTTATGAAAGCTCCATGATTAAGTTGCTTTTAACTGCTGACAAGAGGTCAGTTTGCTTTTCCCTTGTTACATCGTTTACCATTAGTAAGGGAATTGCAGCGCCGACCTCAATTCTACTCGGGCAAGTTCACACTACTCCATTGTGATTAGTGGTTAATTGGGAGGTCAAAGGTCACAGAAGCAATTTTACCATCAGACCGGGACGGAGCCGAGCCCCAGACAACACCAGGTGCTGGAATTCAGGGGGGAGAAAGTCCTGGGACACAAATCGCTGGACACACACATACAGACATTTACAGAGGTGCACAGGCAAGCATAAGAGAGTGAGGTCATCCTGATCATGGATGACTCAGGGTAGTGTCTCCCAAATTAAGAGTTGCTACCTGCACAAAACTTTATTATTTAACCGACCAAGCACAATTGAAGACATACATACAAAAGACATACATACAAAAGAAGCAACTGCAGATTGACGGCAGTATAAAACTATTTTTATAACTTCAGTTCTTGCTTGCCTTGTTGTGTGTTGGTGTTCATTATGACCCAAGAGCCCAACGCACAACAGAAATTTGAACAATAAAGAGTTTTATTGAAAATGAGGGAAAAGTACACAATAAAAGACGGGGATCCTGACATGCCTGCGTTCAGTGAGAAGTTTGGCCCGAGACTACAAGAGGACATGGTCCTTATCATCTTAAGTCACTGATAAGATATGCACGTTGTACGAATCAGCAATTCTGACTGACTGACTCTGTTTCATCAAAAAGTTATCTCAAAGTTTTGAGTGTTATTTCTACTTCTGCTTTTTATATTGCCTTTGTTTTGGCTTAGTGACTTCATTTCTTCAGAAACAGGCTTCTATAAAACTACTTTAGCCCGTCTAGTCAGAATGGACATCCGAAAAACTCTTTCATCTACTCTTTTATCTCAAATGTTTACTTTGCACCAGGTCTGTATACAGTCACAGTTAGTAGGAGTACTTGTGTTACAGATCAGGGAATATAAAGAACACGTACTCTGCAGCTGCTATTCTAATAAAAGGCGATAAAGCTTCGTTGATCTCCACTCTCTTCAATGTTGAAATATCAGCACATTATGTTGAGGGCAGCACTGCTTTAAGAAGAGATTTTAAATTCTATGAGACATAGGAAGTGGCTGTCATTGTTACTGTAGCCCTCAGCCCCACTCACAATGTATAATATGTTCTGCCTAAATACAATCTCTTTCAATGTGTGTCCCAGGTGCGTCTGGTGTCTGCAGCCATGAAAATGCCAAATCCTTCCATGATTTATGGAATGAGAACAATAATGGCAGCACATAAACCAATTTATTGTGCGTAGGTGTGTGCAGGTATTGTGTGTATGTGTGTGCAGGTATGTCCTCTCAGGAGCTTCAGAATTGGTCAAAATATAAAAAGTGTATTGTAATGTTTTGCTGTGCTGCACATTTTATGGAAAACATGGCTAAAACTATAAAGTTGTAATTTCACAATTGTATAAAAAAAGAAAACATCATATATACTGAAAGGATCAGATGAATTCACAATCTTTTTTTAGAATAATTACAAATTCAAAGAGGGATAGTCAGAGACATGCTGCAGAGTGCATTAAGTAGTGAAAATACATATGATTGATACAATGATTTGTAAAAACAACCAAAACATTTATCGAATTAAGATACTTTAAAAATCAAGGACAGGAAAACAATTTCTTCCACGTATGAAGTAACTAAAAGAACTAGTTGTCAGCTAGGATACTTCTGCTCCTGCTGCTTTAATGTTCCTCTCCTGGAATCAATTAAACCCCTAAAAAATAAGATTACAAGTTTTTAAAAGGATCCCCTTATGCCTTAAAGTGCTTTTGATGTAACTCTACACTTTTGCCGTATTCAGTATGTGTGGATCTATGAATTAGCAAGTAGCAGCTGGAACTATTTCCACCCACCTCCCTCCGCTGCTCCCGTGCAGCTCGAGTTGTAGCTCCATGACATGTGAAGCCCCACTGTTGAATGTTATTGCTTTGTGACATATGAAGCAATGGTGTTCTGAAAGGGTCGGACTTTCACTGCAGTTCCAAAGTGCAAACGCTCAGCCATGGTGTCGACTGCTTTTTTCACTCATTATATGTGATTTAGCATGTAAAAATGGTAAAAACATGATTTCCATTGGAGATGGTCTTTAATCAAATAATCCATGATGAGAAATGGAATAGTGATATCATTATTCCATTTATCTACATGTTATGTTGCTTTCCGTCTGTGAGATCTTAATTCTCACTGATATGCATCTAACACCTTGCTGTGCTTCCAAACATACATTTAAAAAGGCTTTTATCTTTTAATAAGAATAGAAATCCTCTATCACTGTGATTTGCCTTCGACAAAGTTACAACCATATTCAGATGTTTTTGAAAATCCTTACATTTCTTATGTACAGCGACCATTCTGGAGACTAGCAATTAAATAAACATTAATGGTATTTAAATTTTTTTTAATTTTTTTTTTTTTTACAAAATGTGCCATGTTGCTTCCCATTCTCTAAAATCAACATTATTAAATGATCTCAGCATCTTAAAGCCCATTCATCAGCTACAATACTTCCTGGGCTGACCATGCACACAGCGATTTGAACAGCGCTCTTCATCAGTACCTGCTTCAGCCTCTTGACCTCATGCTCTAGTTCCACCTCTCTGGTCCTGCTGCTGAAGTCTGCAAGCCCAGAGGACGAGCTGCGGCTCCGGCCAGGCTTCTCTGCCTCCAGCTTGAAGAGTTGCAAGTGCTCCAGCTCTCGACGCAGGTCCTCTATCAGCTACACACCAGACAAAGGAGAGATGAACCGTGTTATATAATGCCGAGGCAGCATTTTGGAGGTGTAAGTGCATGAGCTGATATAACTGCAGTGAGAGAGAGAAATTGCAGAGAGGGAGTGAGTGGTTGAGCAAACAATCCACTTTGCAGTGTGTCTGATTACATAAAACAATCCCTCCCACCTCCTGCATGGCTTCCTTCTCTTTATGGAATTGGAGCCTATTCTGTCGCAGTTTGTCCATCATCTTTTTGTAGAGGTCCATCTCATCCTTCAGCCGCAGACTGGTATCCTCCAGCTTGTCTGTCATCCTTTGCTTCTCCTGAGGATGCACGAACATATACACAGTTAAAGTTTAAAGTTTCTTCTTTTATGTTTGTAGTATCGAGTGTTTTCCAGAGCGTACTTAGAGTATCAACAAATAGAGTTATAGACTATAGTCGTATTATGGACTATCTTATTTTCTGTGACACGTTGGTTGCACATTCCTTTTATACAAGCTAAAGTCTGGTTTGGTCCAATTTCCACAGGTCTCAATGCAGAGATATGCTTAAACAGCATAAGGCTGTCTCTTAAAACTTTGTCTGTAAATAAATCACAGGTGCCTCACTGACTTTGTCTGTGCGCACAAGTTATAGACTAATAAGAAAACGGCCATTTTTGAAAGTCGCAGTAGGACTGTTGACAAGTGTACATGTTAGAAAGAGAGACAGCGAGCTGCTTCAGTTAAGAGCATCAACTAGATGTCTTAAATGCAAAACTATGGACAGATAAAGAAATGACTAACAAGATAAACAAGAGAAAATATGCAAAGAAAAGGAAATATGACTTACTTCATCCAGTTTCTCCGTCTGTGACTTGAGTCGACACATGTTAAAAGTCATATCAGTGTTCTCGTCCTCCAGCTGCTTAACTCTAAAAACACAAAATCCAGTGTTTCGGTGTAGAGATGAGTGTGTCTTCTAGTCAGCTAAGGCATTGTTTTGGGCAAACAACCACAGAATATGCTGAAGCTTCACAGGTAGTTGACGAACCTCAGGGGGAATCTCTGAGCTCTGTTTAGCATACAGTTTATACAGTTTCCTATTCTGCATTTTCTCATAACATGCAGCCGCATCAACATCCATATATGAAGGGGATACGGACAAAGAAACCCTTATCTTAACTGTATCTTATCATCAGACTACAGATGAATGAATTCATGCATTTGTATAGAAACGGATAACATAAGAAATAGAGAAATAAAGCGTGTGTGTCTCTCACCGGTTGGTCAGCAGCTCTATCTGTGTGCTCTTGTCTCTCTCCATCTTGCTGTAGGCTTCTCTGTGTCGTCTCAGCCCCTCCTGCACATGTTGTTCTGCTCGGGTCTCTTGGTCTTTTAGCTGCTCCTCAAGCTCATGAACCCTGAGAGAGCGAACATTTTTATACAGATTATTACACAGATATTACTTTGAAATACAAAATTACCGCTACAATCTACTGCATTACGTCTGGAACATTAGATGTTATGGGGAGAAACATGTATTTACCTTTCAGCGATAGGAAGTTACACGAAATTATTATTATAAAATGTGCTACTTTTAGTCATTCATTTGTAGTACTGAGTCTTGTGTATCTCTGAAAGCCAGTTTTCTGACTCTACCTGTGGAATAGTTGCGTGTTCTCCTGCTTCAGTTTGGACTTGAGATCACTGTTCATCAGAATCTCACTCTCGAGTTCTGCCACCTTCTTTTCAAGAAAACTAACCTGATAGAAACAGAGACAGCTTATTCAAATGTGAATTTACAATATAAACATAATTAAACTGCACAATTATATTTGAAGATTTAAAATGACGTATGCTTAAAATGCTGGCCACTATGAAAAATGTGAAATTTTCAACAAAACAAAATATATCATACTAGATCAAAACTACAGTGAGAGTATAGTTTTATATAATTTATAGAGAGAATCTGAAAGCAGATTCATACTAATGTTTATACAATGGCACTAAACAACTTGTTCTATACTTCCTAAAAGTGCTGTGTAATGTTCCCTTAAATTTGAAGATCTAAGAGGAATCCTGACATGTTCATCATGTACAGTAAATTTGCATATTCAACTTAAGCTGCACATCCAACAAGAACATCGCTTCACCCTTTTTAGTGCCAAAGTATGAGCACAGGGCATGCTGAAGGTGAGCTATATTTACTCTTTCACTTGTTTTCACCCGTCACAGAAAAAGCAAGAGGTGGTATCATTACAGCCAATGAGCAATGGATATAGTGCTTAAAAAAAAGCTTAGTTGAATAGAGGTCTCTTAACAGAGATGAGCACATGGACAAACAAACTGCACACACAAAAGACAAGAAACATATTTATACCTTCTCATTGATGTCGATGTCACAGGAGTCAATGCTGTCTCGGAAAAGGTCCTCTGTACTGCCGTTACTGCTGCTCAAGTTGCTGTTGTGGAGCAGCTGCCTGCTCAATCACACAGAAACACAAACTTAGTGACTCTGTTGGGAAAAGATCCAGGTAAGACCAGTTCAGACTGTCTCTACATAAATATAGATAGACTGTATGTGTGTGAGAGCGTGAAAGAAAGTGTGTGTCCTTCAGTGATGCTGCTGCTGCTGCTGCTGCTGCTGCTATGAGGTTGCATAGATGATATAAGACTATAAGGACAGTGCCAGGTGGAGAGGCTGGTGCAAACAGAATTAAAATTAGCACACACACTTTGTCATGGCAGCCTCGCACAGACACCCACGCAGGTGTGTGTGTGGCCAACGATGACATTCATTCCATAATGTGACTTTAGCTGCCCTCTTTTACACTAATGGAATAACTTGAGAACAGAAAGCTTCTGCTCCGTCAATGAGATGAGCAATACAGAGAGGAGAGGAGAAGAGGTGAGGGAGGAGAGAAGACAGAAATAAGAAAGAATAGAAAAACTGATAGAGAGCAATAAAATGAAAGAAGTAATCAAACCAGACAAAGACGACAGTAGAGAGAACAGAGCAGCAAGAGCCAAACCTTATATTGAATACATAGATCAGGGCTGACAGGCCATTTTCACTCTGTCACCATAACTCAGTTTCTGTGGCTGGAAATAGGACAACAACCTAGATAGAAAAAAACATCTCACCCAGTACAGACCAACAGGCTGGTGCGATACATGACTGCTGCTGAAAAAACTAATGTGAAAACTACGGCCTGACTCTCTTGTCGGTTGGACGATTTTTTTTTTTTTTAGCCTACCACAGACATCTTTATTTATAGAATATAATGTAGAAAAAGATACTTGGGGTATGTAAAAAAATTGTTCTATATGCGTGTCTTTTTAAAATGTATAGTTCCTAGAACCATCGAAGTGGTCTTCTTGTTTGAATCAACATGTATAGCTGTGTAATGTCCTGGCTGGTAGCACAGTTGAAATGCTTTATGCCGTTGTTTTTGTAATGTTAATATTTTTTGGTCATTCTTTTTTCATATTTCAGTCTGCTCAGCACTGCAGCTCTGTAGAAATGCTATGCCACCAAAAAGGTTGATTACTTTTCAAACTTTGTCCCAGAAATAACAGCTGTGTCGTTTTTCATACAGGAAGGCTCCATCCTGCTCTTGTAGCTGGATTGTTCTTTTTAGATCAAATAAGTTCAGGTTGAGACACTCATTTCACTGTTAAATGTTTTTGTCGTGGAATCAAAATTGCTATCAAGACTCGTACATTTGATCTGGTATTGGTATCGACTACCAAAAGTTTGGTAATCAACCCTGTGTCAAACCTTAAATCTAAAGGGCCTCTTTTCTTTTTGGGGCCCTCAGTTGTGTAATGGCGGAGGAGATCAAGGAAACTAAAAGACTGTCTTCTTATTTCACTGTTTAATGATTGGACTGTTCGTCTCTATCTAAATATCTAGTCAGTAATTAACTAGAGCAGTGGTAGGACAGCTGAGTGATAAGGAAGCACAACGCGTAATCTCGTTCTGTGTGTGTGCGTGTTCCTATATCAATAAATAGAACAAACACGTGCTTCGCAGGTTGTTTGATGCATAAACACAAAGAGTCACCTTTCCTGTAGACTCACACAGACATTTGAACACACAGGCACAACAGTGAATGGCCTACCTTCCAAAAGCAGTACTGGAGATTTTCCGGTTGGGGCTAAAAAGGAAAAAAAAAAAAAAAAAAAGTATTTATTTTATTTTTCTGTGAATCTTCATGGTTATGTCTAGACTCAGAGCTAAACAATACAGAGAAAGTAACTACTGACAGAAAATTGCAATTTTGCCTATTCAGAGTGACAGATAGTATTTGGAAAAAGAGAGAGAAAGAAACTCTGAAGGACATGTCACTGTTAATACAATTTCCGTCCTGGTTTGATGAAAAGGTTTTTGTTTTTCTGTCAGCTCAGCAACCGTCTCAGGGTGACAAAAGCCCAAAGCCTCATTCCATATGATGCGTCTGTCTTTGCTGGGTTTCACATTGGATTAACAAAAATGAGCAAACATACTGTGGGGTTACACAGACGACTATTGATGTTGATATAAAACCTACGTCATCATCAGTGCCTGGCACAAAACAGACAGGCTTGAGGGAAATTATTAAAAATGATTATATCAGAATGGAGTGCAATGGGCCAAATATAGCAAATTCTTATAAAAGCTTTCTATTCTTTGCAAAGCCAAAAATGATTACTGTTGCACGCATGTGGAAGCTTTGTGTGTATTTTGGACAATGTCGTTGCAATCCATCCATGTTAGGTCCTATTGATTACGGGGATTATAATCAATCATGTATTTTGTTTTCACAACCTAATAATGTAAGAATCATCACGACTCTAAGGCAGTCATTCTGCTTCAACAACAGCTTTTCGACAGTTTTCTACATCACGATGCTAAATAAAGAAGTATTATACACGGTGCCGACAGTGATTGTGGAGAAAAACTAATAATTAAATAGTACTTTTCAGGGACAGAGTGGCAGAATATCGAGAGGCTTCACAAAAAAAAGAACTAACAAGAGTGTCTACAAGAATGATCCTCCAGGAAGATCCTTCTTTTTACAGAGTGTATAATCCTGACAAAACGATTCCCCTCCAGCTAATGTTTCAGTTAACCTCAAGCCGTCTTTGAATAGGTCTTAGAGGCCAAAGTGCACAGCGGAGATTCTGCCAGCAGAAGTTATTTTTTAAGCACTCAACATTTGGCTTATCTTTTGTCTACGTCTAAGTTGCATAGGTTTATTATTGAACAACATTTATATGCAAAATGCCACAAGAAAGCTTTTGTTTCATTCTTTCATTTGCCGGTACTCAGACAAACAGAAATAAAACGTTCATATTCTTAACACTGGATTAATTTTTTTGGACCCTCAAAACCCACACAAACAGACTTATTTCACAATAAGAATTTGATGGAAAGACTTGATGAGCTACGTGATCATTCAAGTTAGCATAGGGCTAAGATGGACGTTTAGCAGGTTCGGCTGGCGCAAGTGTCTGGTGCGCATACCCTGCCCATAGAGCATGCCCAGTACGTATTTATCTGACCAGTGTAGTAATGTCTCACCAGACACCAGGCTTAAAAACTCTCTATACTGTTAAATACAGAGAGATTTACTGTACTTGACTTTGACAGATTTAATCAGTATTATGTGAACTCGTTCCACACTCTAGGTTTAAGTACTCCTAAAAAAATCTTAAAATCCCTCAGTTTTTGAATCGATCTCCAAGGGCCTCATCTTTTCAGGTATGTTCGCAATTAATATTTATCTGACGACAAAAATGATTCCCTGCATCCCATTCAGTCTGTATCCACTTCCTAAGAGCTCACTCCATTCAAAGTAATGTCTCCAATCAATATATTTTCATTTACATCTCACTCGGTTATTCTTGCTCCTTTGTCTCTCAAAGTCCTTCCTTTTGCCCATCTCTACTTAATTATTAATAATGGGAAAGTAGGTCTCATTAGAAGAGCCAGGGTGAATTTTAGAGCCATTTCTCTACATGGAGAAATCTTGAGTCACTCGAGGCCAAGTAACTACAACAGAAAGTAACACCATATTTCACCAAGAATACAAAGTTAAATGTTGTCAAACAATTGTGTGTGTGTGTGTGTGTGTGTGTGTGTGTGTGTGTGTGTGTGTGTGTGTGTGTGTGTGTGTGTGTGTGTGTGTGTGTGTGTGTGTGTGTGTGTGTGTGTGTGTGTGTGTGTGTGTGTGTGTGTGTGTGTGTGTGTGTGTACTTGTGTTTTCAGGTGGACTGTACAGCTATTTATATTTATGGTCACCACAGATTATTATGTTTCCAATAATAGTTTATCTTATTACAATGGCTGATGAGGTACTAACAGGAGTGACAGCCTTGTGTAACAATCAGTGTTTGCATGTGAATAATGATGTGTTTGTTAATGCATGAAAAAGGAGAGTGAACACTTTTAATGCCTCTGTAGCTGTATTACATCATTTTTAATAAATTATGTAAAAAAAAAGTAAAAAAAATTAAAAAAAAAAAGAGCCCTCAAAGCAAACAGTGACTCCTGAGTCAGTCTAACGGGTACAATGTAAGTGGAGCAATACACTTCAAATCCTGTACCTGTATCCTGTCCATTATAATAACTGACAGCATCTGTTTCTGTTCAACTAAAAACAGCATGGTGGATGCTTCCCATCATCGTTAATTTGTCTTTAAAAGTACCTTGGTTGGGTCTAAAAATAACCTGCCAGGATGATTAACTCTTTCATCAACTTATTACAGAATTGGTCACACTACTGGTTTTCATTTAGAGGCAACTCAGTTATGAAACTGGGCAACATGTGGCTGTTACAGTATGTTTCACCATGTGGAGTCAAATGAATTAAAGTGGCAGTCAGCAATTACATGCTGGTGATTTGATTGGATTGGATTTAACTGACTAACAGTCAAAATAGTGGGTGTTCAGTAGGAAGGGTTTGAAGGCAGGAAGAACATTCTTGGCTCACAAGGTTACTTCTTATTGAACTTTTACTGCCTGTAAATCTAGTGCTGTGTGCGTGCGTGCGTGCGTGCGTGCGTGCGTGCGTGCTCCTACCTGTTTGTTTTGAGGTTTTTGAGGCGGGCCTCCAGGTCATTTAGCAGGTTGACCTTTTTGCTGCACTGAGAACAGTAGACATCCATCAGTTCACCAGTGTAGTGGTGACGCACCTTACGAGGAGTCTGGCCTGCACTGTAAACACACACAGAAACACAATTAAATCTCCAGAAAATGATCTGGCTATATGCCTAATCTCAGCAATAAAAACTGAAAGAGAATGGGCATTTAGATGGACTTGAGTAACCGCCCACTTCCAGATTACACCCCCGCCCCCTCATAGTATGGATACAGATACAGAGAATTTAGTTGTTTTAACAGATAGAGATACAGATAATGGTGTACTCGCTCATCCCTAGTATCCACTTAAGTTAACTCTTATGGAGTCATTTAAATGTTAATTTCTCAGTTTTGTTCTGAAGTTACATTTGTGACCTGCCGTGTAACTTTGATCTCTCAGTCGCACCGGGACAGACACTCATTTTATAACTCTTGCCCCAATTTTGTGGTCCAGCCAAAAATATTGTATTTATGTTATTTATCTAATTTATGAGCACCCGTTTCTTGGTTGCAGGTTGCAGTTTCTGTCTTCTGATCTGTACTCGGTCCGCCGTCAATATCCCTGGCCCACCCATGTACGTTTATGTGTGGGAAGCACTGCAAACCTTCAGTGATCTACTCAGAAACAGGTAACAACCTACTGGTAGCTCGCGTGCTACGTGTTGGAGTGTGTTGGGGAGGTGCCTAAATCAGGACAGCAAAACACTGACACAATCACCAAATCTGTTGTCAAAATAAAAAAAAGACATGATCACTTTCAAGATTTGACACAAAGATGCACTCCCTGATGTTGTTGTAGTCCCCAGTAACTTTCTGAAATACCATTATTTTCTCCCAGAGAAAGTCAACACAGTTCATAGCTCCTCAAAACATTGCTCTGAGCACAACAATCAGAATTGTTAATTTTTTTTTTGGTTTGGTGGCACTATCTCAAAACGAGCAAGTGTGCTTTTAACCCACTTTGTACTGCAGTTATTTAAACTTCATCCCCATATTGAGTTGTCTAAGACTTCTTGTAAATCGGGCCTCATTTTGAATTTAAATCTCTTTGCCAACTCCATTTGCTGAGTTTTGTCTGCTTGGTATGCGTGAAAGGAGCATGGAGCTGTATTGCCATTCTATCAGCTAGGAGATTTAATCCCATTAAACACATGCCTTTGATGAATATTAATGTGGCCTTCAGGGTAAGAACTCCTAAACCTTTCTATAGTCAAGACTTAGAATAATATCAGGTCAGGTAATGGTTCTGGAGCTTACAGAGCAGAGACTAAAGTCCATTGCATTTTAAGTTAAAGTTACAGAAACTGGTCACTGTTTTACATTTTGCTCCATCATGACTTAACCTTTGACAAACAACAAAAAGGCCTACACTCAAGTCAAATGTATAGTTACTTGCAATTTGTAGAACAGTGGTTCCCAACCCAAAAGTAAAATTATTTAGATTTTGAAAGGATTTGACAAAGTTTTAAAGTTCTTTGGAGGAGGTAGAGGTGAGCATGTCTTTTAACATTTGACTTTTATTGTGGTAATTTTACAAACGGAGCAGACTCCTCCACCACATAGACTGTCCACAACACCGTTAATATAAAAACAGTCAATTGTCAATAAAAATGACAATGAGAAGCCACCGCAGTAGCAGATCAATAACATTGTCAGGGGCTGAAAAAGAAAGCACAGCTTCACATGATTCACGTCTCATGATCAATTAACTGCTATTGAGGAAAACCCTTTAATCTAATCTAATCTAATCTAATATAATCTAATCAATTTCATACATGACCATCACTGGGTCAATGAGGCAACTACAGCTAATTTTTCAAGTACCTTCGCCAACACAGTGTTGATGCTCAACACCGATACCAAAATTGTACTTTTATTGTAGCAGTCATTGGTAACCCACTCAGCATTTAAACCTAGACAACAGTGTTTCACCATGTTTCACCATGTTTCACTCCTTAGTTCTCTCTTACCTCGAGGGCACAGATGAGCCAAGGTCGGAGCAGCCGTTGATACGAGCCTCGTCGTCCGGACAGGGGCTGCTGGGAGTGTAGTCTGGTTCCTCCCCTTCTCCGTAGTCCTCAAACTGTTCCTCGTTCAGGGAAGCCGAGGACCGTGTTGATAGGTCAGAGGTCACAGAGATACTTGTTTGACCACACCTGAGGAAGAAGAGAGAGAGGTTGGTGTTATACAATCTTCATTTTTGGGAGTTGAATTATAACAAAAGCAGTTCATGTGTAATTGTAGAAATACAGAATTAGTTTCAGATGTTTGTCAGAAATTAATGATGAGACTTTCAAATTCATGTCTACATGTCAAACTTTTGTTCGAGTCTAACCGATATATTTTCCCCCAAATATCACCTGTGGGCTGGATCACAAAAAGTAGCGGAGAGAGAAGACAGATGGAAGTGACTGCAGGACTTTGGCCTTTATTTGAAAGTAATGTTTTCTTCTTTTTTTTTGTCTGGATTTTGGAGAATCTAATGAAGGAAAACCTGTGAGGACTTTCAAACTGAATAACAACCACCAGAAGCAAAGATTATTTAAAAGACAAGACAGTAGAATGAAGGTCCCCCACATGTATGCAGCATGGGAACTACATTTGAATGTGGACTCTAGTGAGACAGTGAAACAGAGAGCAGAAGTATCAACAGTGCTTACTTCTCGCCTGCGAAAAAGAGATCCCCCAGTGCGTCTTCTTTGTCCCCCAATCTGGTGAGTCCGTCTGAGGTGTCTGACCCTTGGGTGCTTTCCACAGCACTGTCTCTGTCCGATTCCTTCTCCCTGCCCTCGTCTGCCACCTCCTCAGGCTCCTCCACCTCTCCTGGGAACAGCTGGCACTCGGGGACGGGGTCAGGATAGGCCCGCGTGCACATGATGACCGGACAAACCTGCTCCTCCTCACCACCCTGGAGAATAATCAGACGGAGGGTCAACATAGACAGGTGGACAGAGTCAAATCTTTATATACACAGAAACATTTCAGAGCTTGAACCGATCCGTTATAGTAACTATCAGGACGTTCCCAGGAGTCTTCTCAGTGAAAACCTTGTAACCAATGACAGCATCAGTTAAGATAGTTATTTTCCATTGCAGACAAATGTCCATAAATTCACCAAATTTAAAAAAGACATTCCTTATAAATAGAGATTTTGCCTTTTAATCCACTTTTAGATATTTTCTTGTAATCTAAAATAATCCAGTTATAGTTGTCTGTACATCATGATTACAGAGCAAATATAAACTGCTGGTAGCCAATGCAACATGACTCTTTGTGGTGCAGATTTGCCTAAATGTAAAGAAATACAGAGTACATGTGGTTTTTATAGTGATAAACTATTTACCAGGTATAGCCTAACTAAAGAGAAACTGTAGCAATAAAGGTAAATAATTCACAATATTTGATTCACTATGTATTAGTGCATACCTTATCCTCCAAATATTTTCCTCTATAACAATACAGGGCACACTAAGATACGTATTGACTATGCCTGTAAATCAAAAGAATCTAATACAAAAAAAAATATAGCCTAGGGTTGTAACCTTTTACATCTTTATATTTGGAGAATTTTTGGATAGCTAAAATAGATCTGAATATCTTGCAAATTTATATTTTTTGGACAATTGAGGTTCTCTGAAATTCATCTTCCCTTCCCTTGTTTTTAGTTTCAGAGGCGCTGTTCACAAATGCAATCAATCAGCAAATGTTGTGGGTAACAGTTGGGGTATATTGGTAATTCTGTTTTAGGGTGGATTTCCCACTTAGTAAATTCCTTCACTGTGGGAATGGCCACTGAGTCCATTCAGGGGAGTCTGAAGGGCTAGAAGGGTGAAAGGGTGATGGGGCAGAGGTCATGGGTCCCACTCTATCTTGTTTCACTCTTCAAAAAACAGCTCAAATCTGGTCTAACGCCACAGAGAACAAAACCTTAACTCAGCATGACCAAACAGCTGAAACAGACAGGAGTGGGATGAGGAAGGGGGCGGAAGAGTGGGATGAGAAAGGGGGCGGGGGAGTGGGATGAGGAAGGGGCGGGGGAGCAGGTGATGTGGCAGATAGAGACGAGACAGGGCTGGGGGATGGATATGATGGATAATAGTGAGTAAAGGAAACAAAAAAGTGGCGTGTAAGTAAGCATGGAAGACGAGAATAAAGCTAACAAGTGAAAAGAAAGAATGAGGCAAAATATAACAAAGCCAAGAATGAATGAGCAGTACAGTGTGTATGAAGATGAGAAAAGATAAGAGTGTGGCCGGTTCGAAGAAAAGAGATGCAAGATATTTCAATTACTACTGAATGAGTGTCAATATTTCCCTCTGAGATGTAGAGGAGTGGAAGTATAAAGTAGCACCAAGTGAAAATACTCAAATAAAAGTACAAATACCTCTAATTTAACTTAAGTACAAATCTTAAGTAAATGCACTTAGTTACTTTACAACACCGTCTATCACATACCTGATCAAGCACACACATACACACACACACACACACACACACACACACACACACACACACACACACACACACACACACACACACACACACACACACACCAAAGTTATGTACAAGTATATTGAAAAGTATCCATTCAACACACAAACTAAGGCTGTGTACTGGTACAAAGAGTCTGCATGGGGTCCGAGGCTGAGTGACAATAAATCAAAGGATAAATGTCTCTTTGGCATTCCTTCTCCCTGCAGCAGAAAAAGACACGCTGTGTGTGCAGGGGAAATGGGCAGGGGAACGTGAAATGTGAAAAAGGATTGACAAATCGCTGTAACAACATTAGGCACCAAGACTGACATTAACCGGAAAACTTGACCTCATCGGCAAAGCACTTAAATATTCAGTAATCACAAATTATCTTAACAATAACACCTTTTTCATGAAGCACATTTTTCCTAGGCTTTATTGTGACAATATATATATAATATAGCACATCATATTTAAAAAGCTTCCTTTTCCTCTGTTAAGGTGAACAATGCTTCAGCAGCCTTTGACTTACTCTAGAAACAGCAATAATGAACACTGAGCAATATGAAGCACACGTGCCATCATTTAGGTTGTCATTTAAAGCTACGCTAAACGCTAAAGATACAGCCGCTGTTGCAGGCAAAGATTCTGGTGGACGGTAACATCTTACAGTGTGTGTGTGTGTGTGTGTGTGTGTGTGTGTGTGTGTGTGTGTGTGTGTGTGTGTGTGTGTGTGTGTGTGTGTGTGTGTGTGTGTGTGTGTGTGTGTGTGTGTGTGTGTGTGTGTGTGTGTGTGTGTGTGTGTGTGTGTGTTTTCCACCAGAAGAACGTTGTGTTCCACAAGTCACTTTGAGCTACTCTGATGAGGACGGTGAAGGAAAAAGGTGATGACGAAGAGAGTAGTTGTGCATGTGAATGTTTGTGTTTACAGTATATTATTCTCATGTACCAGCCTGCTGCAGAGCTGCCTGGGGCTTTAACTGTCAAAACATGAGCCTACGGAGTGTTTTGAGTTACTTGAGTCCCTGGAGCACAAACACAGCTGGCCTGCCAAACAGCATCCAAATTGCCATTGGCTCTGAACGGAGGACTCCAAGTTCTGTTACACTTTTAACTGCAGCAGCGCAGCCTGAAACCTGGTGAGCCTTCACACCCCCTTTGACCAAAGGAGGGTTTTGATTACCATTAAATGTTTGGCTGGGCCAAATCAGATGACTTGTCAAATCAAATACCCACAAATTAATCCTCAACCTAAAAATCCAACATTTCCAACCCCCTGAATATCATGTAATGCATAGTATGCCATTCAGCAATAGTTCATACCAAATATCAAGACATTAAAAAAATCCTGGATTGCCTTTTTCAAAAACTGTAAACCACTTGCAGCTTCATGGCATTACTCTGCGCAGCATGTATGCCGTTGAACATAGCTCTTCTGATTTTACTTTAAACCAAATAGGAAAAATGTTTTCTGATCTCTCCGCGAGTCTGTTGCTGCAGGGTCTGACCTAGTTAAAATACAGACATCCTATCGTTCCTCTCCTGCTCTTCTTCCAACTCTACCAAGTCAGACCAACATCGGAAAAAGACAGAGACATGAAGACAAAAGAAAAATCAGTCTCCTCTCTGAGATGCTTATTCATTACTCAGGGTGCTGTGTGTTTGTGGCCAATTCAAGTCAAAGTGAATATATGTGACTTTATGTGTGTGAAAGCTAAAGCTAGTTTTGTGTGTGTGTGTGTGTGTGTGTGTGTGTGCGTGCGTGCGTGCGTGCGTGTGTGTGTGTGTTACCGCTCAGTCAAACCCTGTCCAGGTACCACGCAGTCTTGAAAAATGAGCTTTTAAACATTCTCAAACATTGCTGACTGACCCGTATGTGGTGAATTTATTATGTCATTTCTGACATGTCATGTGCAGCTGCGTAAGCACGTCTATTTGTAAATGTTCTCAGAGAAATGGATGTCAGCCACCCTTAGCGTATACACAATGGCTGTTAGCTCAGATTTTGTTGTACAGTTGTGCAGCATGAATAGTTATGTATGAGACATCGTAAGAGAAGAGATGAATGCACAGCCAGACACTCAGGAGGATGAGTAAAAACATGTATTATTTACTTCCACTGCAGCTGTGATAGAAATATAAGTAGAGAAAAAAGATGAAGGGACAGAAAATAAAAAGCAGAGGACACTTGGTAATTCTGCCTTGGTAGCTGAAGAGAGAGATATCTACTTGTCAAGTCAAGAGAAATAAAATGAAAGAAGAGACTGAGGCAAATACTAAAGCAGAGAAAAGGCCAAAGGCAAATTAAGTAAAGTATCATCTGTGCAACACCTTCAGCATACCTAAACCAAATTAACCAGGAAATAATGACAGCCATTAACTTTGAATTGAATTTGGCAATGACATTCTTCAGCTGTGGTTAGATTTAACGTTATGTAATATTAATGACGACTCCAATCACACCATGTTGACACAATCCCAAACTCGAAACTCTTGAGCCATGTACATTTTATGCTAAAGTTGTTGAGCAACACTGTGGAGGATTACAGTATAGAAAACAGTGACTTGCAAATGATGTTATTGCACTACAATTAGTTGCCAGGGAGGCAAACCGTAAACAGTATTTGTGTGTGTAACAGAGAAAACTGGAATAAGACAGGGGAGAGAGGCATACGTGCACTCAGAGATACATATATCACAAAGTCTGCCTGCCCACATTCACAGGCTATTTGAACTCCTCGGTTGTGACCTGAAGTCAAATCGTTAATATCCAAATGCAAAATTCAAGTTCCTTTTGGACATAAATAGCATAGGAAAACAAGTCAAAATGACTCATTACTTATAGGAAACTAAATGGAGCTGCCTTAAGAGCTCAACAAAGAAAACTATAACAAAAGAAAGGAGACCAAACATAAACTAGTATTACTGCTTCACTGTTGTATGCTTCCAGCATCCAGCCAAGTTTCAGGTTACATTCATATCTGTCTAGACTAAATATAACATATGCGGAGAAGACTTTGAAGATATCCCAATATGTGTTCAATAAAGTTGATTGACAGTAGACAACACTTCAAATATGGATGTTGCTGCAAAGAAGCTACGAACTCTATAACGTAGATGCTTCACACACATCTTCACTATGACAGCACATAGGATCTCCGAGATTGAGCTGTACATCTGCTCAACAGCTACATTTGTCTGAAAAAGTTCAGACTATTGTTTCTTTCTCCTCATTGTCTTCACTCAGGCCAAGTATCACAAGGAATCTCACTCCTGCTTTTAATGGCTATCTGCCATTACACACACTGCCAATATAACCCATGTCGACAATAAAAGCATGCACACCCACAAAACACGTGACATGAACTAATTACTGACGGCTGTTTAATTTGACATGGGTGTTCAACAAAGACACAAACTCTTTATTGTGTTGAACAACATTATTGCAGTCGTCATTAAAAAGATAGACTTGATCCACTTCTCACTCCAATTCAGTCCATGCTGAGTGCTGAAGGTCAATACCATTTTAGTGCTGAACAAATCATTAATCTGCCCTTCTGGCACAGTGGAGATTTATGTGGATGGCCATGCATTTCAAGGCTCTATTGATCTTAATGTAAAAAGAGGAAGAAAATGGCTTTAAACCTGCCAGAACATGACTGGACAAGAGTGGTACAACTTGAATACTTTATATTCTCAGCTGCAAATTCTGCTACAGTGAAACTCCCATGTTTGTTTTGTTCATTATAAACTTTTTTTTAAACTTTTTTTAAATTTCCGCGATGATCTGCTACCCTTTTGAACATTAAGCACCCAACAGGAGATTGTCCGTGTCAGACACGTTCTCACTGACTGGAAATAGGCTGGTGTTATATTGGATCAGCAGGAGGGATGCACTGCCTATGATTGGCTGTTATGTTATGGGAGGGTTAAGGTTGGGGTTAGTGATAAAGTTAGGACCCATTGACTAAGAGGAACAACCAATCACAGCAGTGTAGAATTGACAGCATGCATCCCTCCGGCTGATCCAATCTAGCACCAACCCTGGAAATACTCTGTTTTGTCCAGGCAAGGGGTGGCACCTGAGTAGAGCGTATCAGAGGCATGATAGAAACATCCTCAACATAACCACTTACTCACTGTGAAATTTCTGAATAATAACCTGCTTTACTCACCCAGGGGCTCAATCTGACATTACACAGACTTTACATCAAGTATAGCTGGCTGGGAAAAGTCCTATTATTGTCCGGTCAAAATAATTCGGACATTTGAGTTCTCACATCCAGCTCCCTCACGTAATGTCTAATGATAAGTTCAGGCTAGCAGTGCATGTGTAGGTTGGAGCTTTCTGCATTCATTCAGCCAACCAATGGCGACTTCCTTCGTTGGAAACTTTGTCACTCACTTCCCGACCATCCACTTCATTACAAAAGAAAGACTACAGCATATAATGCCATGAATATTAATAAAAGATAGAGCCAAGCTGATTTGCATTCAATGTTTCTTGAATCAAAAAAAAATTCTTCACTCCTTACATTAAAACAGATACAGCAGTTTTTGAAGGATTTAAGTGATCTGAAATCTCTTCTGAGGACCGCCCTTACAAAATACTTAAGGAATATTTTAGTGATATGTCATAAGAGCAAAGCTAGATTAAAGGACTTGCCTGGCTTATAGGGCTTTAAAAGGTGTCTGTTCCTGTTGCATATTTGTTGTATAACTAGTTAGACGGTAACCAGCTTTTTGTTGTCCAACAAAACAAAAACATGTTGTTGTGTAAATAGAAGACTCAACAAAGATAGAGCACTACAGCACCGTGAGGCAGGATTGGTTGAGCAGATACGTGAACTGGCACGGACCAGATCGATCCACACTAATGAATCTTAGACTTGGAATGAGTCAGCAGAAATGGCGATGAGCCGAAGAGTGAAAGACAAATTGAAAGGAAGAAGGGTTGAAGAAGAAGACATGAGGGCAGCAGAGACAGACAGACGGAGAGCAGCAGAATCTTCCTGCTTGTGTTTGTCAGACTGAGCAACAGCGATAAGAGGCGTTTCACTGCAGAGGCTTTTTCCACATCTCTCTCCGTCTCTTTGTTCATTTCATCCTCTCTTACTCTCTATTCTTTTGAGCTCTAAGCGCCTCAGCTGCTGCCACCACAAAAATATGCACCTCAAAAGTGAATGCTTTAACTTGTGCTTTGATATTCAGCATTTTTTTTTTTTTTTTTTTTTTTTTACTCTGCCACCACTGAGGGCTTTGGTTACCTCCAGTCTCACATCCTGTCACGTAGCAAAAAGAGGCTCTGAGACTATCTGCGCTATTCTAATTCACAAATATAAGCACAAAAGCTGAAAAGGCTTGTCAGTTAAGTGAATGATTACTAACTGGAGTCATTTTTCAGCAAAAATGCCATTTATTTACAGTTTCCAGCTTCCCGCTGGAAATTTACAGCTTTTCTTTGTTTCTCACACAATATGAAATTTCTTTTTTCAACTTTTGTTTGAAGATATTTCTTTGGCATCTAGAAAACAATAACTGATACTTTCATAGCCATTGCATTTAGCTGAGTTAATAATGAAGGGATTCACCCTTATTGAAAATAAGAGTTTGGTACAACTCTCATCCTTATTCTAAACAGTCGTCATTTGTTAAGCAATAATTATATTCAACCTTTGTTTCGATACCTCTTTTGCCAGACAGTTTGCCAGTACAGCATGAACAGCCACGACTCCTGTTTATGGGCATGTATCTGCCTGTCTGTATTTTTCAGCTGTTATGATAAGCAACACTCCTACACACTCACACATTACACAAAAGGGAAGTAATGACTCATATTTCACTACCATTTTGTTAAATCAACACTGTGAGAAACTTAGGTTTCAGCAAATGAGACACACACACACACACACACACACACACACACACACACACACACACACACACACACACACACACAACTGAAACACTGTACAAAAAAACACCAGACTCCCCATTGAGAACTTTTTAAATCCTCACCTCTCTCCCTGCACATTCATCTGTCAGTCAACACTGCAAATGAAAAATTAACACTGAGGCTTTTAAAGCTGCTTCACACACTCTCCACTCTGAACATGTTTTAATCACGAACACATACACATTTGTTTCAAGGGGACCAGGTAGCTGCTTGGATTACCAGGAATGCTGCACTGGACAAAGGGCAATGTAGGGAGGGAGTGTCGAGGCACACTGGAGACTTTGTGGAGGTATTTTCAATGAAACCCAGCTCGCATACACAGCAAACCCCAACAGGGGAAATAGAGTGTGTCTGTGTTAATTGGTGTATCGATTGAAATAGCACAAAATAATTTACACTCAGATTAGGTTTTCCCAATTAAAACCGGGTACAGGTGACAGTTAAAGTTAGCGGTTAAGAAAAGGGTGCCGTCAAAGAGGATCTTCACAGGTGTTTCAATCATGTTCAATTATGTGTGGGTGTGTATAAAAAGTAGGTCCATTAAACAAGGAGAACTTGGAATACATCCCTTGATTATATGTGATTGAAGCACCCTAGTACATTGTGTTGGTAGTGCATGTTGTGTGCATGTGTCATAAAAGTCCAAATGCAGGTCAAATAGTATAGCTGTAATATTGAAGTAAAGTATAATTGAGGTATAATTGAAAGAAGAGCTGTCACCAACTAGGTGTGTGTGTGTGTGTGTGTGTGTGTGTGTGTGTGTGTGTGTGTGTGTGTGTGTGTGTGTGTGTGTGTGTGTGTGTGTGTGTGTGTGTGTGTGTGTGTGTGTGTGTGTGTGTGTGTGTGTGTGTGTGTGTGTGTTTTAGTCAGTTTTGTCTTGAGGTGTCAACCACCTGTTCTGAATCCCAGCATCAATAAAAAGTATTGCGCTGCTTGTGAAGATCAACCACACATACTATACGATTAAACCATGAAAATGTTTTCAACAATGTGCAGACTTTATCTTAAAATAATGTGTGGACACTCACTATCTTAAACTTAATTTTTAGGAATGAATGGCTCGCCATGACAATATTTTATTGCCATTGTCTTTTTTAATGATCGGACTGTGTATCATATAGCTAGGAGTATTTCTTGACCCCAATAACTAGCCTCTTACCCATTGTGAGACAGCAGGAGGTCAGAAAGTCAAGCTGCCATGCGAGGAGAGGGGGAATTGCTACAGGGAGAAGTACAAAAACTGTTTTTAGATGTGGGAAGCCCAGAAATAGGACATCGACAAGAGTTTCGGGGGGGGGGGGGGGGGCTAATGGGAACCAGTGCCTAGCGTTTAGTGGTGTGGTGATGTACTAACAAAATAATAGACATGCCTGCTTTTATGTGTACCGCTGATGGTCTATAAGAATTTGACAGTTAGAACACATTATATATTACTTCACATCGAATGCCTGTCACAATTTCCAGAGGTAGCTTTTTTTTTAAGTGTCTTATTTTATCTGACCGGCAGTCCAAAATCCAGACATATTAATTTTACAATAGTATAAAAGGTAGAATTAGATGTATTTTAGAAACTGGACCAGAGAATGTTTGGCATTTTTCCCCGATGATGAATTTAAACATTTAATCTTTTACCAAATATTCTGACTGTCAATGAACTAACTGCTTTAGTTTTACAGTCCACTGACTCAGTACTTAGATGGTTCATGTTTCCCTTGAATTATCATCATCATCACTGGTCTTATTACACATAGCATAAAGAGAAGTTATATTTCTCTTTAAGCCCTGACTCATAGCTGCACAAATACTAAACAACTCTAAATTTAAAAAAAAAAAGCAGCTCATCCTTCTTGAACAAAGTGAATTGTAAACAACTGTTTGTCAGCCCACTTGCTGCCGTTGGTTGAATGGGACCACTTCAGTGTTTTGTTTGGCAGAACCTCAGCAGGTGGTCCAGCCAACAATCTATTGTCAGCTGTTGCATGTGAACTATGAGATTCACATTTTGTATTCTGTGCCTTTAAAAGCTCATTTTAAACATGTCTAATGTGAAAACAATGGGAACCAAGAGAGCTACTGCAGCTGTTAGGGATACATTTAAATGTAATATTTGTTTTTAAGACCCAAGTACATTACCTCAGTGGCTGGGAGGATATGAGCGTGTCTGCGTTAAGGTGCTTCTTTGTTTTGTCTAGAATTTATTGTTTCTTTTCTCTCAGTATGTTAGAAAAGTATGAACAAAAAAGTGAGAAAGGAGTGACTGTTTTAACTGCTGCAGATTAACCTCTATTCATACACTACAGCTAAGCACTGCATGTTAATCTAGTTATTCTAGTCCTGGTGAACACGCTGTGCACTGACACAAACACTCAGCTGAATGACAATCTTTTTTAAAAGCACAAAATCAAATTACTTTAAAAATCAACCATGTTAAACTGTATGTCAATAAGCAAAATTATCTTGGTGGAAAAGTCTTCCAGGAATGTTTTGGTTGCGGGACAATCACCTGTGAATTTCGTGCTTGGCTGGAGGAGTAAATCTTGTTATGTAATGTGCAGTCACAGACCAAGAGTATTGAAACTGACTAGTGTGTCTGACTTCACATGTTATTTTTGACAATACAAATAAGACTCACCTTACCCTTCTACCTTTGGAGCCATTATTGAACATTAAAAGGAACAGAAGTTACAGCAATTATCAGATGTATTATAAACAGCACATGACTTATAACCAACACTTATATTTTCAGTGGCAGACGCCTTTTTACTGCACACTCCTCCAGACGATCTGAAATACATCTAAACTTTTTAAACGTTTTAAAAAATACCGACGGGTTCAAAATAACATTTCTGTGCTGAACAAATCACAGGATTTAAAATATCAAACAACGTCCATCAAAAATCTTTAAACATAAAATGTATTCTACAGTATGTGTATTATGAGCCACTGTGTAACCACAATGTTGGGAGACTTTTTTTGATGAACTATGGCCAGAATATAGAGACATGAATCACTTGAATTTTACTGGTGATGTATAAATACTAGGAAATTATAAAATAATATTTTAAATCCACATGCTGCATTTAGGTATCCAGGCACTAAGTCCCTGAGTCACAATGTGTCTTATGTGTGGTGCCACTTCCCACATTCATGCTATTCCTCTGTGCTCTTTCTTTTTCCGGTCACTCTATACCTGGACTATGCTATCTATATATGTCCTGTTCCCTTCACATTTCTCACAGTCCCTCTCTGTCTCCCTGTCTCTGTCATTCTCTCTCCTTCCAGCTTCCTGGTTTCCAATTAATCCCATTACCGTCAGAGAAATGCTGAACCGCAACATAGCCAACAGAAAGAAAATGATGGGATGGGACACTTTAAAGCAGACAGGGGTGGAAGAAAAAAAAAAGAGAGTGGACGCAAGAGACAGGGCAGTGTAGAGGGATGACCACAGACACCAACAGCTGAGCAGGACAGACAGGCAGGATCAACTACATGCAACACACGCATTCAAACACAAATCAGGGGACAATGGACTACCACTGACCTGCCCCCCCCCTCCCACCCACACTCCCCCTTTTTAACTAGCCTGTCTTCCCCCTGCATAGAAACTATCTATGCTTTCTTCATGTTTAGCCTTTCCTTTCGCTAAAACCTCACGTCCCTCTGTTGACCCCTTTCTGTGTTTTGTTCTCGTTCTGCCAACTATCCTTTATCACATTTCAGCAGGCTGGGTGCAGTCTGGTCTCTTACCCCGTTAACTAGTGAGGGGAGTCCATGGTCAGCAGCTCTTTCCACCAGCCAAACCCTCATCCACTGAAGTCATCCACTTGCCCCGTTCACCAGGGCTTAGTCCGTTGTCTCGGCTCCCTCTCTCTCACACACACACACACACACACACACACACACACGTGCACACACACGCGCGCACACACACACACAACACACAGGTGTTCCCTTCAAAGAGAGGAGGGGGGGAGTAAGCGTCGGAATAGTCCAAAGGGTGAGCCCCTGGTAGTGGTATCGTCCAAAGAGAGGCAGAGGAGCGGAGCAGGATGTATCGTTCACTTTAAAACACTGCACCGGCTGCCTGGCTTTCCCTGACTGCAACTGCCTCTCTCTCTCTCTCTCTCTCACACACACACACACACACACACACACACACACACAGACACACACAAACACAAGACTGCACCTCCTAACACCCCTCACACACTTTCCCCTCTGGCTCACTGGCTCGCCGACTGACTGGCATTCACGCAGTGAGAGCTCTGATCAGGCAACAGTTGTTAGATTCACGGCCCCTCCTCCCCTTGTAGGCTGTTGCTTAGCAACTGGCTTCTGTGGGCGGGGCTTGTGAGAGTTCTCACATTGCTGCACACTCCGCTCTCAGCTGCCGCCTACTCAGGCTATATTTGCATATGAAGCCCTGCCTGTCTGCCTCTGCTGTAGAGGAGGCCGGTGCATGTGTGGGCTGTAAAGAGGGGGAGGAAGGTGACTTTTGTCACTAAAACTGAAACAGTCTGTCTTCAGTGATGTAGCTGATTCCAAAAGATAGGTCAAAGAGAAAAGATGCACTGGTTAGTCACAATGGGAAATATAGACAAGCATGAATCATGAAGCATTATAGAGAAGGAGATGGCAAGGGAGAAGTTGAAGTAGAGGTATTTGTTAACTTGGTTAAGTTAAAACATATATAAATATCACTTGTATCTGTAATAGTAAAAAGAGGAAAAGACAGCAGTTTGGCTGCATGATTGAAAAGCTTAGAGTTGAAACAATTACTTGATTAATTGTTAAAAAGGAATTCACAACTCTTTAATTCTGTCATTTAATCAACAACAAAAAAGCTTCTCCAGTGTGAATAGTTGCTGGTTAGTCTTCTGTGTTAACTCAATACTGGTTGAATGGTGACTTACATGTTTGCAGTTATTTTATTAGATCATATGATTTAAAGCTGACTGAGCTCACGTCTCTTTTGAAATCCTTTCAAAAATGCATGGTGGTCAATCTACACATAAAGCTGTTTTTCTTGATTCCTGAAAAGTTGGTTGTTGGCTTTAATTAATCAGTAACACCAATATCACTAGAAGGGCACACAGACAGTATAACCTCTGCCAAGGCCAACAGTCCACTCCTGTTTGATATGCAAAAACTGTGGCAACATTACAATTTTACCAGTTTCAGTTATGTGTTTTAAGTAATGTTACGTTTAAAGTGACGTTTCATTGTAATTTTACTCATTTTGGCGCTAACGTAACAAATTACTTTCTTAAATAATGCAGTTATATAAAGAGTAAGAGACAACTACAGACTATAGCAGACAAATGCTGTCTATTACCCCAAGTTCTTGCTTGCCTTCATCCAGACAAGCTCCAAAAACTAATCGGTTGTTCCTTGCCCCACGCAACACCATTAACAAAGTTTCTTGAAAATTGGGATACTTGTTTTCCTGTAGTATTGCTGCCAAACAAATAAACAAACAACTGCATCAAAAACACAACTTCCTTGGCCGAGGTGATAACATGTACATATCATTTTTCATTTGATTTTCAGAACTGATGAAGGGAAATTCCAAATACCCATTACATCAAACAAAGAAACTATTTGTTTCTGCTTTGCCTACATTTTTAAATAGTTTCACAGAACTGTGGGTAATTTATTCTTCAAATAGTCAACAGTTTGTATATAAATGCAGGGAAATATTCTAAGTGGACTCCACTCAACATTAGTCTTGTTTTCATTTTAAACTCTTATCTCAGCACCAGAGGGAATTTCAATTATTCTTTCAGGTTCCACTCCTACTTTATACTCCTCTCTTATATCTTTTAAATTGTTCCTGTTGGAGCCGGATACTGCCACAGACTCTCTTATCAGAGTCAAGGATACAGAAAGGAGTTGAAGTCAGCACTGAAGAGCTTCTAATTAGAGTTTTACAAGTGGGATTGTCCTGTTGGCTGCTCTTGTTTGGTGGTGTCTGTCCTAAATTTGAGCAATCTTGCATTCAGAATCAACTTGTTTTAAAGATGGTTGGTATCGTTAGAGAAAAGTGTGGCCGGACTTTATTGTATAGTTTCTAATATTATATGATCGTAATATCAAACCTCTTTACACCCCACATCGGTCACAACATGACTACAGGATCATGTGGTTATTACCAAGATATGTCAGCAGACAGTGTGCTGTACACTTACTGCAGGCTTAACTTAGATAGATCATGTTCATGTGAAGCTATTCTTTTTCATGAAAGGAAGTTGATCTGGTTTTAGTTATGCTGCATTATTTTGCTCAAATCAACAACCCCAATGATGATCCGCTTTCTTTTAATATTGTTTTCTGAGAACTTCCCTTGGCTGGTATTTTGCTATTGTCCTACTTACATTTGAAGGACCAGTTCCCCATGCTGTGAAAACATAAATCAAACACTCTACTACCTCCACAATAAATCCCCTCAGGTCTCTGCGCTACTTGAAACAAAATCAGACAGATGATAGCTTCTGTGTCTCTTTTTAATGCTGCATTTGTGCCTTTGTTTTCACACAAACATCCGTTTACACCATGTTGTCAATAGCGTGATGATGAAGCCGCCTACTTTCTGCATATCTGCTTCTGTTTGTGTGGGTTTCACCACTTCATGTTTTGTCCCAGGACCTAGACTTAGCGGCCCTTGGCAAGAGCTGATGGCAGCCGAGCCAAAACTTCATCCTGCTAAAATTACAAGGAAATGTCAGTGAACCTATTACCTTCTCACTATGGCTCCACATCTCCCCCCGCCTGTTGACATATTTTCAGCATTTCAGTGTGAATTTCATGAGTCATATTTTGCCTCTCTCTCTGTCAGAGAACCATATCTGCCTGAGTCCTGATGCTTGATGTAACTAGTTTTATGCTAATGGCATGATGAGGAAAAAAAGGGAGAGGTGGTGAGAAAGATGAAGAGGAGGAAAGAGATATGATCCAATCTGAGAGCTGAATAAAACCTAATTATGTGGAAAGGAATGCGCCCTTCCTACAGCCTCCTTTCTCTCTCTCTTGCTCTCTAGCTCTGTTTCTCCTTCAGTTCTCAAAGATGTTGGCAGTGGCTCGGCCAATGGCCTGTGGCTATTTGTTTATATGCAATTTGTTGGAGGGTTGGCCCCTTTTCCCCCCTTTTCCCCTTTTCAAAGAAGCCATTTACAATTCTATTCATGTCTACCTGCCTCATTCAAATGGCAACACAGTTATGGACCAAAGGTTTGGCTTTTACTTCATGCTTTCACAAAGTGTTAACAGTTATTTTAATGCTATTTAGAGAGGGGAAGAGAGAGGACAACATTTTTACATTAGCTTCTGCAGCCGTGTAGAATGGAGTGAAGGGAGGTGCAGTTGAGGAGTCTGCATTGTACTCCTCATAGATGAATGAACACCAGACTAAAGCGAACACAAACAGACCATCACACACACATACCCCTAAGTGCATTCTCACATAAGGTAGTAATAAAACATTAAAAAAACACACACACAAACCTAACAAATGTGTATGTTGCAGAGTTCAGCTGAAACAGGTCTGTGGGGATTCTCAACCAGCTGCTGAGGTTCGCAATGCAGCAAGACCAATGACAGAAACATAGAGGGTGGGGGTAGAGACAGATAGAGCGAGTGAGGTAGAGTCTCCACAGAGTCAGAGAGGAAATGGAGAGCAGAAAAAGCTCACAAGAAGTAAAGGAGGCAGGGATAGTCTTTAGGGGGGCAGTAGGCTGGTAGGCTGCTTATTTCAGCCGAGTGTGGTGAATGCAAATAACTCTGTTGCTACTTCTAGAAACACAGAGCTTTGAATGAATGAGAAACAAAACACACAGATTAATGTGCACAGCTGCATACTGTGAGATTGAAATTTAGTCCACAGGTGAAAAACAACAGACCATTTTGCCCAACAGTGTCCTTTAATAGCTTCGTCACAACAGTCTTGGGTATTCAACACTATATACTGCACTTGATTCTCCAGTCTACTGATTTCCTTTAGAGCTGCTGCTCCTGATAATGTACATAACCCCAGTCTGAATCATCACATGGATGATGAAGTTACTGGACTGTGCCGCATTCACATTTTGGATTTTTAATAGTATATCATTTCTACCATAATTGATGACGACACATTGTTTGAAATTCTACTCTTTAAATATGATAATTATCCTCTATCATTATGCAGGATTGGAGTTTTGAGGAGTATATTATATAGAGGCTGAGATTTGACAACATGCAACCACTTACATGCGCCTTTTTGAGATTCACTTTGATGAAAATGCTGGCAGTGAAGTCGGTGTGAAGAAAGAGTCAGACAGAGCGTGAGTGAGTGGCGTAGAGAGGAATTAAAAGCGCGGAAATCTGCTGCATCATTTCTTTTGTTATCTTGGCCTGATAGAAAAGTGAGACCATGAGTAACTGAGTCTTAGTCCATGGGCAGTGAAAAATGTAGGATATGAATTTGACAGTAAAAAGAAGAGCAAGAGACTGACAGTGGAGAAATACATCTATGTAATTTGACATTTCCATTTGGATTCACTACATTGCTACACAGCATCAGGAGGCAACACACGGAGAGTCTACGCATGCAGAGACACAAGCAAATAACAACAGAGATATGAAAGCACGCTGACTCGCACACAATCCTAAAAGAGTGCACATACATAAAATGTGCCCCAGAGCTGAAAAAAAATGTGTTGATGATTGATAACGTCATTTGTTTAAGTCATATATTAAAAATAGGAAAATTACATCACAGAGGTCTCTGGGAAGCGGCAATGGACACACTTTAATGTTTAAAAAACTTAATCCAGAAAAGAATGATCAATAATGAAGAAATCCTGCAGTCTTAATGTGTAAAATAATGAGTATACTGTATACCCACATGAGGGATGCAGCAGAGAGATTGTTCATACAGGTATAGCTTCTTATCAGGAAAACCATAAATTTGTACTAACAAAGTACAAACAGTGGTTTAGTATCAGCTTCCTAAAACCTTTTCTTGTACTTAATCAATGCAACACTATACACCACTGCGTGTACAGTGTGACAGACAAAAGTAGTAAAAGGAGTAGCACAGAAAAGAATAGCCCAGCATTGCATAGGCTCATGCAATTCAATCTCCTGCTACAGCAGTAAGGGTTGGTAGCCAAAGGTTTTGCCTTTGAAATATGAACAACTAGGTTTTCACAAAATGAATCTGAAACACAAGTTGAAACACAGATCCAGTAACACTGAGAATATTCTTTTTTAAATCCTGCAGATCAAATATGTAAAAAATGGGCCATTTCCTACAGCATGACATGTTTATCTATTGGTCATTATATGGCTGCAATGAGTGAAAGCAGGCTAGTTAGCTATGGATGCCTGCAGGGAAAACTAACACGGTTATGGAGGTATTGATTTCCATTCACATGGTGAGAATTCATCTGTTTATGTAAGGGTACGCTCTACTTTGACAGGTTAATGAATGACAGTGTCAAGTGCAAAGTGAGACTCAGACAGATTGCAATTTAGCACAGAAAACAAACGGTTAATTTCAGCAAAACCTAATTTACATCCAGAACAAAAATATATTAAAGTTTAGGAAGTGAATAGTTTACAATTGTGGACAGATGGATTGGACACTCATGGGCCTGTGTGAATATACACACACAATTATTTTGAAAGTATTGCAGCAGCACATATTTTCATATTTTGCCAATTCACATTTGCCGGTAAATAGACATGAAGCTCTGTGACCAAGCAGAGTATCGGGCCCTGTTAGAAATATGCAATTCAGAAATTCAAAGATCTCCATTTTGTTATCTTTGGCGGTACCTATGGTGACAAGAGGTAAATGTAATAAAAGCTTTTGGACTTAACTTGCCAGAGATCCAAACCGTGTCACCTGCCAGATTTAATTACATTTTTCTTTGGATTTACACTTGCTGCACTTGTGTCTGCAATCATCATCAGTCTTTTGTTTGTTTGTCCATCATAACCTTTTATTCACAAAGCTAGCAGAGACTGGAAGAAATTGTACAGCTCTTCTCCTCCTCCTCCTCAATGCACCGCTTCACACACAAGTGATTTGAAGAGCCAGGCTGTTGTAGTTTCTCTTGGGAATGTCGCCACAAACACCCAGCTCATTCAGTTTGTAATACTGCAAGGGCTTTCATCAGTTGGCCACAGGCTCAGTCACCATTGTGTTACCTCATTCTGCCAGAGATAGTGACTTTTCAGCCATTTATGTAAATTCAAATCTTTGGGATTATTGCTTTAAAAAAAACTTTTTAGTTTTTTGTTAAAAAATTATTTTAGTCAAATATGGCTGTTAAGTAACAAATAGGGGCACACCTGTAGCAAACTACACCAACAACCTACCTGCAAAGTTTTCTTTTCTTCCCTCTTTTTAAAAAAAATAATTTATATGGCGTTTTAAACTTCAAATTCATGTTTATAACAGCTGTTGGGTAACAACAGAACCCAATAACCAAACTGGCATGCGGGTACAGATAATGAATGGATGGATGAATATTTCCATATATCCGTTATGTGCAAAATAATACAGGTTATAAGACACGTTCCTAAAAGCTGGCGTTTCATCCCTCGGGGCCAATTTCTTGATCAAATCGTAGTAAGATAAGGCAAAATGGAGCTATTGTTGGATGTTTAAAATGTATAAAATATTAGCCAGTGCAATGCTGTGGAGAGCTGAAGTTAATTAGCTTGCAGAGAATAACTGCATATGTAATGAAGTCTGTTGTCAGGCATGTTCTCTCTATTAAGATAAAAACGATCATTGGTAAAAAAAAAAAAAAAAAAAGAGAGACGTAACTAACACGGAGACTGTTCTCTGTCAGTCTGCTGAGCAGGCTCGACTAACAGGTAACTGACAATAGATCAAAGCCTGATGATCAATACATGGCCTGTCCATCCATCTATCAAATCCCTACCAGACCACTGGGACAGCAGGTGACAGAGGAATCAATGAGGGAGGGAGGAAGATCAAACAGAGGATTTGTGTATGCGAGTTACAAACTAACTCAAAAGTTTGCAACAGCACTTTAAACATAACTTTAAAACCTCTGGTGTGTTTGCAGCTCAGACATCTTTCAGGGCTTCACAAAGATATTCAGGGTTCAATAGAGGCCTTCACTTCCTCTATCAAAAGGTCACTGTGGGTAGGGAGGGTGCAAACCCAGTGGAACAATGCAGCCAAACAATGGGTGCTAATTAGCCTGACAGACAGGAGGGAAAACACTGAACCATGAATTATTTACCAAGGTCATGGAATAAAAGTGCACTTTACAAAGAAATGAACAAACACAAGAGATGCACATTTAGACGTAAACACAGTGGAAATAAAGAATTTGAATTTAACGAATGAGACAATAGAACCAATTGTTTTGTCAGAGCATCAACTCCTCACAGACATGTTTAGTTTTATTACCCACAATGGACACATTTTTTCGATGGTAACAATATTGCGAATCAACATGAAGACCACAATGACTTTCATTTCTTTGTGGTATTTACAGACACACCGACTCAAGCACAAGTGTGTACTGCAGTAACAAAAAGCTAAATACACAGCACTGGAACCGATTCTGAGCTTACCAGCTTAATGATCACAACCGGACATAACTGGTTTAACATGTGATGTACAGCAACACTGTTATATTAGCTATAAAGACAGTTTTCCTTTGTAGTATTATTTTACTTGCAGGTTTAAAGACACCCGCGGGTACCGACGTAGGAAATTGTCAATGGTAGCGATTTACACCGAGACGATTCTTTTCTTTCACTCACAGTTCTCGTTTACGTAGAAAAAAGATCTGAGCAAGCTGAGAGGCTTTTGAGCTTTTTATTGTGTCACCATTGTGACACGGTGGAGGACTCAATTTTATCAAAACATCTGTTGAAACAGTTTGTGGAAGCCTAAACTTCCTTTATGGCCACACTGTAATTCTGAGGTGGAGAAAAAGTGTGAAATTGCCTTGTAAACGTCTTCTTGTAAACACTCTTCGCAGCTGGAGCAACTGAAGTGTGCGCTACAACAATGTTAAGCCACTTCCATTATGTGTAATGGTGTTACAAAATATAAAAAACATGATGATTTGTAACCCAGAGCAGAAAACAGGCAATAAAACAGTATCATGCTGGATCACGGATAATACATGGAGGCCTTTTTTAAATTAATGTACCCTTTGTGTTAAACTGATATCCTAATTTAACTAATATTAATTTAACAAATATTTAACTGAAAACTAATATCTGACTTTTTTTTTCTAATCTATCCTGTATTGTGTGATTGCAGTGATTAAATACCTAGATGAATAAAGTTTCATCTCTTTTTTTCAAAATAAGAGAAGATCTAACATCAATATTGTCTCATTGCTCATTTACATGTTATTCAATTTCATGTTTATAAATTTCCCACTCACTTCAAAACAATTAATGATTTATTTTGGCCTTCATCTTCCAGTCGGTTAACTCTCGTACTATGAGTCGCAGTGTATTTGTGGATACGAAAAAAAGCAGAAACAGAGAGAAGGAAGCGATGATCCATAACTGAGTACTTGTGACAGCTTTTCTATTCAGTCCACGCATCACAGGATGATCAGCGACCTAATTAAGCAAACAAAAAGAGAGGGAAAAGAGAAAGGAAGAAGAAACAACAAAAAAGTGATGCAGGAGGAAAGAAAAAAAATGTGTGGACCAACTGAAGGCCAGTGAGAAAAACTAAGTAGAAAATGGGGATCAAAGAAACAGAAAACTGCAATGAGAGGGGGGGGAGTGAGAGGATCTAAAGAGCTAGTGGAGAAAATCAATGATTGGATCAGGCAAGCCCCAAATTATACATGAGCTGCAGAGTGAAAAGAAAGTAAACTTACAAAGTAGAAAGAGGGATGTAACAGGGCTCATGGAGAGGGGTGCAGCCTAGGCTGAATCAACATGGGAAACGCTGGCTCAGATTTGAAGGCAGAGAGGGAACTTGTTGCAAATAATTTAGTTTATGTGTTGAAAAAAAAATAGGAGAAATACCTTTTTTTTTTTTTCTTTCTCTTTCCAAGGATCGTTCATACTCTGTGTGCTTCGACTACTTCAAGCTGTTTTGTTTTGTATAATCTAACGTGACATGATAACTTGCATCCCAAGTTCAAAGCATCGTTCATCATAGAAAGCTGATCTGAGGGGTAGCAGACAGCTTTCCTTTTTTGTCCTCTTTCAGTAAGCAATGTTTGTCACGAGGTTATTTTTGAACGACAAACTCTCAAGGCTCTTAAATGAATGATCCTATTATTAAATGTAAAATCTAATTTAAACATTTTAATGACTTAAACTATTAACCCAAATAGTTTTGTCAAAAGTGATTGCTGATTTAATTTATTTAGACTGAGCAATCAGATAATCAACAAAAAATGTCAACTATCATGTCGATAGTAAATCCTATCAAACAGCTGAAAATAGACAAAAGTAAAAACACAGAAGAAAAAAACATACTCTGCAGGATACGTGAGACCAAATGATAACAAATGTATTCTGCTTGCCACACTGATTTAACTATTTGACACTTTCCTAATAATATAATAATAGTAATTACTGTTGTTATTATTATTATTATCAATTATTAATACTTAATAATTACGATATTATTCGGACTCAGTCTGGCAAAATGCTGTCTATGCACAAAACACAGTCGAACTGTTGTGACTGATAGGGTTGTTGAGGGTCATTTATCGGTGAAATTCCTTCTTAATATACATATTTCATACATACATAGAACTTAATGCAATCGTTTTTTGTAACTTTAATGATGTAGAGTTTTAAGGCAGTTGGATTGATACGTCAACAGATTCATGTTTACATTTGCAACAGCATACATAATCTGCATGTACGAGTTTGCTTCTGCATTCTGCTGAACAAAGTAACTCTCACCCTTCCTCCTTTATTCACAGACAATCAACAGCTGTGCAAGTTCACATGTCTGTTCTGTCTTGCAGGCTGTGATGAAAGAGTCGATCCAACAGAAAGAGAAGTAGTTTGGTAATGAACAGCTAAAAGTGATGGCAAAGCTAAGTGACCCACACACGTACTGACATGGACGGGGAGGACTAAATGGCTGCATAAGCACACACAGCAGTGACACAGGAACACACACACACACACACACACACACACACACACACACACACACACACACACACACACACACACACACACACACACACACACACACACACACACACACACACACACACACACACACACACACACACACACACACACACACACGGACACAAAAGACAATTGTGACGTATTTCACATGTGAGAGTGCAATGTATTTAAGTAAAAGAAAAAAGAAAAAGTTTGTACCTTTGCAGCTTGAATCAAAGATTTATTTTAGTGCTTGCAATAAGTAAGGAGGTCTCTCACATTGAGGCACCTGGGTTACCATGGCACAAAAAAAATAAAATATAAATTACTGCAAAGATCAAGGTTGAAATCCTTGGTGGTGTTGCTTGTAGCTTGGTCCAATCAATCACAGTTGACAGTGTTCAAAAGTCGAGAAGGATTTACTATGAAGTTGTTGTACTAGATTTATGTAGAAGTTCAGTTTGTTTAATTGAAAGAAAGACAATTAAACATTGCGATACAAATCTTTAGTATTCATGCAATTTAGAGGGGGAGAGTAGAGTCCAGCCTATTTTCTGTAATTACATCTTACGTTTGTCCCCTAAACACCTCACATGCTACTGGCTATGCTAGCTAGCCGGCTGCACACAAGGAAGCCTCCAGTCTGAAGATACTGCTGCGCACACAACTCAGACAGATAAATGTGGCCAAACATTAGTTTGAAAAAAGTGAACTACGGCATTCTATTGTAAGATTTACAAAGTTCGGTGCCAAGTGCTAACGGCACGAGTAACTAATGAATGGTCTGCACTACTTATATAGCACCTTTTTACCTTAGTGGTCAACAAAGCACTTTCCAATTTTTGACTCCCATTCACACACATGCATATATACACCAGAGCAGAGGAGGAACCGGGAAATGAACTGCCAACCTTGCAAATAGTGGGCAGCACACGCTACCATCTCAGCCACACTAAGCTTTCTGAGAGATTTTAGACATTACAAAACTTGATAAGCGTGCAGAGAAAGCTCCAGAATTTAAGAGCAAAGTGAAAACAGCAAAGACAAAGTAAAGGAGAAAGTTAATTTCCTTCTGAATGTGCTGCTCTGTTTGAATATGTGAGAGTATGTGACTATATTTGCATTATGGACTTTATTAGGTCTTTGTTGTGCAAGCACACAGAAACTAAACCAAGTATTCATGGAACTGTACATCTTTTAACGGTGGGAATGTTTGTGTTGAAGAGCTCATGCTTCATGCTCTCCTCCCAGATGCTCCTGGCAGGAGGTGACCTCTGTCCACTAACAGACGGTCTGGTCCTGTGGCAACATGCACGTAGGGATAGAAAGAGCCAGCTCAAAGTCAGAATAAGGTCATATTAACTTCCAGTATAAATAGTTGAAGAGAAACAGCAGAAATAATATCATTAAAACCACATTGCTCAGCTTCCTCTCTGGCACTAGCTCTGCTCGCAGTCCTCTCCCAAACAGTGCCTCAAGATGTAACATGTAATATGTGCACATCAGCGACATGAATGTTTCTATAAAAAGCTTTTTTAATATCACGAGAGGAGTTTTTCACATGTTAAATATTGCAACTCTGTTCTGCACAACATAGAAACAGTCCTGGAAAACACACACACACACACACACACACACACACACACACACACACACACACACACACACACACACACACACACTACATTAGCATGGTGGTGTTGGCTGAAGTAATCAAACCCCAATGAAAAGAATCATTTATCAGAAAGTGGAAATAGGATCTAACTCTATGTTTTTGTGTGTACTGATGCTGTTACATCAAGCTTCAGAGATGATAAGTGTGGGGGGGGGGGGGGGGGGGGGGGGGGGGGGGGGGGGGGGGGGGGGGGGGGGGGGGGGGGGGGGGGGGGGGGGGGGGGGGGGGGGGGGGGGGGGGGGGGGGGGGGGGGGGGGGGGGGGGGGGGGGGGGGGGGGGGGGGGGGGGGGGGGGGGGGGGGGGGGGGGGGGGGGGGGGGGGGGGGGGGGGGGGGGGGGGGGGGGGGGGGGGGGGGGGGGGGGGGGGGGGGGGGGGGGGGGGGGGGGGGGGGGGGGGGGGGGGGGGGGGGGGGGGGGGGAAAGCAAAGTAAGAAAGAAACAAAAAGATGGGGCAGTAAACAATACAGAAATGATGAGGCCTTAATGGAAAAAAACAAGATTGAGAAGAAATATGTTTAATGTATATTTATGTGATATAGACTACATGCATATGTATTAAACTGGAGAATAGGACAGTGCAACAGAAATGAGTGAGTGCCAGTTGTTCATAACATTTATAGTCATTGCTAGTCAGTGAGATCATGGGAGAAAGGCCGTCGTGTATGTGCATAAGAGAGAGAGAGAGAGAGAGACAGATGGAGAGAGGAGAAGAAATATGGAGAGAAACAGAGAGAGGGAGAGTTCAGGGTGAACGAGAGATGTGTCTGTTCATTAGCAGTCCTGCCTTATAGCTGGATAGTTACAGGATAATCATGTCGGTTCGGTGTCAGTGTGTCCTTGACTGTCATTGGTGGGACTCTGCTGGGCCTTGTCTCTATTCCAGACTGTGTGTGTGTGTGTGTGTGTGTGTGTGTGTGTGTGTGTGTGTGTGTGTGTGTGTGTGTGTGTGTGTGTGTGTGTGCGCGCGTGTGTGTGTGTGTATGTTTGTATAAATATGTGAGTCTTTCAAAACGTTAATTAACCGTTAAGCCCCACACACTGGTGCCAAAAGCTGGGTGGCAGCATTGCTTGTGTATTTTTCAAATCAATAATGTATTACTCCCTTCCTTTCCAATAATCATCCTGTTGTGTAATAAGTTGAACTCCACTTGAGAATGTCTAACTGAGACAATGGTAACAGCAATGAGTTCTGCAACAACCTTTTTCTACCATTTTCTACACGGTTACTGACAGCAGGAACACAAAGAAAACCATGATTGTTGAAGAGATTCAGTGTTGCAGCAACATGCACCTCGGCCAACTTTCTTTGAACACGAATGCTCCGGTGCATTTCTTTATCGATACTACTCATTGATCACGCCCTGCTTGCGCATCCTTGCAAGTCCACAATATTGGGTTGACTGGCTGTTTTTCTCAAGGGTATTTTCCAAACTTCTGCAGCACTGATTGATATGAGCAACAAACTGAGCATATTTTCCACTCAGCTGCGTAACAGTTTCTGTTTTTTCATGCAATTACATGACTGTTTTCCAGATTCTGAAAACACAGATGGTCTTGCTCTTTCTGTGGTCAATACAGTGCAGATATAGAAATTCAAACTGAAGCACAGACAGTGTTATTGCTCGTAAATAAGAAGCTTAGAGTCAGTTTTCAGCCATTTAGACCACAGACTTGTGTGCTAGTGAAACTTTACAAATGCAATATGAGCAGGCTTTGAAATTTGAATAGTTGTCACGATACCATAAAATCACTCAAAATTAAGATAATTTAGTGCACGTCCTCTTGCTTTTCTCGTAATGTAAATTGTCACGAGAACTTCAGAAAAAGTGAACTCTTGATGAACAACATTAAAATGGAAATATTATAGGCTTTTAAAATCTTCAGAAAACACAATTTACGTGTACTTGATGTTTTTGAGTGAGGCAGCCCCCCCCCCATACCCCTCCTCACAGTGCAGACTCCCACACATGTCTCTGGTTTGTCTTCGTTGCTGTTTCCATCTGCTTAGAGAAAGGCCAGTGACTGATCTGGAAGTGAGGCCTGCTGAGTGTCACTCGTACTAATGGGTTCTGTCACTCACAACCACGGGTCAAATGGCTCACCAATACATTAATTAGATAAAGGTGTTATCTGTTTTCTGACTTTGCTCTTCTTTTAGCGCTTTCTCTTTGTCCACCTCTTATCCTTTTTTGGTTTTCTCTAGTTTTTTTCCCCCATTCTTTCGTCTCTCTGTGGACTTTTTCTCTTCATCTGCATTCCATCTACTGCTCTTATCGCTTTCCCATTCCTTCACATCCATCAATTCACACACACCTACCACCCATCTATTTTTCCCTTTGTCATCATATGTCTGCTCCTCTAGCTGCCTTGTCTTTTTATTTCTTGGTTTTTTTTCTGCTGTCGTCACCACCTCATCATTTTCTCTTCACTCAGAAAGACAAATACAAGCTCACATACACAGTTTTCACATGCACACTCCCCTTCCATAACTTCCCTGGGATGACCTAAAAGTCAATATAGGGCACTCAATCAATATAACAAATAAATACAAGGAATAACAATAGATATCTTAAAATGAATTAACTTGAAATTTACAAAACTTCTATATTTACATTAGGAAAATATTAATTCCACTTTATTTCTGGATGTTTTTAAAATCCAACAAAGGATATAATCTGAGTTTACTCTGTATACGTCTACATGGCTGTCTAAAATGACATTTCAAAATGACAGGGCCGTTGAGGAGGGCCTGGGCCATTAGCAGACATCACAGAATAGGACACACTGCCATCACTGTCCTGTAATTACAAGAAAATGGTAAATCTAAAAGACAGCTTTTCATGATGTGCCATCACATCACATCATACCAGATGTCTTACAATGTGGCATCGCATAATTTGAGGTTTCCATGGCTGTCAGCAGAGCTATCAGCCAACTGTGAGGCTTTTAATGTGGTCAGAATATTTACACGTTGGTTTCAGGTTGTCCAAAACATCACATGTCGGCAGAGACATTCAAGGAACTGAGAGTGTGCTTAAAAACTAAAACAGACACAGAAGTGACACACTAAATCCTCTGCAAATAATAGGAGCAGATTTTGCCCAAATATGCAATAAAGACAGGAATCTGTGGATTTTATTAGAGTGCAATTCTTAGATAATATATCAATTATTTTCATTGAACAATTGATGCAACCAGAATAACAGTTCTGCTGTACACCCTGCTGGGAAAGCTGGCTGAGTCATATAAGTGCAGCTCATACGATTCTAAAACTATCTCTAATTTTGAGATACTTGTATCTGCTGGGCGATGTAGTCCCTCCAGCATGTTTTACATCTGCCTGCAGACTATTCCAACTGAATACTACCCACCTCCTGATTGTATAATGTATATTATACTTGTTTTGCCCTGAGCCATGTTTTTTTTTTTTTTTTTACCACATATGGACTCAAAGATGCTGATGTAAAGTAAACCAAGTTCTTCAGAATTAAATATAAAATAGTCACAACACACATGACACCAACTAAAATTATGGTTCAGGTTTGTTCAGGTTGAGGCACCGAACCTCTCAGTTGAGGTTTGAGAATAACTGTTTACAATAAAACTACAAAGTGCTGTTAATAGGAAACAGGATGTGAAAAGCAATCCGCTTGCCACACTCACAGTTTGTACACTTAACCACCAACTACGACCTCCTCCCAATGAGGTTTTAAAATGCCATAACGACTTCATATTTTCACTTTTGCTTCAAATACAAAAAAGTCTGAATTTGTGCAGCTACAGAAGTTTCTTGTCAGGTAAAAGCAAGCAGGCAATTTTAGGTATGTTGCACACACATGTTCCTTTAGATAGTGCATCAACATGAAGCACAAGAGGGAAGCATTTGGTACTCGTAGTTATTCTCTGTCTTATAGTCGTATTGATTAGCCTGGTGTTACCCGACCCAAATTCACTGCATGAATAGACAGGGATTTTTCAGTCTATTGGGGATTGTTTTCAGTCGTTGCATCCTAAAGGGCGTAGACCTCAGGTTCATTTAAAAACTGCTGGACCACCCTTTAACCATCGACCACCATATGATGTATGTTGAGCATCAAAACAACTAAGACCTTCGCCTAAAGTGAGCAGAGTGCAACACCATGATGGTAAATGGCCACTGCAGACTTTTTTTTTTTCCTTTTTCCTTTTCCAGGCACTGTTTTTGCTCTGGCTTTCAGCTGTCATTGATGGAACTACAGACACTGGACACAACTTCATCATCCCCACTGGTGCCTGATTGGTCTGCCCTTAGGAGTGACTGAGTAAACCTTCATGCAAACAGGGTTTCCAGACAATAATTACAGAAAAGACTGAAGCTGTGTGCAATAGGTGGGCGGAGCCAGGCTAGGCATAGGTTACTTTTGCATAAAATGGCCCCGTAATGAGCTCATGAACCACTTAACATTTGCATCATTGCACTGCTGGTTGTGAAGGACAATACCAACTGATGCATAGTGCATGAGCAAAAGCATGAATACATTGTAAACAGGCTGAAGTTGACCTTTAAACAAGCTTCTGCTAACTCAGAGATAGACTGTGAAAAAGCCCCTTCACTAACAAACAGCCAACGCACAGCTCAGCTGTAAGGAGGGCTTATGATATAAGGAAGTTTTCATGTTGCAGACATTGGCAGGATGCTGCAGCCAAGTCTGCAGCGCAGCTTGGCTGGGTGACTTACCCATCGACAAACAATGATTTAACAACTAACAAACTGTGTACTCTCTCGCTCTCTATTTCTTTCTGTTTCCCTTTTCATCCCCTTTGTGTTTTTCTTTGTTTCAACTTTTGATGTTATTACACTCTCATGACATTTGTCTCAATTCTAGCCTCCCTGCCTTACTTCCCACCTTGTCTTAGTTCTTTAATCAGACCATGATGATTGCAGAGACTGGCAGAGAACTGTCCTCCTCAGTGCTAATGTGGAGGGAGGAGAGAAGAAAAAGGAGGATGGAAGAGGGGAAAGATGGAGAAATCAAAGAGAAGGAGAGCAAGAAGTAGTATCCATTAAAGAAAGGGGGAAAAGGAAGAGGGAATTAGTTGATAGTGGTGAATACAAAAATAAATAAATGAGGGAATGAATAAAAGAGTTTGAGAAAAAGATGGGAGAATAACAAAGTACAAACAAAACAGAAAGGATTGCAGCACCGTGCTGGGGAGTGATGGATAATAAATAAAAGCAGGAGTCAGCTGTACATATGAAACAGAAGACAGGGGATACAAATACAGGGAAACAAAAAAAAAATAGAGAAGAGGTGACAAGATGAATTCACAACAACATTTTTGTGCTTATGTTTGACCTGTAAACACTACTTGTGCAGTCCTCAGAGTCACACACACAAACAAACTTCTCTCTGATGATAACCCAGGGAGGATGCGTGTTCACTGAGAGCACAGCGATCAAACAAAACAAGCAGGAGATGAAGAGCACACACAGAAAGAGCAGACGAGCTCTGGCAGGGAAGAGATTAGAGGCAGAGAGCTCAGATGATTCCTCTGACCTGCTCGGGAACCCCAAGGAGAACAAAATTAACATCTCTTTATGTGAGGACAAATGAAGTGTAAATTATTGATTATTTTTCTGCAGTGGTTTGGCAAATCTGGGCCACCACAGAGCTTTCTCATGTTTTCAAGATCAAGCTCAATGAAGTTCCCTGCTGGTTAAGAGGACTGGTGTGTGTAACTGAAAACAACATGCGTTTCTTCTGTAGTTTGGGCACATAACTATCTCTCAGTGAATGTGAGATATTAAGAGGGCTGCAAATAACAGTTATATTCAATATTTTATTAATTGGCCAAACATTTTTTCAGTTAACTGTTTGGTCCATAAAATATTACAAATGGTTTAAAGAAAAAAAAAAAAGGCATAATATGACATCATGAAATGCCTTTTGTCTGACCAATTGTCTAAAACCTAAAAAAAAAATACATTAATTAATATAACATTACACTAAGAAAACCAGCAAATTAACAACCTGATATTTTAGCATTTGAAAAACATGTAATTAATGTTCTTTCCATTGACAAATCGATTCATCAATTAATTGCTGCAACTGTAAAATGTGAAAGGTCCAAAAAGTTGGTCCACGCTCTTGTGCATTGTAAAAACCAGAACTAAGAGGAGAGGAATCGAAAACATACATGAGTAAGGAAGAAGTCAAGACTTTTAAATGAATACTACTTTTTCTCTAATATCTCCGAAATCTGTAAATGTGCTACTACATGCTTACATGTTCATTATAAATACTTTATACGGTGGTGAAATGCCAGTGATATGTTTAAAGCTCGTTGCGATACGCAAGTGTGGGCAAGAATGAATTATTACTGCTTAATAAACATGCTTACACCTAACTTGTTCACCCTCATTTGTTTGTGTACAATGTAGTGAGAAAAATCTGTCTACAGTGACAACATGTTTGAAGACTTTATCCATTCTCTGCGTTTTGCTCCAGTCCATGAAATATATTATTTACAGGCTTCTCCCATCTTTTATTCTATTGATCCTGCAATCTCTGCCTCTTTGGCTCAGAAGCTGAGCATCTAGGCCAAGTCAAAACAGGCACGTAATCAGGCACACCAATATAAAGATATGCGAGTGCAGGGGAAAGACTCAGCATGGCCAAGGCAGGTGCTGAAATGAATTTTGGCACGTAGCAAAAACAGATTAAACTGGGCGGACACGTACATACTGTGTGCGCGCGCGTGTGTGTGTGTGTGTGTGTGTGTGTGTGTGTGTGTGTGTGTGTGTGTGTGTGTGTGTGTGTGTGTGTGTGAGAGACAGGAAGTGAAAGAAGAGAGGGAGGAAAGGTGAGAAGTGTCTCATTATTACAAGAGACATTGTGGGAGAGGATTTATTAGCTTGCTCTCTCCTGCTGCTTGGCTTCACACACTGAGAAACATACACAAATACACACACACACACACACACACACACACACACACACACACACACACACACACACACACACACACACACACACACACACACACACACACACACACACACACACACACACACACACACACACACACACACACACCTCTATATGGCCACCCTGGGGAGCTCTGGCATTCCTCTGTCTCCATGCTATGGCAACACAACTTTACTCCTGCACATTTTTCCCACATATGAGCACCCAGTCTCAAATAACTGGGCTTCTGTGGATCATAAATATAATTTTAAAAATATGCCACATGTTTTCATCCAACAAAAGAGAAACAGACGCCTATTTAATGTGAAAAAAAAAAATCAGATAAGGAGTCGTTTACAAAAGACCCCCAGTAAACTCAAGAGATGTTAACAAAGTGCTATCTATGAGTGAGAATGTTAAGTATTAACAAACGAAAGCTACTTCCAGCAGTAGATTTAGATACGCTCTGTAAAGACCAAGACTGATAGATGGAACAGAGAAAGTACCTGCAGATTATGCTCTGTACTCACTACTGTTGATATAACTATTGTAAACCAATACTGTCTGATCGCCTGGCTGAAGCTTCCACTGAGTCTAGATGACCTGGTAGATCATCTATGCAGCAGTTCCTAACTTTAACAGTATTTTTCTCAAAGGAAAAATGTAATAAAACATCAAAACAATGCGAAAAGAAGAAAGTCTTTATCTAGAACACAACAGTTCACTAATAACAGCAGAGCCACATCTTGTAGCTCTCTGTAAATGAGCCTCTATGTTGCAGCAGGATCAATTCAGTCTTACATCAGATCAATTATGTATAGCGGCCAGAAACGTTGTTCTCATTCCCATGGCTGTAAACAGACCTATTATCACTTCAAATGGCATTTAAGTATGGTGAAGTGCATAAAGAGTTTATATGAAAGTGTATACAAATTTTGTTATTTAACTCTGAGCTGGCGAAGGCTGGTTTGCAGTAAATTTCTCTGAAAGATCTCTGGTGGAGGGAGAGAGGGAGGAGACAAGAAAAAGGAGGATGGATGAGGGGAAAGATGGAGAATTAAAAGAGAAGACGAATGCTAGTTCTTGCTCTACTTCTCATTTAATTCTCCATCTTTCCCCTCATCCATCCTCCTTTGGATTACTGAAGTGTGTGTGTGTGTGTGTGTGTGTGAGAGAGAGATTTGTTCTCAGGCTTCGTTTGCATAAGAAATCTTGATCCCAGTGAGGAGAGGACCTAAATAAATAAACCTTTACTAGCCTTGACTAATGTGATTTAAAATTGTTTTAGTCCTCAGAAAAGATGTCTTTAACTTTATGTTCATAGAAGGTAATTGAGATAAAATCGTCTGTCACTATATGTGTCAGTTATATGTATGTATATTCCATATACAGTATATAGTGTTGAGGTCATATGTTGTATTTTCTAGACAGGAGTGTCTCTTTTTTCCATTAAACTTTCTACCTTAAAACCGCATAAGGTTACAACCCTCAACTCCAGTTAATTGATTTGTAACACTGCCTATCAGAGCCTTAAAGACATATTACATGACTAAATGCCATTCTATGGCTGCCAGGCAGCCGGCGAGTCTTTGTATAAAAAGTAATTACTCTAATTAGAGATTAACAAATTGAAAAGTGTTTTCAGTTGTTCATTTAAAGAGCTGAAGGAAGTCATGGAAAAAAACACACATCTTTTATCCAAGTCTGTGTTTACAGTGGAAAAGTACAATAATGTGCATATTTCCAACCTGGAAAATGATGATTTATTGTTTCCTTCCCAGTACTCCCAAAGACATATCCAAGGTCAAAACACATGCAAGAGCCAATCACACTTACCTGTCACCTTGTGGACAAAATAATAAGCAAAGCAATCCTGGATCAGGTCACAAACGTCTTCCTAGAGTCTAAGATTGTATGACTGCCACCAGAAAATAATTTCTCAGACATGTTTCATGAAGAAGTGCACAAATGAGAAGTAATTTCCGAAAAGGGAAGTGCCTTTGTTCTGCCTGTCAAAGACACAGTCGGCAGCAACCGTATTGCATTTCACGCAGTGTGAATATTTTAAGAGCACTTCTCCATTGGTATCATGAAATGTTACACTGAACCAATAGAAATGAAAAGCCTCTTGACTTCTCTAAGCACAGAAAAACTCCGGAGAGTCAGTTTCATGATGTTGCAGACACACATCAGAAACAATTACAGAAAAAAGAGAACGGCAAAAATATTTGGTGCAAACTGTTGCAGAAAGCACAACTGTTATTTCTCGACACTAGCAAAGTTAAACTGACATGAATTAAATTAAGTTGCTATTCGAAGTATTAATGTGATTAAAGCTAAACAGATCAAGCATCAAATTCCCCAGAAGATAGCACCAGGAACTTCTAAAAATGTGTCAAATGTGACAAATGTAACTAAGCGTACCCATTCTTGAGTTTGAAACTCAGTAAATGAAAAGGTGTGGAGACAATACTGAGTGAAAACAGAAGCGAAATACTACGTCCGTAAATGTAAAACTTTCCATCTGAAAAAATTATTGAAAGATACAATTTTATTTTCACAGTAAAATTAGGAAACTTTCCAAATTATTTGAACAAGCGTTCTTAAAAGCCAAAATATTGCATTTAAAGGCACAAATCAGTTTAAAGACATGGTCCTAATCCTAGAATTTATCATGGCTGTTCATACTAATAACATACAGTATGTGATGCTGATGTACAAGAACGACTGTTGTGTGTCTGCTGCTGAATTGTCTCGTGTGGCTGACAAACATCTGCAACTGAACACTACCACCAAGTGGACAAACTAGTGTAGCACAAACTACACCATTTACTGTGTCATTGTTGTTGCTGCTGTCTTTTAACATCATTCTAATATTTTTTGTAAAATTAATCAAACTGTCTACAAGACACTGATGAAAAGGTCTTGGATGGAACTATTGAGGCTGAAATTAGGTTCTGTAGTTTCTAGCTGTGCCACAGTTAATCTGCTGCTGACCTCACGTGCTGCAGTGATAATAATCTAGATTTATTTTGCAATAACAGAGAGAATTTAAATTCATCTATCTTATCACCGTAATTTAGACCAGAGGGATATTACATGAGTGTCAAACAGTGTTTAGGAAAAATAATTATTTGCAGTGAGCCAGCAAAACTGTGCACACTTAATAGAAAACACACACACACACACACACACACACACACACACACACACACACACACACACACACACACACACACACACACACACACACACACACACACACACACACACACACACACACACACACACACACACACACACACACACACACGTACCTCATTGCAAGTCTTAGCTAGCTCGTGTGGCCCTTTGATGAACTGTGCTCCACTTTTCCTCTTCAGTATGCCCACAGAACCTGTGGAAGAAAATAAAATGTGCATGACTCATCTCAGGCAGTGTGAGGTTCTGCAGAGCAATTGTTTGTTACCCAGTATGCTAAAACCACACGCATTTACTGCTGAATACACAATACATACTGTATTTACCTGCTTGGTGCATGGTATTGCAGCGGACCACCTGTTTTTGAGGTGGTTTAAAATGGGATTTTAATCTGTATGTAAACTGTTTTATTCACCTGAACAGCACTAATTATATTTACTTTTTCAAATAAATAAATATAAAAACATTTAAAAATTCTAAGAAGGAAAAAAGTAAAACTGTCATATTCAAAACCACATCCAAAATGAAGGCTAATACATTGTTATCAATATTATAAAGCTTACAGTTTTTCTCGTGAAGAGAATTATATTCTTTGTCCTCCCTGTAGCACATATGTATTGCATGCTCAGGTGCCACCTGTTAAAAGAATGCTATACAGGTAATGGCTACTGTAAATTTTATTTGGTATTCAACGCAGTTATGTTCTGCAAATCTTCCAAAAGCAGCAAAACATTTAGCCTCCCTTGTTTGGTAAACCAGAAGAAGCTGAAACAACAATATGAAACGTACTATGAGGCTATGTAAAATCAAGGAGGTGCAGATTTAGACACCTTCTTTTTTTTTTACACACTAAATCAGTGTTAGCACCCAGACTTGGTCCCTGACGTGTCCTGGTTGGCCCAAGTTCATCGTGGATAAGCTGACCTGGTTCCAGAGGGACTCTCAGTGTGGACAGAATAAAAAAAGAGAACCGGAATACGAACGAGGAAATATGATGAGTTAGCACAAACACTATTGAACTCCACTTGGCTAGGAATACTAGTGCAACACATCCATATGCTGAACTAATCAGCAAAATGTATTAGAGCACAACATTACCTCCTGTCTAATTTTTAAACTAAAATAAATAGAAACACAATAATAATAATAATTGTAAATGCACTTAAACAAGTTTGTTGTTAGTATTTTTCAGAAATGCCATCAGTTATCATTATTTATATAAAAATACAAAAATACTTTCTCGCTTATTTACTTGTTTCTTGGGCAATGGATGCTTTATGTGCCAAAGAAAGCCTCCAAGATTTCTGCCTTCACCCCAATACTACAGGGCTGAATTGGAGTTTTGAACAATTGTTAGAAAATTGTTGCAGTAAAAGCAACATTTTTATTGTTATTGTGTGCAACCTTTAAACTAATAACTCTGGGCAGTGTGCCATATAATTTCGTTCATGATAATACCGGTATAATTTTCCTCTGCCGTCCTGGCAGAGCAGCAGCTCTCCTGCACCGCTGCACCCTCAAATCCCCCCTCAGTGCTGCATACAGAGTCCGAATCTCACTTTGACTAACTGTTGTTTATAAACGTAACGACTGAGAGATCATTTTTGTTTAGTTTTTCTGAATATTTGAAGGCATACTGTTATGTTTATGCTGACATATAAAATCTATTGCACTTATTTTGTTGAAATAGTATTATATCAAAATTAATCAAGTATTTTCAGTATTTCGTTATTTTTGTCAAGATGATTATTTTCGCAAAAATACCCAGCTATATACTGATATTATTTTAGGGCCATATTGCCCAACCCTGTGCCCTGTGATTCATCATTCATGATTTGTAGCTGATACAACCGACCATGATTGGCAACACACACGAACAAAACGCACACTTCCAAAAGCAGTCATGCACGTGGCCACATTCAGTGAACGTATACACTCGCATACACAAAATGTAGTTCATCAGGTGCCATATCATGAGCTCAGTTCTACCTGTCATGGTGAGCACACCACAGCAGAAGTCTTTAAAGTGGATCCTGCCATGACAATCAGGGTCCAGGCAACTGGCCAACTTCGTCGCCTGAGGAAAAGTACGGAGAGAACATGAACGCTATCTGAGTATTCCAAACACATTTCTGATTGCGCAGGAAAATTA